>NC_138540.1:40211421-40635572 GCF_964234715.1 Podarcis melisellensis | reverse complement strand
GGTTCCCACCCTCTCCTCCCCTCCCCCTCTCCCAGCTTTCTGTGGCTTCCTTAGGACCTTCCTATCTTCTTCAGCATCCCAAGAAGAACCCTTTCAGCTGCTGCACTTCTGAGCATTGTCGTCCTCCCTTCACTCTCCGCCACTCGCCCTCAGCCGCCACCCTTTCTCCACCCCCTTCTCCCTTTTGTAAACCAGTAGCTAAGGGGAATGACAAAACAAAGCCCCATTCGTGCTTGACAACCGGAGAGAGAGGGAGAGCCAGCCCCCCTCCCTCCCCTCCTCACTTCTTGCTGCCTTTTCCTTCTGACAACACTCCCCCCTCTTCTTTTCATTTGATGCTGAACATGATGCCCCATTGAAAACAACCCATTGACTCTCCACCCTCTTCTCCCTCCCCACCCCGCACGCACCACCCTTGACATTCGGCTGACTGGAGAAAAGAGCGGCTAACATGTCTGGGGGCTGACTCTTTTCCTTCCCCCCCTTTTCTTCTCTCTTCTCTCTCTCTCTCTCTCTCTCTCTCTCTCTCTCTCTCTCTCTCTCTCTCTCTCTCTCTCTCTCTCTCTCTCTCTCTCCCCTCCCCTTCCAGCGCTTTCCCTCCTCCCAATGAGAAATCCCTAAAGGAGATTCTCTATTTTGAAAAAAAGAAAAAAGCCACCACCTTCTTTTCCCTGCCTTCTCTTGCTTGCTGTTTAGTTTCTCTTTTCTCTGTCTGTGTTGCGTGTGCGCTGGTGTCTCTCTCTCTCTCTATTTGCATCTCTCTGGACTAAAAAGGCAAGAAGGTGGTGGGGTGGGGAGAAGGAAAGGAAAGGAAAGCGGGGGATACCAGAAGAAGACGTGTCAAGAGCAGAGTACCTGTTTGAAGAAGTGAGGTGGAGCTGTTGGTCGTTGATGCAAAATTGACAGGATACTCTATATTTATATATATTTCATATCCCCCTTTCCCCCTCATTCAGATTCAAATTGTTTTATTATTATTTTTACAAAATAAAATAAAACCACTGTGTGGTTTTATTGTCATTTTTGTTCTCCAGTGTTTTCCCTCTTTTTGCCATTTTGGGTCTTATTTTCTTTTTTCCCCTCTGGATGCCTTGGATCTGTAAAATAAACCATGTTTGGACTGAAACCACCACTCTATTACTTACCAGGTAAGGCGACTCTTGATGATACCTTTTCTTTTCTTCTTCCTTTTTATCTTCTAATTTAACAGCAGTGTTATATCCATGGAAGAAATAAGAAAATATTTTTTTTTTGTAGTGGGCCACAGTGGTCAACTCAAAAGGAGCTCCTTAGATGTGCCAATTTGAACCTGTCCACTCTGCTTGTTAAAAGAAAGGCATTCTGGATTTTGATCTGGAGCAGTTTGTGATAGTTGCTCTTGGGTCAAACGACCACATTTTAGAAAGGGACACAAATTGGCAGCCTGTCTCTGCACTGTCTCCAGTGCAGAGGTGCAGATGACAGAACCCTACTCCAATTAATGGAACTTTTGTAGGCTAAATCAGAGGTGGGAGACAGTTGATGGAATTGTGGCGAGATGAGGATTTGTAAATCACTTTGTACATTGGTGTGTTTCTTCCTCATCCTCTTCCTCATCAGTGCTTTGCTTGAAGTTCAATGGGATTGAGCAGGGATAGCACCAAGGTGGGCCCTAGAGGTTGATGAGATTACAGTGGGAGGTGAATCTGCTGCAAGTGCAAGGACCCTGTGCTCCAGCAATCCCCCCCTCACTTCACATCCCTCCATCACCCCCCCTTCCTCTTGAAAACCATGTGCAACATGAGCGCCTGTGGGCTTCACCTTGGGCCCTTGGGGTATATAGCATATCTCACTCCTTTTGTCCACCCTGCTTGGCTTCCTAAGTGGTGAGTCTTGTTTTATTCAGCAGCGAGCAGCAAAAGCACTTAAGTAATCTAAGGTGAATTAAGAAGCGTGGTGTGAAGTTACTTTCGAGTTGGTGCCTAATATTGTTTCACGGATGGGTGAGCTCTGATCATGTAGCAGACAGACCCAAAGTGGCGACTCTGAGTCTCTCTCTCTCTCTCTCTCTCTCTCTCTCTCTCTCTCTCTCTCTCTCTCTCTCTCTCCCCCTCTCCTTCCCCCGCCCCCAACAGCTTACTCTGTTTGATTTTATTTCCCTCTCATCTCCCTGCACCCCACATGCCTTCCCATCCTCCGAATCCCAACAGTTTGAGGAGGGGGAGGCTTGTTGGTGGAAGGCAGGGGTCATCGTGGAGACCTTCCTTTTCTGGGCCAGCAAGAGGTGTAGGTGTATCTTATGTATGTGGCTGTGCGTAGTGTAGTAACTGTCAGATTGTCACCCCACCCCACCCATGGTCTCCAGCTTGTGTCTCTCGACATGCAAATTTAATGGTTCGTTTTAAGGCAGCTGCTTTTATGGGAACGGAACAGGACATGGGGTGTGTGTGGAGAATTTCCCCCCTCTTCCATGTCGCTTAGCTACTGAAATGGGTCACTTGGGCAAAGTTAAGGTGCACCAGTGATACTTCTGCCTTTGGATGCATGGTGACACTTTTTCTTACTTGTCTGTGGTTTTACTGGGGTGGGGGAAGTGAGGAGAAAGATCCGCTTCCCTCCCCACTTCCCGAGGTTCGTCTATCAACCCTGCACCAGCAGTGGTTTTCTAAACCCAGGCTGATTGTGAAGGCTTGGCTTCAGGAAA
This sequence comes from Podarcis melisellensis, assembly GCF_964234715.1. Lineage (NCBI taxonomy): Eukaryota > Metazoa > Chordata > Lepidosauria > Squamata > Lacertidae > Podarcis > Podarcis melisellensis. The sequence continues at coordinate 40,632,889 of NC_138540.1, read as the reverse complement.
TGGGTTTTCCGTGTGGCAGTTAGTTACAGGAATAACTTTCTTTTCTTTGCAAAGTGTGTCTTTAAACTGATGCAAAGTTTCCTGGACTGTGGTAGGAGAGGCGGGACTTAGTTCTGAAAGCTACGGTACTGGGTCTGTGTGAACGTGTTCATTCCAGGGTTTGCCAGATGAGTTGCTTAATCTCATTTGTTTTTGCATTTTCAAGTCATTCAGTTCTAGCTCAGCTGAAAATTGTGTTACTGCAAAATTCCTTGCACATTCTGAGTGGCTTCAGCTCGGAAAGTTCACCACCTTTGGGAAAGGAAATCTAGTTACCGTAGCTATGCTGGTTTCAAGGTGGAGTGCAGGTAAACTGGACACACAGGTTAACTGGTCTGTGTCACCTTCCATATTGACCTAACTTCCCTGAAAGCCAGTGAATGGTAATAATCTGAGCTAGGGATTGAATTTGACAAATCAACCACACAATCCCTAGCATATGTTGACTTTATTCTGTCATCATGGATCAGAAACAAAAGTTTGTTTGTTTGTTTGTAGGGATCAACACATGATGAGTTTAGCAAGCCCATATTAGGCACTTCACCAACAAGTGCTTGTTTTCAAGTCCTATGTACTTTCATAATCTTCCAACCAATGAGTTTTGCTCAGTTCCCAATGTTCATACTCCAAACACATCTATAAAATGAATCCATTTTACTTGCCTCTTAAATGTTTGCAGGGCTGAGCTCTGGTGGGACTCCACTGTGAGGGATTTACCCAGGTAAGATTCCACAACTGGGAAGGCTCAACAATTACTTGCCTTCATACATTACATTTTACCTTATGGGCAGATTGAACCCAGAGCTGTGCTATTTTTTCAGGTTCTTTAATACTCTCTTCCTTTCTTTCATATATTGATATCTATTATCCCAGTTGCAAGCAAGGAATTGTGTGAATCTGGAGTTTTGCTCCATTCATTCCAAACAGAGCAGTAATGTGGTTTATCTTAGTAAACTGTACTGAGGTTTTTTAAAATGAAGTAAAATTTTTATGAAGAAAACAGATAAATAAAGAAAACTGCCCCGCTGTTTCTGACCAACAGCTTATCATTGTGCCTGGATCCTCTTGACTGAAATGGCTTCCACCATCAATTTCTTAGAAGCCCTGTCTACAGTCTGCATTAGGAAGGGGTAAATAACTCAAAACCCAAAATATGCCAAAGCTAGGAGAACGTGACTTACTATTTTGATTTTTGCAATTGAGGTATGAGATGTAAGATTAGATTGGGAGGTCGCTGAAAGAAATTGAGAGTTAAAATGAAGGTACAGCTTCCTCTGCGGAAAACAGGGAATGCTGTTAAAAATTATTATCAAAAGACCTATAAGAGGAAGTTGCCCTGATAATCAAGCATGCTGAACTTTGTGAGTCTCGTAAGTGTTGTAGTACTGAGTATTGTGAGGTTAGGCAGGTGTTGAAGTGGGAAAGGCATGTGAATATATTCCTGAAGTTTGTATTGCTATTTTTTTCTTCCTTTGTTTGATTTCTGTGCTACTTTCTCTTCAAGTGAATCCCAAAGTGATTAATAAACAATAAGTAACAATAGCAACAATAAACATAATGGTGCATCACCGTCACAGCACACAGCATCACAATGACAACCTGTGGGCCAACAAAAATTGACCCTACCAAGTCCTGTAATATCATTAACAAAACAATATAACAATTATAAGTAATTATAATCTATAAAACTGCAGCTAAAAAGTAGGCCACACATTATTACATACACATAGCCTCAGTAATCATTAAGATACACAGCCCAGCATATAAGAGAAAACTAATCCAATATAAGTAACTGCAAGCAGAACTATACTTATAATGAACACCCAGGCCACATTCACTCCATACATTTAAAACACTATGATGCCACTTTAAAAAGCCATTGCTTCCCCCCAAGGAATTCTGGGAGCTGTAGTTTTGTTAAGGATGCCAAGAGTTGTTAGGAGACACTTCTTTCCCTCACAAAGCTACAGTCTTCAGAATGCTTTAATGGTCAATCCCACTTCCCAGGGAACTCTGGGAATTGTAGATCTGTGAGAGGAACAGGGGTCTCATAACAATTCTCAGCACCCTTCACAAATGATGACTCCCAGAATTCCTTGGGGCAATCCATGACTGTGGTACCACAGTTCTTTAAATGTACAGGCAATCCTCGTTTGTGCGGGGGTTCCATTCTGGACCTCCGTTCATGCTGGCAGAGCACACGTAAGCCTGCCTCACTCCACCCCCATTTCATTCTGCCCCTCTGCCCTTTTTCATGACATCTTTAAGGCCATTTGGGGGCTACTTCCAGGTTTGGCACCATGAACATGTACATGATTGCACATAATTTGGACACGCCTAAACCAGGAGTTGCCTGTATGGTGTGAATGCACACAACAGTCCCATAGATTTGTGTTTATGAGCAGCATCCCTACTTCCACGCAGCCTGCTACTCCCCAAACTTAAATTCTTTGCTTGATGTTTGGCTCCCTACCAGGAAATGTGTTGTGCTGGGGAATACAAGAGGTGGTATTACGACCATTCTACTTTCCTGCAGTAGGCCAGCCTTGCAAATAAGCTGCAAAGTTAACCAACTCACCTGCTCCATGCATACCTATCTCTTATTTTGTGGCACAGTGATGGCCTAAAAGCAGAGTTGCAGGGAGACACAGCTTTGGTCAAGATTCTCTCTCTGGCCACTTAGAAGCTATTGTTGCTTGCTATCGGTAAGTGGCTTTTTATATCCCTGTTGTCAGCTTGTGACCAGCAGCTCCTGCCCATAGCTACAACATTCAGTTGATTAATCAGTTTGTTGAATTGATTGTAAAATCCAAAAATTAATGTTAAAAGATGCCACCCAAATAATAGGGCAAATGATACTTTTAAAAAAGATATATATGCCTACACAGATTCAAGTAATCCTGTGTTCCTGCTTCTGTAGCCAAAAGCAGACATCAGTGCATGAGGCAGAAGTGCCGGTAGGTACAGGGTAACCCTGAAGAAATACAAAGAATCTGTAGGTATAAAAATTTTATCTATCATCTATCTATATCTATCTATCTATATCTATCTATCTATATCTATCTATATCTATCTATCTATCTATCATCTATCATCTATCATCTATCTATCTATCTATCTATCTATCTATCTATCTATCTATCTATCTATTTATCTATCATCTATATCTATCTATCATCTGTAGGAAAAGGAACCCCCTAAAAGCCCCATAATAACTCAGTGACATTGAACATTTGAGAGACTTGGTGGGGAGGGTAATAGAATGGAGGACAGAGGCCCATAGATACAAATAAAGGGTAGGAAAAACAACCTCATTTTCTTCATAGGTCACTTCCTGTTTCATACAGAACTAATATTCACATCATACATTTAAAGCACCTGATTCCCTCTCCCCCAAATAATCATGGGAACTGTAGTTTACCCCCCCCCCGGACTACCATTCCCACACACTTAACTAGTTTCCACATGGACACCACATGCTTTAAATGTATGGTGTGGATATGTCCTAACAGGCCATTTTTCAGTGTCACAAGGAACTGAAGGGAGAGAGCTGCCTATTGAGAACTTCATGTTACTAGGATTTGACTCAAGTGTGTCAACATTCCCCAAACAAAAGGCAGGGAGTAGGGGGACAGACTATGCTCTGTGGGCATGGGATATTGATGGATTGTTGTGGGGAGGAATAAAAGCTGGGAAGATAGAATTGTGGAGAGGGGGAGAACAGATGGAACCCTGAACCAAGGCATCTCCTGTTAACATTTCACTGCAGGGCCTCATTTGTTTCCAGTATAGATACTTCCAGTAACTGTGGTTAGGCTGGTGTCACCGTAAGAAGAGGTGTTCCCTGCCCTCTCTCATGCGAGAGAGAATGTCTCCTTCTTGATGGTGCCAGCTATACTGTATATGTGCTTTCCCCCCACCCACCCCTGGTCAGATTTAGTTGAATAATTAAGATTTATTTTATCAGATGATGGCCCTATAATAAGCATCTCTCAGCAGTCTGCGATGGACAACTCTACAAAAATAAATAAATAAAAACCTTGAGTGTAGTAGGAGAAAGCTAGGTAACCCCTTTTCTCTGTTTCTGTATGTTTTGAACAGCCTGATTGCACCTGTGTATGGGATGGGCAGGAAGGGAGGCTCATTTGCATCTGTTTGGGAAGTTGTGTCAGGTCAAGTTGCCTTTGCTTTGTGTTTAAGCCTTATTTTGTAGCTGGAATAGACTTCCTCAACTTGGTGCCTTTCAGATGTTTTGTAGTACAAGACCAGTGCTCCCAGAAGTATCTGGAGGGCATCTGGTTGGAGAACGCTGTTCTGGATCATGAAGGCAGTTCTACAGGTATGCTGGGCTGAGCCAAGCCAGCAGATGCAAGTGTGCTGATGCCAGTTGTTATTGTGATGTTGATGATGATGAGGATGTTGTCAGGCCAATTGTGGATATCAAGATGCGCCACCCCTTCCAAACCTTGGTATTTCAGGCAGAATGCTGCTTTGTGCTTTGTGGCAATTTTTCGCACCACCGGTGCGGTCCGCAACCCTGCTCCCGGCAACTCTTGTCTTGACGAGGTCTTTCCGCTTCTCAGAGATGACAGGACCTGGTTTGCATTTTTTGCTTGGGCTGCTTCTCTCGTGCCTAAAATAGAAATCGATAAAGACTACGTGAATTCTCCATGCTTTTGTCCTGTAAAACCAGGCAGCAGAGGCTCTTGAGAGGTCCTTGGGCAGAGACGAGGAGAATTCCTTTTTCCTTTCTCTCCCTACTACATCCTCCCCCCCCCCCATTTTTATTTACATGCTCCAATCAAGCAAGAATTACTTATGGTGCCTCCTGTCGTGTGAAACTTCTCTGTTTTATTGTAATTGCTGAAGCACTAATTCCTGCTCCCTGTAAAAACCAACCAGCATTTAATCTAGGGATGGTTATTTTAGGCAGATGCAAAGAGATTCCAGGATGTGATAGGAAGCCATAGACGGACACTGTTCCAGCGAGTTTCCCAAAGGCTCTAATGTATTCCCCCTCCCTCTCCTAATTCTGTTCCCCCACCCCCATCATCTTCTCTGGGCATCCATCAGGTGGTCTATTTTCTTCTCTGGAAGCACCAGAGAGCGGGGTGGGGTGGGGTGGAATGGGAGGGAAGGTGCATTGAAGTGTCAGGCTGTGAGATCCGAAGCAATTAAGGAAAATTATGTGTGGACTGTTCAGGCTGCTGTCAAACAGCGAAATTATTGTGCATAGCCATTCCAGGCTACCAGAAGACGTTAGAAATGCTAATCGCACAGGTAGGGTCACAGCAGATAGAAATTTCAACCTTCTCCGAATTGAATTTAACTGGGGGTGGGAGTGGAGAGAGAGAGAGAGGGAGGAAGAAAGGCAGAGAGATTGTTCCCATTCTAGAAAGTGCCATCAGGCACCATAACTTTATCTGTGGCATCTTGGACTTGCTCCTCCTGTTCTGCCTGGTGATTCTTCCTGTCTTTCTCTTTATCATCCTCAAATGGGTCCATGCATCTGGCTGTTAACCAGAAGGCTAGTGGTTAGAGCCCACCCAGGGAAGACTGTGGGCAGAATTCTTGCTTGGCAGTAGGTTGGACTAGATGACCCTCAGGATCCCTTATAACTCCAAAAATCTATGATTCTATGAGCGGTGTCTGTAGCTCAGTGGTGGCTTTGCATCCAGATTGCTAAAGATTCAGCCCCCAAATCCCTAGTTAGGTTGCAAGGGTGAGGAAAGGTCTGACACATGACACATGAAGTAGGCAGCCCTGATCTAAATGGACCAGTGGCTTATAAGGTGTGTGTGTGTGTGTGTTGCCCCTCCTGTCTTGCGCACACATCCTCTCCTCCCTCCTCTTGAGACCAGATTCCCTGAATGCTGCCAGGCTACTGAGAGAGGTCCATAATGGAGCAAAGGTGGAAACAAGCAGATCCAAAACTTGCTTCTGAACATTTTGCTTTAATACTTGTTAACCAGTGGGTGGATGTGTCATGGATAGTCATAAAAAGGTGAGCAAATGGAAGCATTTTGTTGCCATTGATGCTGCTGTGCTGTCCTTTTCCCATGTTAGAAAATGGAGCAAATAGTTATTACCTGGGGAGAGTTGTCAGAAGGATTGGTGGGTCTTAAAGTGGACACCAGGCTCCTCAACTTAAAAGCTGCTCCTCAAACTTCAGGAGGTGAGCCTTTTGAAGACCAGAGTTTGCACATATGCTTTACTTCTGCCTAAAACATTCCCCCTCTCCTTTTGCATCTTATTTGTTGGCTTTACTAATTTATATCCCACCTTGCTCTATAAAATACATTCAAGGCAGTTCGCATTTTCTCTTTAAGGGTGTGTGCTTTCTGGTTGCAGCCACTGCCAGAGACTCTGCCCTTCCAGGGTTCTAGTACAGTATATTGTATTTTCTCATCTGATAATTTTCTGGAGGAGCCCAAAATCTTTTCAATCCCAATTCCCACCCGCTACAGTCTCAGGCAACCACCTAAAATGTCCCTGAGGTGGGCTGACCCCATTAGTGCTCCTTATTCCCTCTTTGGAGTCTCTCTTTTGACAACAGCAGTTTTCTGAGTCTGTCTGGACATGGGGGCCCTGTCTAGCCTCTTTTGACTCTCCATGCACACCCACCCACTCCAGAGCTCTGTGTTGTTGTGGTGGAAGAAATTCAGACACCTGAGGCCTTTGGCTTAGCAGTGGGCAAGGGATGGGAGCAAGCAGCTGGGAGGTGAGGTTGCAATATCTTTTTTCCAGCATGTCCATATTTTGAGGAATGGCTTCATCATCAAAGTGCCTTTCTCTGTCTCTGTGTGTTTCTCTCTGTGTGTGTCTGTCTCTCTTCCCATCTCCCTCCTTCAGTGGAAAAGAAGCAGCAGCAAGGAGCGGTGCATCTTTGAGCTGTTGGCAGCACAAGAACTGTTCTCCAGTATTAGGGAGGCTGCACTCAAATTACCTTCCCAACCACTCCAGGTCATGCTGCTCAGCGAGTCATTAATAAAAGGAAATTGCAATCAGCTGCTATTCCGCTCAAGAGGGATGCGGGAGCGTTAACACCATCAGCATCCTCATCAACTGGGACTTGTTTCAAAGAGACCCAAATTCGTTATAAAGGCTGGGCAAGAGAGCTGGGGGAGCTGGGGGGGGGGAGGAAATGCTTTATCTTTGGAAAATCAAAGGCAGCAGGGCTTGCGAGGAGTCTCTTTGCTCTTTCTCTCTCTTGAGAGGGAGTGTGGGAGGCATACTGGTTGCCAGATAGCTGGGGACTGACAGTAATTCCAGCTGGCAGAATGGCTCACATCTCATGTCCCCTGAATTTGCTGCAGGCAAGGATTGGTTGCAAGGCCGTGATCCTTTCTGGGCCTGCAAAATAACCCATAGCCCCTTAACCCTTCTGCCGCCACCCGCTCCTCCTGTCTCATTAGGGTAGAGAACTTGTGAAGAGCACAGTCACATTTTAACACCTGCTCTTTAAACTCTACTAGAAATAAGGATTTGCAGTCCAGTGAACTGGGCATGCAACAGGGATTCAGCACCACTAGTAGTTGGCTGCAGGAAAAGATTTTATAAGTACAATATATTCCATAGTTCACAGAGGGGAAACACTGTTGTGCCCTCAGTTCCAGCTTACCCAGATATTGCTCCAGCGTTGGTGGCCTGATTCCTTCTGAAATTCCAAAAGAGCTTTGAACAATCCCTGTTGCATTGGATCACAGGTCCATTGAGTCTAGCATGCAAATTCCATTAGGGGCCAACCCCAAGCTCCAGAAGTAGGTCATCAAGGCAATGGCCAATCCCCTCTTGCCTGTCTCCAGCATCCGGTATTTAGGGGTATGCTGCCTTAGAATATGGAGGCTCTACTCAATCTCTCCATGAACATGTCACCAGTCCTGCCTCCCTGCAAAAAGCTATCTAGGCTTGTGGCCGATGCTTGTGGCCCATGTATACCAGAAAGTGGTGTTTGAGTCCCACAGACCCCATATTGCATCTATATTGCCAGGCAGCCAGCTTGCTTGCTTTGTATGTTTGCCTCTGTATGTGTGTTTGTGTGTGTGTGTTCAGGTGTTAAGTGTTTCCCACTTCACTTGTAGAATTCACACAGGATTAGCTCCATTTTAACCCCACTGCACAATGCCCATCCCTTCCTCCCCTGGCAGGCCCTAAATTCTGTTGGCATGGCAACTGTGTCAACCACTTTTGAGGGTCCCCCCCCTCCCTTCTCACCCTGTGATTATTTGAAGGGGGGAGAGAAAGAAAGAGAGAAGACATGAAAGAAAGGAGAGGCAAGAAAAAAGCATGCGGGGTGGCGGGGAGAGAAGATGGCTTGTCTTCAGTGGACTAATTACTGCAGGAGGCAGATGGGGAGGGAGGTCTCTCTTTAAGTGCTGCTTCCTTCCTCCCCCCTCCCTCACCAATGCTGGAAAGAGATGGCAGAAGGCACGCAGTGACCTGCTGGCAGGCAGGCAGAAGAAATCAATACTATTGTAAAGGGGTGGAAGGAAGAGGCAGGAGACTCTGTGGGTTTGTCACCTCAGGGTTTTGCTTTGTTGCAGTCTTGGGGAAGGCCAGGGGGAAGGGCCTGACTCTGTTTTTGTCCCCTTGCTTGGAACCCGTTCCTTGGAAGTGATAGGTGCACCCAAATGCTTCGTTGCCCATTAGCCGCAATCTGGGCCCGTCTCTTCTTGGAAGGCAAGATGGGGTGTGTGAATACTGGATCCTTTTGTGCCAAGGGGTTGTTTTACCAACCCTTCCCAACGTAGACAGGCTATGGAAAGCAAGGACCAGCTTGTTCTTTTACACATTGGCAGAACATATCACTCCCTGTGCTTTGCATGTGTTTCATAGATGGACAAATCTGCCAATTTTCAGTTTCTCTCAGGTCCTCATTTTTTCCAACCTTAAGATCAGTTTGTCCACATGGAATTTTGTATGAATTTTTTGTGCACATTTTTCCAAAAGCATGAATTTTTGTACAGGGTTTTGCCCACTATGCACATTTTCACAAGAAATTTCTCCTAATACAAGGTATTTTTGTACATTAAGTTCACTAGCATATACAATTTTTGGTACAGTTTTTGGTTGGAGAATTGGATCACAACATTTGCATAAGTGTGAATTTTGAAGGACTGCTTGTTTCATGTTACTTGTTAGTTTGGGCAATGCAAATAATTATGTTTGCATTAAAATGCAAACTGTTTAAATTCCTCCCCCATCCCTTAGTGTGTTTGCGCATCAACCTCTAGTGAAAGAGAGGCTGAAATCATTGTTCTATCACTTATACAAACATAAACTAAAAAAATATATTTCTCAAATTGTAGAATAAAATGCTGCTGTATGGAATTCCAGAAGGGTTTTTTGTACACTTTAGTGATGCTGACTGTACAAATCCAGAGATTAAGGTGGGAGAGGAGAAGGAGATATGTAATCATTACAGTCTTTCTGTGACAAGACTATTGCAAGGGTTGTCAAACATATGGGGGCCTGTGGGCACACTTGCAAACCAATGAAACTGATGCATTCACATTGCAATCAGGTACACACCACAGCCTTTTCTATGGCCTATCATATAATGCTTCTCTTAAGCCTAGTTTCAGTCTGTGTGGGGAAACACTGAGAAAAAACCTCTGTGCTCCCACAAACATGTTGTTGACTGCCGAACTACTGTACAGATGTACATACCTGGGCAAGTGTTCCAACCCTTGGAGCAGGGGCTTCACTGCCAATTACCCAGGGCTAAAAACAGGCAGCATGTTTATTTGAGAAAGGATGAAAACCAGTTCCCTGGAGTCTGGGATGAATGCAATTAGAGCCAGTAGTTTCCTTGACCTGTTCCTGCCCAGATAATCCCCTCCACCCTCTCCCACCTGTAAACCAACCAAATTCCCACCCACTCTCAACTGTCATTCCATCCTCCTGTCAGCTCTCCTTCCACTTAACCTTAACATTCCCCAAGCAGTCTCCTTCACGCTCTAAACATAAACCCAATCAAACAGGGTTCATTGCTGCATTATTTAGAATGAAGATCTGAAGCTTGTTGCTCTTCTGTCCCCAGCAAGGTGTGGATTGCAAAGTTGGCCTGCCTCTGCGCAGCTCTGGGGTGCAGACACCTTCTGCACAAGAAGTCCTGCTTCCTTGAGCTCCAGCGTGGAAGAAAAGCAGGGTATACATGAATTAAATAAATTACGCTGATGAGAGATGGACAGAAGCCCTGGTCACTTGGACTCCGAAGTTAACCAAAGGCATAAAAAAACAGAGCAGGTGTAGGGCAAAAGGGCAATAAAGATGTTTTCTGTAGCCTGGCACTCCTTCTCAGGGAGGCTCACTCTACAGCTGCATTCACACATGGGGTTTAGCCTGGTTTTCTAATGTTCATTTCACACTATCCCTACCTGTTCTGCCACTATGCTGCCATTTTGCATTAAATGTCATTCACACAGCAGCAACAAGCAGTGTGCTGCCCACTCTGTATGTACGTACGCCCTGCCAAAATACTGGCACGTTTTCTCATCAGACCAAAAGGTGCGAGCCTTAAAATTGGCAGGGAGCATAGCACATGCTAGTATGCCACCTCACTGTTTGTCACGTGAGTGGCTGTGACGTGAACCCATTAAAAAGGCAGGCAAATTGCTGCAGAAAACTCCCGCAATTTTTGCAGGTTAAAGAGGCTGCAAATGGAGGTTTTCTGGAATCAAATAACACAGAATGAGCACTAAACTTGCACTATATATCATTCCATTCCATTAGTTTTTTGGAAGCTGCCTTTATGCTATATGTAAGCTCAGATAAAATGTGCAGAGTAACAGGGAAATATCAGGAAAATAAAATAAACTGCAATGTGAATGCAACCTAACTCTTTGAAGACCTGGATTTAGGGACATTTGCTGTTCTAGCTGTGTCATTTACTTCATTGTGGTCTTCCTTCCTCATTCATAGAATCATAGAATTGTAAAGTTGGAAGGGACCCTAAGGGACCCTAGTCCGCTCCTCTACAATGCAGGAATCTCTGCTAAAGCATCCATGACCGATGGCCACCCAACCTCTGCTTAAAAATCTCCAGTGAAGGAAAGCCAATCACCTTCTTAGGAAGTCTGTTCCATAGTCAAACAGCTCTTACTGTCAGAAAGTTCTTCCTGATGTTTAGTTGGAATCTCTTTTCATGTAACTTGAATCCATGGGTTTGAGCCCTGCCCTCTGGAGCAAGAGAAATCAAGTTTGCTCCATCTTCCACATGACAGCCCTTTGTCATATCTCCTCTCAGTTTCCTCTTATGCCCAACTCCCTCAACTGTTCCTCATAATGCTTGATTTTTAGACCCTTATCAATATCCTCCTTAAATTGTGGTGGCCAAAACAGTACTCCAGGTGTGGTCTGACCAAGGCAGAATAGAGTGGTACTATAATTTCCCTTGATCTGGACACCATACTTCTGTTGATGCAGCCTAGAATGGCAATCACTTTTTTTGCTGCTGCATCACACTGTTGACTCATGAAGCTTGTGGTCTACTAAGGCCGCTGGATCATTTTCACATGTACTACTGACACGCCAGGTGTCCCCCATCTTCCAACTTTTATCTGGTCTTGTGTAAGTTGTCGCCATGTGTGTTGATGGTTTCCCAAATGCTTCCTAGATTTTGTGTGTGTGAGAGAGAGCTTCAGGGCTAGTTTTAAACATCAGAGCAACAGCTTTCAAGATGCCAAGGCCATGTGTGCATTGTAAAGGCACTCGTAGATTGACAAGTGATGGATTGAGAGAGATTCTCTTCCTCCACCCCCCTCTTGTTGACCTTGGGGGCAATTTGTGGAGTCTTGATCCCTTGTTCCATGCTCTACTAAGGCATGCTATCTGTATGAAACCATGCTCTGATGTGCCTGCTTGTTATCACTGGTTTCCTTTTTAATTCTACCTCCCTTCTCCTGCCATGTCCCTCTAAACAGCCTTTGAGAGGAGGAAGGGTAGAGCATGCTTGCCTATCTGCAGAAAGCAGACTTCTGCTTTTATTTATGACTTTATAAATGAATGTGGAAGGGCAAATTATTCCCAGGTCACAGCCTTGCCTCTTTGCCTCCCCCTTTTCTTTAATCTCTTTTATTCCTGGGTTAAGCCTGATGTCCAGTGGCATTTCTTTACTCAAAGGCAGATTTACCTGGAGGTGTATGTGGGTCACATGAGTAACAGCTGTATTGTGCATGCAGATTTCTAATCCTGGTTGGAATAGTAATATCTTACAATTCCCCAAGCTGCTCTCTGACCTGAAAGATATCCTAAAGCTTTTGACACAGAGGGAGAGAGTTAATGAGAGCATACACACACCAGGGAGGGGCCAGAGCTCAGTGGTACTGCATGCTGTGTATACAGAAGCTATTGCATTTAGTCCTTTGCATCTCCAGTTGAAAAGACCAGGCACAAGGTGATGGGAGAAGACCTCTCTTTCTGCCCGTGGCCCTGCCGGTCTGCCGTGAGTAAATACAGGGTTAGATTAAGAAATAGTTTGACCCCAGTGTAAAGTGGGAGTGTGTGACTGTCTGTGAACACTTGACATTCGGCTGCAGCCACCTCTGGTTTGAAATGTGGCAAACATACTAGCTACATGTCAGCACAGATAACACTTTTTCTGTTGGTGTGGATGAGCTGTTGGGAGAAGGGGAGGATAGGAAGAAAATCTGGCCACAGAACAACCTTTCTTAACATACTGCTCCTTAAATTATTTATTTTGCTCCATTCCAAATCAACCTTTGCTACAGATTATCCAAAAAGGGTAAGATATGTGTGCACCTTTTCCACCCCATCCCCTTCCCAAATCCCTTGTGGACATGAATTCATAATATTCCCCTCCCTCTTGGATCTTCCAAATGTCATAGAGACCCATGCACTTGGAAGAGCACCCTGGCATTAGATAAAAATTGGAACATATGCACCCTAAGTCGAAGACCGGCGAGCATGGCAGTCTCGGGGCTGCCGCAAATAGCCCGTGGCTCTCTAAATTTGGCTGCAGCAAATAACTGCTTGGGATGACAATGTATTTTACAGTTTCTGTTTACCCAGGGCGTGCAGACTGAGTCATCAAGCCATCTCTTCTGCTGGATCAACATTCCTCTTCCTCAATGAATTATTTAATTGGAAAGAATGAAAGACACAGCCAACATTTTTTTTAAGCAACAACAAATAATCTGGAAAAAGCTGTGTGCAGTCCAACTTCCCCCTTCCTCTCCCCCAGTGGTGTGGGGCAGACAGAAATGGGCATTTTGGCAAGTTAATGCAGTACAGAAAGGGTGGGACTAGAGTGTGTCTTCCGTGTGGGTGCCTAAAACGGAATTTTATAAGGTGGATCTCCCCCTTCCTTTCTTTTTAATGATAAGCCTTTAAAGATGTTTGACATCTGTAACAAACAGCTGGCATCCTGTTCTGGAAGAATGTCCTTTTATTTCTGAGCAGGTTGAACTGCCATTAATAGTATAATTAGGTGATTATCACTATACAGCAGAAAACTGCTTAATTGCAGAGTGAGCTTTTCTTCCATTCCTGTCTCTTTATGGTGGCATTTGTTTTAGACTGCAGGAATTTCCCCCTCTGTTTTGTCGTTTGAGGTTGTTGTTGTAGTTGTTACCATTATTATTATTATTATTACTATTACTACTACTACTACTACTATTGCCGCATCTGCACCTGACAACTGTGCTTACACCATGGAGTTCAAGCATCTATGTTGACATAAATCTGAGGGGGAAAGAAGGAACTTTGCCCCCCGGCTTCAACTTATTCAACTTATTATTGCCTGCAGAAGACCCAAGGTTCAATCCCTGGTATCACTAGTTTGAGAGATACTTGATAACATCCCACTCTGCTTGAGACCAGTAGAGACTACTCCATTAAGGCAAGCAGGGACATTGCCACGCCAAGATCAGTCTGTCTTCAGCCAGCCCCCACACGCCTACCTCCTGATTTAAAACCAGTCCAGGGGGTGGCACTGGCTGTCAGCTTCCGCCTCCTTAGTCTCAGAGTTGCCTGTGTAGAACTCAACACAGAACGATGAGGACAGCAGCAGAGTTAAGCCACATTCACACCGTAAGTTTAAACCGCTATGATACTGCTTTAAACATGGCTTCCCCCAAAGAATTCTGGGAGTTATATGTAGCTTGTTAAGAGCGCTGAGAGTCATTAGGAGAGAGTTATTCCCTTCACAAAGCTATGATTCCCAGAGTTGATTGTTAAACTACTCTGAGAACTGTAGCTCTTTGAAGTTTAAGGAAGGGTCGCTTCCTCACTTCCTGCCTGGGCTGTGGCTGCTGCTGCTAAACATATGAGGTGGCCACGCCTCTCATGTTTTGCTCTTTCTTTTAAAAGAAGGGCATTGAAAAGTTCACAGGAACGCATGTCCCCTCCATGCCAATTTACACTTCCTAGAAGGTCTTCGGAGCGTCATGTCACAATGGAACCACACCAGGAAGTGTGGCTGGCTGCTTCCTCCCTCCCTCCTGCCACACTTCCTGAGGTGGTTTCAGAGTGACATGACAGCATTGCCTTATTTTGCATTGCTCTGGAGCCCTTCTAGGAAGACTTGGTAGAAGGAGTTGGCATAAAGGGGCTCATGAAGAGGCCACTGAGAGGATTAAAGGCTTTTTATACAAAGTGCCGGGCAACTGTTGTACATTTAAGGGAAGCAGCAACCTCCCTCCCTTCTCCAAAGAGATTCTCTCTGGCAAACTTTCAGAATTTAAGGTAGGGAGGCCCTAGGATGGAGCGAAAGCTTCCAAGCATTCCACCACCCTGGGACCCACTATGTTTGCTGCTGCTTGTGGCAGTGACTCACCCTTGTCCCCTGCCCCCTCAGAATGATGTAGATTTGTCGCCAGTTTTGTCTCCACTCCTGAAAATCACCAAAAAAAATTCCCTCAGCCTACCACTTGCAAATGAATTGGTATAATTAAAGGCAGAACATTTTAGTTGAGCCTTAGAGGTTTTTGGTCAACCTCAGGTGAAGTCTCAGACCTCAGCAACAGACCCTTTTTCAGCCTCTGCCTCCCTTTATATACAATATCAATATTGTAACATTGGTCTACTTTACAGGGTTGTTGTTAGGGTTATGGTGAGAAATTATGTTTAGAGCTTTGTACAATTTCCCCTGCAGTCTCAGCTGCCTTCCAAGAACAGCCTGCTCTGTTCATTGGACATGTAGGGCGAAGGCCTCCTTAATGGATATTCTTCAGCTTCTGAATTCTCTGTCCCTGGTGGTGAAGACTTGGCTTCTGGGACTGTCATCCAGAGATGAGCACAAGGCTTGTTTAAAAGCATGCTGCAATGCAGATTGTGTATGGAGAGGAAGGAGGCTTCTGCTGTTCAGAAAATTAAAAAAACCCTTAGTGCATTTCTGCACATTTGCAGTTCCTTGTGCACACATAAGCAGGCTTGCAGGATTGTGGCCACACTGTGGTGCTGTCTTCCTCTTCTCCCTTCTTGGGATTACGAGGACTTGGCTGCTCCTTTTAACTGTATGTTATGGTGGCTTTTAGCAAACCTGAAAGCAAAAGGAAAACCTTGCTGTCTGCATATATTTTAATGCTTGTGATGGAGAGCTAGTTTTGAGAGATTTGGAGAATACATTTGAAGCAGCATTGGACAAGAGGAAGCCCTTGGCCTGACACAATGTTTTGCATTCATGTGTTGTTTTCTGGTTCCCAAAATCCACATTATTTGGAAACCTGAATCCTGGAATAAGATTTTATGCCAGGGATAGGCAACCTGTGACCCGCCAGTTTTAGCTGTACTCCTTCCATCAGTCAGTATGGCCAGTGGTCACATATTATGGGAGTTGGGATCCAGCTGGTTTGGGGGGGGGCATGGGCTCCTCATCCCTTCTTTATGCAGAACCAAGTCAACTTAAGCAAAAGGCCTAGAATCGCACGTTGCATCGTGATTGAAGAATTCTTATTGGGCATCACCCTCCCCTCCACTGCCAGAGGTAGAAAACAGCCTCCCAGCCGTTCTCGGAGCCACCCGCTGCTCCAAGCTTTCCTGCTTCTAAGAATCCACTTCACTGTAACTTGGCAGCAGGGAGATAAAGCCCTAAGATTAAAAGCCAGTCAATCAGATCCTATTGGCAAGAATCAAGCACCGCAGTCACTTTCCCTCCTCCCTTCCTCCCCCCCCCCCATAAGGCGGGCAGGCACAGGGAGAAAAGAGTCCAAAGCAGCTGAGCCCCTAACACACGCTGCATGACAAGATGAAAGCCTCAGGAGTGAGTGGGAACGTGCCTGTCTCGCTTGAAGTGGAAATATAAAAGGAGGTATCCAGCCACCTCCGAGCTCTTTGTTAGGAGACCTGTTCCTTGAGCGGCTCAAAGGAGAGACAGACATGAAGGTTTTCACTGGGTCATCTGCTCAGTTGCCTGGTGAGCAAGCGGGAGATTCCCTGCTCTCTCAGAATACTTGCCGGTTCGCCAGGCACTTCCCTCCCCTGCCGGGAACAAGGCCCGCCGGCCGGAGGGTCAGGTAGCTGGGGGCTCGTTTTTCAAATGCCAGCTTCTGTTTATCTGACCATGATGCGCAAGCAGAGTCCAGAGTGTAAGAGAGTGACTTGCCGGCTGTCAACAGACCTCATTTTGCCAGTAAGCGGCTACTTAGCGGCCTGACCTGTTCAGCTGCCAGCAATGCCTTCACTCGCTTAGCTAGGCCATCACATTATGGTGGGTTGTTGTTTATTATTGCCTTGGCACGTTCCCAGGAGGATGCTAATGGGCAAAGGGTGTGTAGCCCATATTCCTCTTCAGAACAGTATTTGTGAAGGGAATGAGTTGAATATCCCCAGGACTAGCACCAGTGAGTGAGTTTCCAGCTGAGCAGAGTTTTTAACCCATCATTTTCACCAATAGCTCTCTGCTGTAGCAACTCTTTCAGAATTGGCATGATGGAGGCGATGTTTGTGCAAATGGGCACAGAGTTGTTGTTGTTTTTAAAAAACATATCCATCTTCCCTCCATCAGGTTATCACTCATCCAGGCATTGCCTGCTAAGTCTACAGACCATACTTTGGAACCCTTGTTACCTGAATCATGTTGCACAGAATATCCGTTCCCATTCCAAGAACCCACCTAGACTTGGTCCCAGCAGCAAGCCATGAGTTCCTTACTCAGGGCTAGGAGCCCTTGATGAGGGTTGCTAATCTGATGCCTGTGAGGTGGCTTTTGAGGCTGCTGATTTTTAGCAGATCTATTATGATGGAGCCCAGTGCAAAAGCTCTCTGCTCACTTAAGACATAGTGTTATTGATTGATTGATTGATTGATTGATTGATTGATTGAAAGCAGGGGGAGTGGGAATAGCCTTGCTCCTCTATTTTCTGTCAGTAAAGCAAGAACACAGTAATGACTGTCTTGCACTGAGACCATTGGTTCATGTAGCTCAGTCAGTACTTTCTATTATGCTGACTGACTGAGGCTCTCCAGGGTTTCAGATGCTGAGACTCTTCTAGCCATTTCTGGAGATGCCAGGGATTGAACCTGAGACTTTCAGCATGCAAGGATTTTGTTTTAAGTGACAACACAGTCATAAGAAGAGCCCTGCTGGACCTTCCCAAATGGCCTAGCCTCTTGCTTACCACAGTGTTGGACTACATGAAGGGGTTCGATTCCCCCTCCCTTGTTTATATTCCACCATTTGATAGGCATGCGAGGACAAGCCCCTGCTCTGGAAGGTGTGTGTGTGTGTGTGTGTGTGTGTGCGTGTGCAACCTGAAAGGAAGAGGCGTGGAATAGATGATTTCATGCTCTTGATTCTCTGTTGTGCTGTGATGGTGGGGGCATCACTTTTCTATCTGTACCTGTCATCGGATGACACCCTTGACACCTGGCCATCAGAAACAGGAAACAAACAAGGAAGTGGGGCCTGGTCTGTGCCCCTTCTTCCACACTGCTTCCTCCATTGGAATAAGGCCCTTCTTGTTGTTCTGCTAATTTGTACTTCCTTCCTCACCGTGCTTTGCCTGGGGAGTGGGGAGGCTCCTGGCACAATCATCAGCATGCAGTTCGCAGCCCTCGCTAACCAGGCAGGCTGGTGCACACGGGTGGTGTTTGTTTGACACCTGGGAAGTGGAACGCGGCCCCAGAACAGCTGTCGACAGCACGTCCTGCCCGGGTTTTATGGCCCTAGCCTGTGCACGCAGGGATAAATAACCTTCTAATCAATTTCTCCAGCTAACACAGCGCAGCGACACAGATAACGTCAGCAGCATATGCCGCCTGCCCCAGTGCACTGGCGAGTCAGCGGCTCTTTGTCGGTGTTAACCAGGAGCTGAGCTGAGAGGGGATTTCAAATAGGACCCCCAGGTCAGTGGGCAGGCGGGTTAATCCGCGTATGCGGCTCTTAAATCCAGCGAGGCCAGAAGGAAGCTAATGGCTCGGTTCAGAAGGCAGGGGCTGCTTTTATCCCTGGCTAGTCACTTCCCTGTTTGCTGCCTCTTGTATGAAATGCGGAGGAAAGAAGCGAGATTGTTTGTTTGTTTGTTTATTGGGCCCATCTCTGTCACCACAGGCACCTAAAAAAAATTACAGGAACACAGAAGTCTTGATTAGGAAAACCCTACTGTAGTGCTCTGTGCATGTCTCTTAACGCTTGTGTTTCCTGTGCTCCTGTGAAAGATAGCTACTGTGCCTGCTCCGGAAACAACACAGACTCTGATCGAACTGTAAATAGATTCAGTTGTGGGCAGGGCCTTATGTCTGTCTGAAGTAATATTAGAAAAGGGCGGTAGCTCAATGGTAGAGCATCTGCTTTGCATGCACAAGGTCCCAGGTTCAATCCCTGGCATCTCCAGGTTGGACTAGGAGAGACTCCTGTCTGAAACCCTGGAGAGCTGCTGTCAGTCAGTGTAGACATTACCAAGCAAGATCAACAAATGGCCTGACTCAGCACAAAAAGTTGTAATTGTGATGGGCTCTTGTGATGGTTTCTTGCTACTTTATGGGAGCAGGCATGGTCCACAGATGAGGGTTTGAGCCCTCCTGCCCTAGACTCACCACATGGCCTTGGACAGGTCTCAATTCCCCTACTCTAAAGTGGGGATGTTGTATGATTTTTCTCAAGGGTGACTAGAATATCCAAAATTAATATTAAATTGAAGCTGACAGTGTATTCAAACCAGTTGTGTTGATTTTATTTTATTTATACAGTCTTACCTTGGTTCTCGAATGTAATCCATTCCGGGGGTCCATTCAACTTCCGAAACGTTCGAAAACCAAGACGTGGTTTCCGATTAGCTGCAGGAACTTCCTGCACTCAAGCAGAAGCCGTGTCGGATGTTCAGTTTCCGGAAAATTTTCAAAAACCGGAATACTTACTCCCAGGTTTTCGGCGTTTGGGAGCCAAAACGTACAAGTACCAAGTTACGACTATATATTGTTGTTTAGTTTCTTTTCTCTGTGCAAGTATATGCACCAAAACCCCACTACTGCTGCCATAATCCAAACAGCAGCTAAATGTACAAATAAGTACAAATTAAACCATTTAGATATGATCTGAAGCTAAAAAAAGCTGACAGCATACATTTGGTCCTATGCAAATTATCAAGACCACTTCTTATAAGATGTTTTGCCAAAATACTTCATAAAACACAATCCACAGAAGTGGGTGGAGGCGGGGGGGTCACCAGGCTGTTGAAAGGCTGACAAGCCAATCTAGGCCTGAGCAAAAGCCAGATAATGTATGTAGGACAAAAGTGTGCTCCTGGTTGGCTGGAAACATCACTGGTTGGCATACATAGTTTGTGGGCAGAACAGAGCGATTTAGGGTTTGAAAAGGAAGCCAGGAACTCTTGGCAGACAAAGAAGAAGTCAGGTGTGTGTTTGTGTTTGCTTTGGAAAGCTTCATTCTACATCAGGGGTAAGGAACCTGCAGACCCTCCAGATGTCGTTAATCTCCAACACCTCCCTTTGGGGAAGGGACAGCGGTTAGAGCGTCTGTTTTGCATGCAGAAGGTCCCAGGTTCAATCCCTGGCATCTCCATGTCCCCAGCCTGAAACCCTGGAGGACCGCTACCAGCCAGTGTATAAAATACTGAGCTAAATAGACCCAATGGTCTGTTATTGCATAACACAGCTTCCTGTGTTCCTTTCAGCCCCATCCAGCATGGGCAAGAATGATGGAAGCTGTAGAAAAATGGAACTCCTGGGCACATCAGCCTCCCCGGTCTGCTGACTCCTCCCTAGCATCTTCCACAGGTTGATGTTCGACTCTGGATTGTTACCCAAGAAGGAGGTGTTATTGTTGACATTGCCATGTATTGCTTGATCCTCTGACATCTTGGAATAAAGGATTGCGTTCAGGCCCCAATGTTCAGAACTGTGTTGATTCAGATGTCCACAGACCCATCACTGGCAAAGATTTGTGCCTGTAGTTGGTATGTGGAAGGTCTCATACTTCGGTTGAGGCCTTTTCTGTTCTTAGTCTGAAGCCAGGAGCCCCAGTGCTAAAACACCATGGCTGTTTTTAAAGGCTCTCATTTTAACTCTTCTGCCACCTTTCTCAAAGAGAGAAAGGGGGAGAGAGACCAATAAATAGCTCACAATGGCCTCCTTTTATCCCATTCCTCACTGTGGAATGTGCTGCTTATCGCCTTTGGAATCTTTGCATTGCAATTGTATGCAGAGTAATTACATCTTAATTTATGATAATCCCAGGAGTGGAGGGCAGGAAAGAGTCAAGTCTGGGAGGCACCTGTTTTCCACCCCCCTGCCCTTCTCCCCCTTCCTCCATCAAGATTTCCTCTTGCAGCTGAATTGAAAGAGACAGGCTGAACAAAGGAGACACAGGAACTGTTTTAGCAGCGCTGTTGGGACATTGGGCGTGTTTGTATTTATAAGCCAGGGCGGCTTTGCTCCCACACCATATTGGCAGTCAAGTACTGTGCTGTCCACTGAAATTGGTGGCTACACAAAGCCCCACAGAGAGGAACTCCTGCTGCTTCCCCTCTGCTTTGTCCACAGGCTTAGAAGCAAAATAGTGGCCGTCCCATAATCCCTTGCATTGGATTAAGGCAGTTGGGAGGATGCTCCTTTTAAAAGAGACTCCTCTTATCAACCAGTGGCCACTGTTCGCGATAGCTAAATAATGGATTGTGATTGGTGGCCATCACTGCCCCTTGTTGCTAGTTTACCTGTGCAAGAAGCAGGCTGGCTATTTACACCGTGGGCCTGATCCATCAGCACTGCTCTGCTTATGTCCTTACCTTCATTATTTTTGTCCAGGAGAGCAGCCATAATGAAACCAGTGGACATAATTTGTGGCTTGGGAGTTTGTACGCTAACCTTGTTTGCCAGCTGTGTCTTTGGTTCTGCTGATGTGGGAGTCATGCTTAGTCATGCATGGTGGCCTCCTTAGGGCTTTATAAATAGGGGTGAGATTGGGGTTATCCCAGGCAGGCCACTTGTGGTTCTGCAGAGATGAGGGGCAGCTGAACATTGTTCAGACTTCTGTTCTGCTGTACCCCACAAATAACATAGCTCTGACCTCTTTTGGGGCAAGTCCAAACTGTAGAGCAGAATTGGCTTGTCAAGTGATCATTCCAGCAGGGAACTCCCACTGCTTTATGTGATTGTACTTTTAGAAATAGAAGGCAATCCCATGAAAGTTGAGTGAGCAAAGAGCCTTTATGCTATAACCAAGCTGTGCCAGACATTTGGCTGTGGGGACCTCTTGCTAGCCCAGACCAGAGGGGTGGCAGCATCTTGTCTCAGCTCAAACCAGCCTGTTGTGCTCAACCACACACAATTTTATACCTCTTTCCTTTTTAATTTTATTTTCTTGCAATGCCTTGCAATGCCCTGCACTTCAGGTTAGTGCCAAAATACACAAGCAGCAGTGTAAAAAAAAAGGGATGGGGAACAACATTTGGGGTGCATCCTTAGAAAATGGGAAGGGGGAAGGATTGGCTCCCCCACCTTCCCTTGCTCAGGGCAAACAATAGCCCTGCAAAGGATAATCTGAAGAACGTGTTGTGCTATTGGCCCTTGGAGATCCAGAGAGCTGCCTGCCCTTTGTAGCATCGGTGCGCAGATTTGAATGCCTGAGACCGCTTTTGTCTGGTGAGGCTTAGTTATTACCCAGCAAAATAGAGCCTCTCTTCCTTCCTTCCAAGCAGGCAAATTAGACACTCTGGCAATTTCAGGAAGGAGGGGGAGTCCTTTATCTCTCACACAGCAGGTTGCATTTTCTGAGCTTCTGGTTGCTAAATTCAGCCAGAGACTGGGTCAGCAGGAGGATGGGCCTGGAATGGATGAATCCACTGCATAGTATGCTCCTTCCAAAGGGTGGCAAATCACAGGGCTTAATTTGAACAGACATTTTCACCACGACTCTGCAGTGGACCCTGTTTTTGTTGTTGTTTTGTATACCAGGGTTCAGCTCTGGAACAGGTGAAGAGAGGTGAGCATCTCTAAGTGCATTTATACTTTCCAAGTATACGTATTGAATAGGCACCAATTTTCTCACTGTGGGCAAAGGAGCTGCCACGTGCTGAATTTCTATCTGCTCTTAGAGATGTATGTGCAACTCCTGTGTGGATTCTGCAGTTCCACCGTTATGCCACATGGGTGCAGAATTAGGCCCTACAGAGCACAAAATCTGCATGCTGAAATTTCAGTGTTCACACATCCCTTTAAGTTGTAGTGCATCTTGGCTTTGTGGGTTGTATTAAAGGAAGGAGACCTGTGATTTATGGTTCTGTCATTCTGAAAGGCAAGATATAAATAATTGTAGTATCTGTAAGCAACCCTTTAGTGGCACATGCCAAGGCCTTTGTTTTGAAAGATGGAAGCTAACATCACAATTAGCTAGGTTTGCTGGGCTATTTCATTGTGATTATTTCCTGCTTCAAACACTCCAGGTCTTCAAGTGGCAACGCACCTTGCTTTTACACATGCAAAAATTTATCTGAGTGATTTTACTCCCATCTTTGAACTCGAGCTGAAGAACCAGTGGCAAGACTTGTGGGAAGTCTTAACAGCAACCAGCTTGAGTTGAAACCAGTATTCTGATTGTGGTCAAATGCATCTACAGTATTCGAAACCAAAGTAAGGATGCACTGATGGTTGCACCTGGAGTAGCTGCCAATCAGTCTCTGTGTTAGAGCAGGCATGGGGAACCTTTGTCTCCCCAAATGTTGCTGAACTAAAATTCCCATCAACCCTAGAAAGGATGGCCATGAATGATGATGGGAGTTGTAGTTTCAGTAACATTTGGAGGAACAAAGGTTCCCCACACCTGGTTTAAAGCATTCTTGCTCACAGAGCTACAGTTCCCAGAGTGTGGCTTATCAGTTGATACCTCTCTCCAGGGAACTCTGGGAACGGTAGCTCTGTGAAAGGAATGGGGATCTCCAAATAACTCTTGTTACCCTTAAGTTACCGGGATTCTTTGGGGAAAGCCATGACTATTTGATGTGTTAGCCTAGTGCTATAAATGCATAGTGTGGATATGGCCATACTCTAATCAGGATAAATGGAGGATCCCTGAATTGCTAGGATCAAGTTACTGACAAAATACATCTTCTGGATTTGCAAGAAGACTAGCATGTAGTCCAGTATGACCACTCATTGTGCCATGCGCTCCAGTATCTACTTGCTTGTCTGTCTCCTCATCCTGTGCTTAGATAAGATGTTAGGGTGCTGCTGTGCTTCCTTTTCCCCTTGTCTCATCTGCCATGCTTTGTCCAATCCAGATCCCCTCACCCTCCTCTCTCTTCTCCCCAGCCTTGGTTTTTCAGAGCCTGCGGTTTGGTTTGTCAGCCAGTTTGTCATTTAGCCGTTTGGAGCCAGCGCAAATAGTGACATTTGCCGAGCGTAAAAATTCAATTAATTCCAGAAGGCAGATTAAATATAAGTGAATTTTAATAATTTGCTCTAAAGGCTGAGGATTACTGTAGGCAAAAGGGAGGAAATGACACTCGTCCGATAGATTTTTTGGCACAAATATGCAGGATCGCTGGCCGAATATAATTAATCTCGTTAATTTTCAGCCTTGGGTTTGGAGGGGGCGGTCAGAGAGAGAAGAAGAAAACAGGCGCATGTTTCCACTGTGAAGGCTTGATTTGCTTGGGGCTCTTGTTTTTATTTTATTTTTTAATGAGAGGTTGAAAGGCCTTGGAGTCTTTGGAATTGCTCCTTGTACCTTGAAAGCTGTAATCCAAAGATGGGAAGCCTGCTGCCCTCTAGATTTGCCTGAACTACAACTCCCATAATTTCTGACTATTGACCATGACTGTATAAGGTGCACAAGCAGAAGTCAGGGATGGGGAACTGTTGGCCCTTTGGATGCTGTTGTACTACAATTCCCATCATTCCTCACCATTGACCATGCTGTTTGGATCTGGTGGGAGCTGGAGTCCAGCAACATCTGAAAGGCACCAGGTTAACTGTGAGAAGTTACTTACGTGGACTTACAATGAGACAAGGAGACACCGAGATAAGGTCTATTACTTCCCTTTTATTATAACGCGTTTGCAAAGGCGGGCTCCTCGTCCCAGGGTGGTACGAAGAGCCCCGAACAATGGACGGGCAAGAGTATATATCCCTATTGCTGCCGCCCCTCATTCGAGGCTTGGCTTACAATCTACCTATCATAAAACATGGTACTAATACATCAACCATTCTACACTCTCTAAACCTAACCTTATTTAGAGACTCTTTCTACTTCCTTATCTTGTCGACCTGGCTCCCCTGCAGCCGAACCCAACGCTGGAATTTACAATAGCCCAACGTTGGAATTTACAATAGCCCAACGCTGGAATTTACAACTGAGTTCGAGGCACACCTTGTTTTACTCCTTCTCACATTAACCATCCGTGCTGTAATCCCAGGTGTGCATGTGAGGAGGTGACTGCTGCATGCTCCACTGGAGAGACAAGAGAGGCTATATATGCATGTGCTCAGGGGAAATTATATTTATTTTTATAGTATCATTCAGATATACTTCCCCAGACTATTTCAGGTGGCTCAAGTTAGTGAGACAAGCCACACCCACACCCACAGGGAGAGTTTAGGTTAGTTGCCAAAATGTGCATATAAATTGTAACCAATAGCTGAGAGCCAGGGCAGTGTAGTGGTTAGTGTGTCAGATTAGGAGACTGGGAGACCAGGGTTCAGATTCCCACGTAGCCATGATGTTCACTGGGTGACTTGGACCAGTCACTGCCTCTCAACCTAATTTACACCACATGGTTGTTGTGAGGAGTAATTGAGATGGGGGAGAACCATGTAGGGCACCTTGATGATCTTGGAAGCAAAAGTGGGATGTAAATGCAATTAATTAATAAATTATCTAATGCTACCTACTTAGCGGCTTCCTTTCTGGATCTCAACTTTGCTTGAATATATGATATTATTTAAATCATCACTTTGAGGAGCTTTGTGCACACGAAATGCATGCCAGGAAGAAATCGACATATTTATAGTATTTAAATGCTGTTACAAACGTGCAGAGACCTCAGTTTCTACCTCATTTGGTCAAGAGGGGCAGTCCCGACAGGTTCTCTGGGTACTTAATGATGTAGCAGTGGGGTGCGTGTAGGTTACCAGCTGTGTTCCTGCCATCTTCCGGATGTGCACCTGTGAAGCTGAAAGCCAATGCCAAGTGTAACACAGCCCATTCTCCTGCTCGGCGCTCTCTAGCTCCCTAATTATTCCATGTGTGTTTCTGTAATTTACACTCTCCAGCTACTGATCCATCAATAATGAATGGGTTACCTGTCTCTGCCGGTGTGGTTGGTGGGGAGATTTAAGAATCTGCTTTGAAATAAGAAGGAGGGCGGGAGAGATTGACAGCAGAAAGCGGCCAAACACTTTTGCAGCTGTCTTTCCTTACACCCATTCAAGAGGGTGGCTTCTTGAATGCACCCCTACTTGGTGCAGGGTGGTTGGCACACTTTGTCTTGGCTTTTGTGCCACATTGTTAATGCTCATAGCACCAGGAATGGGTGGTTGGAAAGAGAAACCCTTGTACATCTTTCTATTGTGCTCACTTTGCTCATTCTCTTCTGCTGCTCCCCCCACCAACACCTTTCCCTTTGGAGAGCAGCATAACAGTTGCACTTGAGCAGATTTGCAGTGATCTCAAGATGCCACACAATCTGCTTTGCTTGTTTAACCAGGTTGGTCCTACTCTGCCTGTGTCTCATCCTGCCTTCCTTGTTGACTAGCTTTCTTCCCCCAGGTTCTTTCCCCCCCCCCTCTTTAAACAGATGCCAAGGGTGGTGTTGCATCACCAGCATTCATCAGATATTATGAATCGTAAACACTCTTGGGTGATCAGAAGAGGGATTTCTCAATCTTTGCTGGCCCTTTTCTCCTCCCCTTCCTGTCGTTTCTTCCTCCTTCTCTTCCATCCCTCCATGTAGGTCATCGTGTCAAAACTGTTAAACCAGTTTCACTCCGGTTTACATTTTGATGTGCTCATAATGTGTGTGTGTGTGTTTTTTCAAACAACTACTTTTTGTGCTTTTTGTGAAAACTCTCAGTGCCCCCTTCTCTAGGATGCCATCACACTCCTTAGGGACTTGCAGCATTTTGCTCTTCTCCAAGTATAGAAGTATATTTTGATATTTCCTTTTTAAAAAAGAAAAGTAGTTACAGAAAGTCATACTTAAAAGCCAGGAAGTGAGCAGGTTGGTGTTGGATGCCCATGCAGTGTGTCCGTCCCTTCCACCTGCTGTCTGTCTGAGAGAGCCGGAGTGGCCACCATTGATAACAAATGTGTTGGAGCTGTTGCCGTCCAGCCAACAGACCGTGCCAACTCAGCTTGTAATCAGCAGAGCAGCCTTCCAACGGGCACTTGTGCCAAACGCTTACCATCCTGCTTGGCCCTGCATATGCTGCAGAGATCACCAACCTGCCCATCAAGAAGCTGTATCTGGCCCTAGTTAGTGTTACCCTGGTGACAGGGAAAGGTTGACTCCAGATTGTGCAAAATTTTAACAAAACAAAACAAAAACCACATTCCCATGTGTGCGCATGTGCCATGCTGGTCTTTCTTTCATGCTGACCATCCCAGAGTGGATCTGTTGTGCAACAGAGACAGATTTCTTAAATCCACTTTCATTGCACAAACCTGAATTTCCAGTACACACATGAATCCCCTTCCACAAAATGCAGACAGTCTGGAAGAGACTCTTGTCCACTTCCTTCCTTTCTAGTTGGACGATTCTCCCTTCTTGCCTCCTCCTCCCCATGCCCTCTGACTCTGCAACCTAGGCACTCTTCTCAGCTGACCTGCACTTTCCCCCATGTGTCCATGGGCTTAATTGGAGATCTGCCATGCTTTTGCTTTGCTTGCCCCATCGGAGTTGCCTTCCTATTAATGCATCATGCTCCTCTGTGCTCTCCAACAGGAAAGCCTTCCACTAGTTGCCCCACGTTTCGCTTTATCCCTGGCCAAGAAGCACATGTGTTTTTGGGGTGTCTGTGGGTCATGTGAATTTTCAGCGGTGTCTTCTTGCTGACCCTTGATTGCCTTAACTCGGGTGAGAAAATCTGGCTTCCCAGATTTGCTCTCCTGTCTGGACCATCTCATTTTTCCTTCCAACAGGGATAAATGCCCAAGCCATAGCTTGTATGCTGAGGCAGCTTGGCTGATGTCGTTCCCCGGCTGCTAGTCAGCCAGGCAGCCAGATGGACGCTTCAGACAGAAGCTTCTCTTTCCCACTGCATTTGGAACACAAAACGCTTTTGTTATGAAAGAAGAAAAGGGCCAGATCCGTACCTTGGTCCATTTATTTCAATGAACCTAAATTGTACTACTACTGTTGTTGATGATGTGTGTGTGTATTGGGGTCCAGAGTTTGTAAAGAGTGAGGAAGACTGCAATTATTTTCATATGGATGCTTTGGGCTGGCATGATCTTTGAAAGGTGAATATTGCATTGCAAACAAAATCCTGTGCATTTTCTGTGCTCAGAGCTCAAGGTTAGCAGGGCTGAGAGCAGTGTCTGCTTGAGAACTTGGGAGAGCCATCAGCAGATAAAGACTAGATTGGATGGTTCATTTGTCCAAATCTGTACAAGATCACAGGGAAGGGGAGCCAATACAGGACAGTGCAGGATCTGTTCACCAGTTCAACTGTGCAGCTCAACTTGAGAGACTATAGCGCAATGAGCCACCTGCTGTGTCCATCACCTAGACATACTCTTTCCTTTTCCTGTCTGTGCTAACACCAGATTGGGTGAGGAGGGAGGAAGGCTTGGTTTAACAATTTGTGTTGACGGGTTTTGCCAGGGGCGAAACTACCTCTGCATTTCGTCTGCTGGTCTTGCTCCTTTGCCAAAGGCTGGTTCAGAGGCAGCAAGTCCAGGAACATGGAATTGATTGACTCAGATCCTTGACATTTGTGAATTGTTGAAGTCGATGAACTTGAAAGATTTCTGCAGACAAAGCGTGTTAGATGGAGGGGGGCAGAACGTAGAGATCAAGTGGGAAAACAGTTAGGTGGGCTCCCCTCTTGCTTCAGGGCTAGGATTAGTGACCCAAAGCCTCTCTGTTATATTACCTGTTCCAGCTTCATGTTCATGCCTACAGGACTGCTTCCTGGATGAAGACTTAACGGGGGGGGGGGGGGCTTGTGAGTTACATACTGCCCCAGCTATCCACAGATCTGCCCAGGAAGTCCATGCTGTGGTGTTCCGCAAACTAAGAGCAGGCTCGGTGCAGAATATGACTTACATCTAATTCTGAAAGGTGTCCAGAGCACTGTCTAGTCCTGTTATGTTGTATTAGTTTCAGTTAGTAAAGCTCGAGGATGTGGGCAAGGTGATTGGCTTAGTCAGGGATCCACTTGTGCTCTGGACCCTTGCCCCTCTTGGCTGATAAAAACTAGCAGGAAGGGGACACCTTCAAAGCCCTATACGGCCTAGGACCCTCGTACCTATGGGACCGCCTCTCCTGGTATGCCCCACAGAAGAACTTACGGTCTTCAAATAAAAACATCTTGAAGGTCCCAGGCCACAGAGAGGTTAGGCTGGCTCAACTAGAGCCAGGGCTTTTTCGGCTGCGGCTCCAACCTGGTGGAACGCTCTGTCACAAGAGACAAGGGCCCTGCAGGACGTGACATCTTTCCGCAGTGCCTGCAAGATAGAGCTGTTCCACCAGGCCTTTGGTCAGGGTGCAGCCTGACTCCCTCCTTTGGCAATCTTTACAAAACTTTAGTTTATGGTTG
Organism: Podarcis melisellensis; assembly: GCF_964234715.1. Lineage (NCBI taxonomy): Eukaryota > Metazoa > Chordata > Lepidosauria > Squamata > Lacertidae > Podarcis > Podarcis melisellensis. Next base: position 40,603,675 of record NC_138540.1, on the reverse strand, counting down.
CCATCAATTTTTATTTTAATTAATTTTTATAATGTTTTTATAATGTTGCACTACTTTAGTGTTGTTAGCTACCCTGAGCCCAGCTTCGGCTGGGGAGGGCGGGATATAAATAATTGTTGTTGTTGTTGTTGTTGTTGTTGTTGTTGTTGTTGTTGTTGTTGTTGTTGTTGTTATCTGGCTTGGCCAGGGAAGTGATTAATGCCTCCCTGCAAGAGGGGGTGGTCCCTGCCTTCTTGAAGAAGGCAGTGGTAAATGTGTCTTTGACTTCTCAGTGGCCTTCAGTAGCTTCGACCATGGTATCCTTCTGGAGTGGCTTTCCGAGTTAAGGGTGGGTGGCACCACTTTGCGGTGGTTCCAGTCCTACTTGGATGGTCATTTCCACAGGATGATGCTTGGAGAGTGTTCTTTGACTCCATGGAGCCTTCAATGTGGGCTTCTTCTGGGTTTGATTTTATCCCTATGCCGTTTAACATATACATGTAACTGCTGAGTGGAGTCATCTGAAGTTTTGGAGTATGTTGTCAGCAATATGCTGATGACACACAGCTCTACTTCTCCTTTACATCTGCAGGTGTGGCAGTGGATGTGCTGGACCATATTCATGTCTCAGTAATGAACTAGATGAAAGTCAATGACCTGAAGACTGAGGCACTGTTTGGTGGTTCTCTAGGTGGGATGGGTGGGAGGGGGCCTGCTCTTGATGGGGTTGCACTCCCTCTGAAGGAGTGGGTACACAGCTTGGGGGTACTTCTGGATCTATTGCTGTCACTTGATGCTCAGGTAGCCTCAGTGCTGTGGAGTGCCTTCCATCAGCTTAGGCTGGTGGCCCATCTGTGCCCCCATCTAGACAAGGATAGCCTAACTTCTGTTGTCTATACTCTGGTAACCTCTAGGCTGGATTACTACAACACATTATACATGGGGCTGCCTTTGAAGACTGCTTGGAAACATCAGCTGGTGCAGAATTCAGTGGTCAGGTTGCTCACCAGGGCAAGGTGGTTTGAGCATTTAATGCCAATCACGGCCCAACTACACTGGCTGCCAATTATGTTTCTGGGCCCAATTCAAAGTGCTAGTTTTTACCTTTAAAGCCTTAAACAGCTCAGGATTGCAATACCTCAAGGACCGCCTCTCCCCATATGAACTAAGCCAAACCCTACAATCTTAATCAGAGAACATTCTTTATGTGCTTCCTCCATGAGATGTTCAGAGGGTGGCAACACCAGAACGAGCCTCATCTGCAGTAGCTCCATGCTTGTGGAATGCTTTTCGTCTGGCACCTAGCAAAAACTTTCCTCTTCTTCCAGGCCTTTGGCTAATTAAACAATCTGGCCTTTTAAACTGTGTGTGTGGGTTATTGTTGTTGTTTGCTATTATGGTTTGTATTTATGAAGTATAGAAATGTTAGTATATAAAAATTAAATAGCTCTGAGTTGTCTACACTGACCGGAAGCAGCTCTCCAGGGTTTCAGAGAGGATGTCTTTCCCAGCCCTGCTTGGAAATGCCAGAGATTGAAACTCAGACCTTCTGCATGCAAGACAGATGCTGTACCACGGAGCTATGACCCTTCCTTTTCCTCAAACCACACAGTGCTGGAGAAATCCAGAAAAAACTTGGAAGTTATGTTCACAAGCCAATATGTCCTGGAATTATATTTAGAGCAGTAGTATCTCATCAAGTATTTTTTTAAAAAAGAAGAGGTTTGCCCCAATTAATCAGGAAACATGTTTCTTTTTTAAAAAGAGTGCCAATTAGTTTTAATATTAATAGAAGAACGAATAAAAACTGCAAATTTCATGTGTCATCTTGGAAGAGGCATTCTCCAGTATCTCATGCCCAGGATGGAATGCCTCTTCTAAGGCAGAGCCCTGCTGCCAAAAATGCATGCATTATCTGGAATCAAAGGAAAGGTGGCTTTTCTTCAGGATGACTGGCTTGCTTTATCCACATATGCAGATTTAATTTATGCAGATTTAATTGATTCATCAGACTGGTTCCATTCATGAATTGAGTTTTTTCTTCTTTAACCAGGTTAGAGTTGCAGTGAAAATTCTTCCAGATCCCAGCCATGGCAGAACAGATCAATAATATAATTCCTAGGGCATTCTGTGGCCCCACAGTGAGCCAAAAACTCATTTTGAATTCAGAACATCCGAGGTTCAGTGCCCAGTATCCCCGGATAAAAGGAGCAAGGAGCAGGTGGTGGGAAAAGCCTCTGCATGAGACCCTGAAGAGCTCCTGTCAATCAGAGTAGATAATTCTGGGTTAGATGGCCTTGTCTAATTCAGTGTAAGCAAGCCTCCTGTGTTCACAAATCAGCTGCTCTGTGCAGCAGGTGCTGAGTAGATGCTGTAAGATATTAGTAGTATCGTGTGTGTATGTTGTGAGAGAGAATGCACGTAAACACACGCTTGCGCATGTGCCTGTATAAATACACAAAACTACCTCCCTGTGATGCAGGGCAGCAATTCTTAGCAGATGGTGCTGGTATTAGGAAAATGAAAATACATGCAATAACTTTGCTATTTGCCAGCGTTAATTTCTTATCCCTAGGTAAAACCTTCCCGCTGGCCTATACCACGCCATCTGCGTGTTCATAAAATACATTATGCTGGGTTTGATAGGCTGCGTGTGAGCATGTGCTGTTCTGTGCATGCCCCAGTCTGCGGAGCAAGGATTGAAAGGGAAATGGGGCTGAGGAGTGAAGTCGCTAAATCCTAGGACACCTTGCTAAGACAGATTTCTGATCCTAAAAGGCCACCGGATTCAGTGGAGTTGAAGACCTGCTGGACTTGTGGGGGCAGTACCTTGCAGGGCACATGCTATCCAGCATAGCTCCAATTGCTTGCTGGTGGAATCAGCCTTACTATTTCCTCAGTCATCTTTAGAAGCTGGCTTGCAAGTATTGTACCTTGACCTAAACACAGTGTTGTATCCAACTGAGTTCTACTCAGAGTAGAAACAATTAAATTAATGGGCCTAAGTTAGTCATGTATTTAGTGTTAAATTTAGTGTTTGATTAGGGAAAGGCACTCTGCACGTGGTCTGGTGCACACTGTTCACACCTTCTGAAGCTAAGCCCCAACAATTTATTGCTGCATTTATTATTACATTTCTGGCGAAGGAGCTCAAGGTGCTGTACGTTGTTTTCCTCCCTCTCCATTTTAGTCTCACAGCAACCCTCTGAGGTATGCTGGGCTGAGAGGCTATCACTGGCACCAGAGTCCCGCCCGGTGAGCTTCATGGCCAAGTGGAGATTTGAACCCTGGTCTCCCAGGTCCTAGTCCAACACTCTAACCTCTCTACCACGCTGGCAACTCCTCCACAAGTATCGCTGGCAGTTTTGTGTGTATGCCTTCCAGTGTACACCAAAGTGTATGTTGTGTGGCCTCTGAGGCAGGAGGCCCTGGCTAAGTGCTGGAGCATATGCTTTGCATAGGCACTTCCAGTTAAGAGGATCTTTGGTAGGAGGCTCACCCCTACCTGGGACCTAGGAGAGTCGTTGCCAGTCAAGAGTAGACAATGTGGAGCCAGCCTACAGTCGCTTCCTGTGTTCATGTCTGTTTCTGCAACCTGTGAGGAGCTGGTCCTAACCTAAGGCTTTCTCCTCCCTTCTCCTGACCACTGTTTTGCAATTGCCCAGATGCACTCTGAAATGGGAGTTACGGTAACTTTGTGGTGCTGGTTACATTGGGAAGGAGGGAAGGGGGTGTTTAAGTCTTCATTCCCCCCCCCCCATCTGCTGTCCAATTAAGGCCGAATCTGTATCTTGCCTGACATGCCGCCCCGTCCGCCTTCCCAAATGAGGCGATTAACAGGCAGTTTCTTCCTTGCGCCTCGGAGCGCCCGTCTCCTCCTGTGTGCGGCGGGATTGATAGAGATTGCAGCTGACCTTTGCTAGGACAGGGAGTATTATCATTAATACTTCTGTATTTCGCTGGGTTCATGTGACGCATAAATCTCATATCAACTCAGGCAGGCAAAATAATCTGCCAGGCACCGTTATTAATACACCCCACCCTCGCTGCGTAAGGGCTTTGTTGTGCTCTCAGCAACAAAAGGCGAAAAGCACACCAGGTATTCCAGTGGGGCTGCTGCTGGTGTGCAGGGTGTGGGGAGAGAGGGAGGCACCTGGCTGATTTTCTTTGCCTGCTTTAGACAGGCAGCCATGGGCCCCTCTTGTCTCATAGCAGCCTCTTCAGTGGGGTGGGTGTGTCTCCTTTTTTGCAAGAGGGCAAAGACACCATGGGCAGCCTGGCAAGGCAAGTGAGCCAGCCTTGCTTATCAAGGCCTGTCTCTCCCCATTGCCCACTCCCCTCAGCAGCCCCCAATAGGCCTTTTCCGAGTATCATGTTGCAACTCACAAAGGCGAAAAAACATTACTGTTGTTGACTTTGCCCCAAAACTTGGGCGCTTTGATCATGAAAGAGCCTCCCCATCACAAATGAGAGAGGAAACAGGCACACAAGATTATCTTTCAACATCTGATTTCATCTGTGCATGACAAATTTAGGGCAGGGGTGAGGAACTTTTGCCACCAGGTGTTGCTGAACTCCCAACAGCCCTTGCAAGTGTGGGCAAGAGGCAGTCATGATGGGAGTTTGATTCAACAATATCTGGAGGATCAAAGGTTTCCACACATGTATTAGGGGGCCAGACCAAGAAGATCCAGGTTCAAATCCTTCAGTAAGCCACATGGACCCACTGGGTGACCTGGAACTGTTTTTCTCCATATAGCCTACTTCTCAGGGATTTTGTAAAGATAAACTAGAGTAGTTTCATCTACATCACAAGAAATTTCAGAGGAAGGGTAAGGATGCAAATATGATATGTCAAACCTGCCAACAGTATCTGATAATGATATCTGTTCCCTGGGATCAGAATCCACCTTCTGGCCAATGGCGCCAGTCAGCATTCATCTTTGTGATTGTTTTATGCTCTGCGGGATTAGAGGTGTGGCGTGGAAAACAGGTTCCGGGGCGAAGCTTTGGTGGGCCTGGTCTCAAAACAATGCCCTGACTTCTAGACAGTTTGAACGTGAACTCTGGTATGATAAATAGGTCCTGGGACTGGACCCTGTTATCCTGGCTCACTCTGAGCAGAAGCTGCCTGCCTGTCTCCCATACCCTGCCCCATTAGTCATTCGAGCTGGTCGTGGCCTCTCCAGGCAAGAGCCTTGGCTGACAGCTCCCCCTTGGCCTGCAAATCAGCTGCTGCTGCTGCTGGAGCCATCACAGAGCCAGCTGCCTCCTGGGCCAAAAGCCCAGGCTGCTTCTCTCTCTCTCTCTTTTTGTCTGTTTGTGCCTGCCCTCTGTTTTTCTGGCAAGGCAAGCCAGCCAGCCAGCAGGGTGACTTGCAATTAAGCAGAGGCGCCTAGCTTACTTATGCAGATTACCCCTTCGATTCTAGTAAAGGGCCAGTTCCTCCACAAGTAAGACTTACAGATGCTCGCCCTGATACAACTGATAAGGACCTTCCCTTCCCAAAATAGGTGGCCCCAGGTATGCCTAGCACAATCCATGGACTCCTCTTTCCTTGTCTCCAGCAACTGTGCAATTAGCCAGAGATTGCTGTCCAGGAAGTGTGACAAGGCTGCTGCCAGCTGCCACAAACGAATTGGCCTTGTCTGCTCCCATCTGCCCCTTGCTCTGCTCACTCCCACATGCCCTCATTTTTAAATCCTTGCACATGCAAAGAGAGGGAGAGGAGGCCAGGTCACCTGCCCAAGGCTTTAGTTGGCATGAGAGGTCAGATGGCAGAGCAGAGAAAGGGGGATGGATATGCAGCGGAAGTTGGAGGGAAATGCTCGATGCTCATTTTGTGCAAATGCACAACTGAGATGGTCAGGAAAGGAGCAAGAATTAGAAGGTGCCTCTAGAAAATCCTTTCAAGCCTGCTCAGGAGCTGTTTCCCACCACCCCCATGACCCCCAAAGGTGTGCCAGCTGACTGGGGGCACTCACTGGTAGCAGAAATGCAGTGTACAGATGACACTCTTGCTCATTGCTGCTTCTGATGGAGCTGAAAGGGGGCTCCTTCCTGGGGCCAAATTCTGCTTCCTGTTAAGTCCTCGCCTCTTGGGGGTTTCATCTCTTTCCTGTTTTCTACCTGCAATGCTGACCTAATCTCACTTTTCCCTGCAACTGGGAGGCCTTGGCATTTAACAGGATCAACCTCTCATATGTGCATTGCCAGGGTAGGTATCTAGCCCTCTCTGCCTGCCCCCCCCCCGCCCTACTTTCCTCTTCTCTCCTTTCTTTGCTCTTTCATTTCACCCCCCTTCCCTGCCCCCCCCCTCGGCCTCTTCATTCCCTGTGCCAACTAAAGCCTGGGTGAATGTCTAATCTCCAATTTTATTCGCTCGGCTCCGTCCTGATTTACATAATCCACATAATCACCCTGGTTTTAATTGCCCACAACTCTGCGGAAAGATCATGTGGTTAAGTGGTAAATCATAATTAGATAAATAATTGGTTTGGCCACAGCAAGCTGCTTTGTTATACCTGCCATCTGCTGGGTAAGTTTCTCTCTCCCCCCACCCCCTTTCGATTAGAACAATGCGCCTTGGATGGCAAAAGCAGGCACCTCCCCTTTCTTATCTGCAAAGGGGGCTCTATGTGTGTGGGGGGGAGAATGACTAAACCTGGATTCCTGCCCAGTAGCTGTGTGCATTGCATGGTCTCCCCCCTCCCTGTCACCACCATCTCTCTTATCCCTGCATCCTTCATACACTTTTAACAGATGCATTAGCCATTCATTAACAGAGCTTGCTTAATGCATCAGAATGAGAAATTTGACTTCTTTAGCATAAAAGCTGGGAAGGGGAGAACCACTGGGTCAGAAAGGAGTGTAGGGACGCCTCCCCCTTGTGCCTCCCTGTTAGTTCTGCATCAGAGGAGAAATTGGAGACCTGGCCCCAGTGGAAATGGGAGAGGGAGGAGGGGGAGGTTGTGGGAAATCCACTTTTGGAGATGCGTTGCACACATGTCCAGCCTCTCCGGTCTAGAGTGTGGCATCCTTTCTCGACAGAGGGGAAACGCCACCATCCTGCATACAGAAAGCCCCCTGAATTTATAGGTGCCTTGCAGGTTTGTTTTTAAAATTTAGGATTCCTGTTTTGTGTGTTTGTTTTTGAGGAAAGCCAGTTTGTCCCATCCGTTTGAGCAGCAGCTCCACCTGTTTGAACAAGGGAAGGTTTCAGCTGTCTGAAATCCCATCTATTGAATCAGGTCCCTCCCTTTCTGACCTCAAAGCCGCATTATCCAAGACCTTGGTGAGGAGGATAATTTTCAGGCCTCACCATTAGTTTCCGAGATACCGAGGCAAACCTTACCAGGTGCTCCTGCTTCCTGGGCGAGTGATAAGAGAGAAATTCACACAGCCTCTCCTTTTCCTTTTTTCTTGATCAAATTATGGTCCCTTTGTCCAAGATTCACCTTAAAAAGCACCAGGAAAAGAAGCGGTCAGAATTGGGTGTCCAAGGTGCCTTGGCTTTATTGAAAGTGGGCCGGCAGCATTGCCATGAGGGTGTGCAGGTTCAAGAGCAAAAGCGAGGTGGCAAGAGAGGAGTCTTTGATCAGTCTCTGCGTCGGCTCGCCAGCGCTTTCATCGGAAAAACTGGGCATTTTGTTCCACAGCTCCCTTCCGCGCCTTGAGATTTCTTGTCGCCTTTTCAGATCTGTGTGTTTTGTTGGCTTCTCTCCCCCCCTCTGCCTCCCTCCCCGCTTTTTAAAATTTATTACTGCAGATGTTTGCACAAAACCAAGATCTTTTGTTAGAGAGCCCATCTGCTCTTCTCCTGTATTCCCTTCCTGCGTCCTCTCCTGCCTGCTGCCTCCGCTGTAAGATCTGCAAGTGAGAAAGTGTTGGGATGGAAAGGGGCCGAGGTCAGAGTCAGCGTAGTAATGAACTTGCCTGGAAAGGGCTTGGGGATGCATTGGGTGGATTTCCGAGACTTTGTAATGTGCACAAAGGTGATTATGCTCCTCCAGTCCCTACATCTGCTCTCATCAGCCACACTACAGAAAGAAGGAAGGGGTAGTCCCTCTCTGTGCAGCCTCTTATCAAAGTCTGGGCCTTTCTCATTGAAGCACTTTGTAGCCACAACGACTATGTTCTCCCTCCCCTGTCAGAGGCATTAATGCCCCTGAATACCAGTTGCTGGATAGAATGCTGCTACTCTCACATCCTGCTTGGGGGCGTCTGGTTGACTTCTGTGGGAATAGGATGCTGCATTAGATGGGCCTCCTTTGGCCTGATCCAGCAGCTGAGCTCTTCTTATGTTTGTAAATACTCTCTGTGAGGGGAGAAATCTGAATTCAAAACAAAGGTACACCAGGTTTGTTTATTTATTACCTGCCTTGGCTCTTTCCACTTTGAGATTTCTCCAAAGCATTGCTCCTGTATTTCGCGGTGTTATCATGAGGTCTAGAAACCTGTATATATATATATATATATATCTCTCTCTCTCTCTCTCTCTCTCTCTCTCTCTCTCTCTCTCTCTCTCTCTCTCTCTCTCCACACCCACCAACCTGTGTGGTATAATTCCCAAATGCAGTATGTAATGAAAGCATAGTCCTGCTCTTGCTGTGTAATTTTTATGCTTCTAGGGTTTTCACTAATTGTGAGGTGTGAGGGCAGAAAGGTCCCACTTTTGTAGCAGCTGCATTTTAGGCAGAAATTGAGTAGCTGCCGCCTTTTCCTGATATAGAGATGAAACCTTCACCTGTTAGACTTCTGCCTGTCACACAGCACAGGAACTTGAGGCAGGGGACTGGTCATGGGTGCTTTTTAAAATAATGATGCCATGTGAATGTCCTTTTGTATTCCTACACCAGTGTCTTATTTAATGTGTTCTGTTTAGTTTTTTTAAAAGTCAACTAAGAGTAGTGAGAGGAAAGGAGCTGTGCTGGAAATGTATAAGAATGATGCTATAGTGTAGAGAAACTGAAGATGATGATGATGTGTTTCTTATAATACTAAAAGATGAGCTCACCTAATGAAATCAATTGACTGTAGATTGAGGACAGACAAAAGGGAAGTCTTCTTCATACTACACACAATTAAACTTGGGAAATTTGTTGCCTCAAGATGTGACACCTGCTGCCTCAGGTGGCTGTACATGGAATCTAGTCAAAATCATGAAGGAGGAGCTCTTCCAACTGTTATGGTTGGCTAAATGGAACCTCCAGGTTCAGAGGCAGTATACCGTGACATACCAATTGCTGGAGGACAACAATGGGAGGGGCATGTTGACTTCTTGACCTCATTGCAGGCTTTCCAAAGGCAGCTGGCTGGTCACTGTGGGAAAATAGGATATGTACTAAGCTAGGTGGCCAAGCAGTTCTCTTCTTAAATTCTTCTTTCTTGACTCTTTGAAGAATGGTGGTAGCATTGTTAATTTCCCACAATCCCCAGGCACAACTGATGGTCTGCTGCACAGAGCTGTGAGTTGAGCCGGTGTGATGTAGTGGTTAGAGGGTTGGGCTAAGGCTAAGTGTCAGCCCCATGCAGCATGGCCCAGTGGTCAGGGATGATAGGAGTTGTAGTCCAGCAACTTCTTGAGGGCTGCAGGTTAGCCACCCCTGCTTACAGGCAAATAACATTTTTACTTGTCGTCTGAACGTAGCTGATGTGGAGGATTGTCATATTTCATTCAGGAGGGTGCTACTGCTACTGAAAATGCCCTGTCTCATGTCATCATATGGCCCTCCACACATCTTGCTTATCTCTCAGCATCTGGCATTCAGAGGTATACTCCCTCTCTGCATGGAGGGTCTTATTCTGCCGTGACCTAGCAAGTTAATTCCTATGATTACTTTGGGGTGGCTAGGTATGGGACAGGAGGCTAAATCCCTCTGGAATGTGGTCTTGAAACCAGGATGAATGGCAAATTCCTACAGACTGAAAAGTAATAAAATGGGTGGGTTTTAAATTTATGAGAACCTTAGCACTTACTTTATTTACCTGCTTATTTATAACATTTTATACCACTTAATATAATAAACATCTCTAAGTCTTTTATATATAAAGAACAAATAAATAAAATACAGCAATAAAAGTTCCTGGAAATCAAATTCAAAAACCAAAACAAACCCTACTATATATCACAGATAACATTGAGGATTCATCACACCAACAACAGCAATAGTAAATAACAATAAAAAGAGACATCAGGTAGATAATTCTGCATATTGAGTCTAGCTGTTGGTCATAGCAGCCATCCTCTGTCTTGGCTTGCAGAGGAGTGACGGATGGATGCTGTCCTCTTTCAATGCTGTGATCACATACCCCAGAGTGGTATTCTTGCCAGCTCGGGCATGCTGCCTCTCTCTTGTTTCCCCTGGTGCCTGTGCTCTCAAAACAGGCTCTTATTAGCTGGCTTGTTGTCATTTGCCAGATCAATGATCCACAGCCGAATGATCGATGAACGAGCCTATAAAAACTGAATGGGCTAATAGGGCAACCAGAGGCTCAGGAAGGGTGGAAGGCTTCAGTTTCCACCCAAAGAGGACATGGAGAAAGCTGAGCAGTCTTTAGTTCACATAGTACACTCTTTACATGTGTTTAGTTGGAAGCATTTTAAACAGGAAGCTAGATCAGAATTGTCTACACTGAGTAGCAGTGGCTCTCCAGGATTTCAGACAGGTTCCGTTTCCTGCCCTAGGTAGAGATAATGAGGATTGGTCCTGGGGCCTTATGCATGCAAAGCAGCTGCTCTACCACTGAGCCCCAGCTCCTTCATGGATGTTGTTTGCATATAACTCAGCACTGTATGTAGAAGCAAGCCTCCCTGCTGCGGGGGGGTCCTTGGTGCATAATTTCCACGGGATTGGGCCATGCTGAGGGACGGATAAGGAGCAAGGCAGGAAGAAATTATCTAAATCCCCATGTGCCCATTAGATCAAATGTTTTGGACCACATCTCCCATCAGCCCTAGCCAGCATGACGGATAGGAGTTGTAGTTCAAATCATCAGGAGAGCACTAGCTTGGCAAAGGCTGTGTTAAGGCACTGCTTTCCAAACTGTGCTCTAAGGTTTTCTTAGAGGTGTATCAGTGGCTCCTTGCTGACAGGGTTGGTGATGGTGAACAAGCTTTTGTGGAAGACAGCTTGGCAGCCATTATTCCTTGCAGTCACAGAGGGTTATTGAGAATGCTTTATGATAAATTTGGGTTCACACACTGTCCTATTATTATGAGGGGGCAGCATCTGAGCAGGCATGGAGGGTTCTTGGCAAGGAAAGCCAAATTCACAGGACCTATCCCTGCAGAGCTGTTGCATGAGCAACTGTTTGATAATGATTGAACAGTTTTATAGTTGGTCCTTCAGCACCACCTTCCTAGATCCTCAGCAGGGCCGTTGTGTTGTTGTCATCCTACTTCCCCTCCACCTCTACCGCCCCCCCCCCCCAGATAGGGCTGGTGAAAAGTGCTGAGTCTTCAGCTCTAGAATTCAGCATGGGTCCATGATGTGTTCATTATCTCTTTTGTTCTTGAGGATTTGGGGCTGATGATGGAGGGTCTGGTACTGGTGTGATTGCCCGGCCAGATGTGTGGAGTTCACTGGTGTCGTAGCTTTACAGAGCATGGCATTCTCAGGCTCTCCGTATGGCATGTTGGCTCTCATTGGGTCACAGGAACGTTGGAAGCTGCCTTCATGCTGAGTCAGATCATTGGTCTGTGTTACTCAGTATTGTCTACACTGACTGGCAGTGGCTCTCAAGGCAGGTGATTTTTCCCATCTCTACCTAGAGACATCAGGGATTAAACCATCAACCTTCCACATGTAAAACACATGGCCTACTACTGAGCTAGGTGGCCCTTTCCATACCTCGGAGGTAAGGCTTCTTGCTCTACATACGGAAGGTCGCGGATTGAATACCCAGGATATCCAAGTCAGAACATTGTGCTTCTTATCGCTAGCAAATGTATTAGTTCTTTCAGGAGTCCTGATTTGGGTGAATCCTAACACAGAGCACTGTTGGGAGAAGTACGGTGTGGACCGTGGGATATGCCCAAGGATTCTCAGCAATGTACACGGGTTCAGTAGCAGACATAAAGGGTTATTTGGCAGATGAAATGGCAGGGTCATTTGGAAAGCACCATGTTGGTTTGTTCACGCCTTGAGCTGTGCAGGAAGTTGTGGTGTGAGTTAGCAAATATCAAGCAATGGCTTTGTGGAGATTGCACTCCTCACTGTTAGCCACAGTGGCTTTCCATGCTCTAACGCAGCTCACACAGCGTTTTTAATTTTGTCCAAATGGAAAACTGAGGCTCTGAGAGAGCTCAGCCAAGGCCACACCATGAGCCTGTGTCCAAAGGAGAGATTGAATCCAGCTCACCAGAGTGATGCGCACTCACATATGCCCATCACCAGCCAGCATCCAGGCCAGGGTGGTCATTGTGGGCACTGTGAAGAGGGTTGGTGAAGAATGTTTACCGCAGCGGAACTCGCAGCAGGCTGAGATACCGGGCTAATCTCCACCACGGAGGCTTCTTTCTGGGAGCCAATTAAAGCTGCTCTGATAGTCCGTCTAATTGAAATGCCGTCTAAAGAGAGAGATTATTCCAAGAGTGGTTTTTCTCCCTGCCCTTGCATTGTTGGATTAGAGCAGTCTTGCTCTGCAGAGGAACAAGAACGAAAGCAGTGCTGACAGGAAATGGAGAGAGAAAGGCCACCGCTTGCCCTAATCCTGCGCATATCTAATAGTGTACCACAAGAAAGTTACTGAGTATTGTGTTAAGATGTCAGGTTTTTAGGTGACAGTGTTCCTAGAGATACATAATATAACTGGTCAACAAGTCAAATCAGTCCCTTGAGTTAGCTTTATTGAATATATTTCAGAGTCAGAATGTAGTTGTTTCATTTAAATCTCTTATTAGTTATTTATTGTTAGCAGCTAGGCTTGTTCTAGCCCAGTGTTTCCCAAACGTTTTTGGGCAACGGCACACCTGTTTACTGAAAAAAAATCTCGCGGCACACCACCATTAAAGCCCCGCCCCGTGACGTCAGCGCGCAGCGTCACGCCGGGAGGGACGCACAAAAGTGAAAGTTTTTTCCCTCCCCCTTGCTGGGGAACCTCCAAGCTTTGGGGGTGGGAGGAGGCAGCAGAGCGAGGGACTGAGGGACGGCGGCAACTGAGGCGGCGGCGGCTGAGGCAGAGCTGGGAAGGGGGTTTCCAGGGGACACGGCAGCTCCTCGAAAGGCTTCTCTCAGCTGCGCTCAATCCGCCTCGGAGAGGATTTCCCCTCCGGTCCCATGCGTTCGTTTGGGGCATCGCTCCGGCTGCTCCCTCTCCCGCCGCGCAGGAGCGATGCCTCTCTCTGGCTCTCCCTCCGCGCAGGCTGAGGGAGGGAGGGAGGGGCGCGTGTGACCCGTCTCTGCTGGGAGACCAAACCCAGCGAGGCAGAGTCGCGCGGAGGCGCCCAGGCAGCGCTGCCGGCTGCGAGGAGGAGCGCCAGGCAGCAGCAGGAGGCGCGGCCTCTCCTCGCCGCCGCCGCCCCGCCTCTCGCCGCCCGACTCGCCCGCCTCCCTCCAGGCATCTCGCGGCACACGAGGCAACGTCTCACGGCACACTCGTGTGCCGCGGAACACCGGTTGGGAAACACTGTTCTAGCCCAATTTTGGAAAGCCCTGGAAGGTGTATCCTTATTAAATTGACTTAATAAGAGTTGACACTACAGCTGGATAATACAGCTGGATAATATAACTGGATAAAGGACAGACTAGTTTACAACTGTCTGGTACAGTTTTATTGATTATATGGATAAGAAAAATTCTAAAGTCTCACAGACATCTAGATTTTTTGGGTGGCCATGTATACTATAGATTGCTGTCTATTCTTACATGGCATTTTCAATGTATATCTTGGGATTTGGGGTGGTGGTGGGTTTAAAAAAAATAAAAACAACATGTAAAGCTGTTGAAAAAGTCACCAGGTGGAGATTAAGTGAGGAGTGGAGGGTAGCCCCACACAGCCCCAGCTTTGTGTGTACATGATTTTGAGAATCAGGAACTCTGGGATTCAAACTTGCTCAGAAACTGCACTTAACATTGCTTTATGCGTGCCAGGCTAATCCCTGTGACTGAAATTTAGGAGGGGGGGGACGAGAAGTGGGTGGCCGTGGCGGCTGTGGCATATCTGAGATTGAACCCTGCTTATAGCAGCTGTTCTGTTTGGCCTGTAGGGCTGCCTTATTTACCCCTGCCTTACCCCTGCCTTTAAGACTGGATTATCCACTCTGCTAAGTATGCAGCAGAGCTAGGGCTGAACCAAATGGCCCTCTTCCTCCTTGTTGTGGGGAAATGGCATTTATGTCACTCCATATTCATGCCAGGAAAAACAAAAATTTGATTTAGCCTCTCCACCACCAAACCCCCACAGCTCTGTAGCAATTACCAAACGGAGCACCAATACTATACAGTAAACATAAACCAGGTTGAAACAAATATATCAGTTGTGCTTTCTCCCCACAACCAAGGAACCCAGGGGAGTGTAACTTTTTGGATGGTGCTGACAGGTGTGTTAGACATCCCTCACAGCCCCACCATGAGATCCCTGCTCCTTGGAGTGGATTAAGAAAGCAGAGAAGCATGCAGTTGTCATTCCCCCGAGAATCTGCACCTGCAAGAGGTGGTTGTTTGTAAGCTTGGGTCATGGGGAGTGCTCGAGAGCACCTTTTGCATGCAGAAGGTTTCATCTGCAATCCCTGGCATCTCCGAGTGAAAAGACGTCTCTTAACAGAGAACCTGGACAGTAGACAGTGCATGGCTAGTTAGACCAGTGGTTTGATTCAGTGGTTTGATTCAACATTGTAAAATGCAGTACATGTGCCCATTGTGTGAAAGCTGGTAGGCTCAGCTGCCTCTTGGATATTGTGAGAGTCGAAGGGCAGCAATCCCAGCTTTTCTTGCAGAGGCCTCTGTGAGCTATCGCAAATAACATCATGTACTAAGCTTTCAAGTGGCTCCCAGTTGTCTGAATCCTGTCTTCGTTTGGAGCTGTAACTGATTAACAGCTTTGAAGCTGATTTAAATTAAAATTGGAGGTCTGGCAATGGTTGTGGCTTTTTTCCAGTTGTGTCAGGTCTTCTGCCCCAGGTGCTCTTCCCAGGAGAACACAGAACCCTCCGTGTATGAGCTCTTCAGCTTATTCAGGCATTTCTGTTTTGCTCCCTGCTAGAAAGAAAGAAAGAAAGAAAGAAAGAAAGAAAGAAAGAAAGAAAGAAAGAAAGAAAGAAAGAAAGAAAGCCTGGCTTGACTCTCCTAGCCAAGTTTCCTGGAAGAACATGACCAACAAGAGATGAGATCTCCAGGCTCCAGTCAGTCGCCTAATTAATTAGCTAATGAAGCATGCTGTAGGTGCACTTCAGATATTTTTAATGAGGGACGGAAAGCAATGTAACCAGCTCAGCAGGAATCACAGGTTTTGATAAAAAATTATAATAAGCAAAGTCATTCCTTCCCCAGTTTCATCCACACGTGCCCAGTTTGTGGTGGAGCCCAAGGTGCTGAGTGTGTGGTTAGAGACATTGTGTTTGCCGTCAGGGATGCAAACATAGAAGGCCACAACAATCCAAACAAACAAGCTGGCAACCACACCTTCACCAAATGCTGCTCCCTGCTTTGCATCCCAGCCTCAAAATCAAGCTCAGAAGCCTTTGCAACGGAAAGTGCACATTCCTGTTTATTTTCAGGAAGCTGTCATGTCGCAAAGGTCTTGCAATAGTAAGTTCTGGGCAGACAAGCCAGGGACTTTTTGTAGACTTTTGCAAGGCCCATTTTTCCTGTGCTTGGATTTGGACCAAGGTCAGACTGTACCCTTCATCACCGACAAAAGGATCTGTGCCATTAGCAGCTCTGTGCCAAATAAATTCAAGTGGTGTAGCCCTTCCTGCTACACCAGGGGAGCTTTACCTGGTTGATTCCCACTTATTACTTTCAAGTGGGTATCTCTCATCAAATGTTGTAGCCCTTTCTAGGATTAGGAATGTTGTGTCTCCTGAGGATTCCTTGCTTCCCTCCTTTCTTTTTCTTATCCGTCTTTTTAAAGCGCCCGTTAAGTGTCAGAGATGCCTTCCCTGTTGGGCAGTGAAAATGTGTGTCTTTGTTTGTATCTAGATATTTTTCACAAACCTAGTTCCTTTTCATTCAAGCTATAGAGAAGAGCAACTTTTTGCTGTATGTCCCCAGTGTACATTCTCCTGGGGGTGACTCTGCCAAGGGGATACCTAGCCTGGGATCAGAAAACCTTGGCTTCCAGAGTGGAAGCTTTCCCCCCAGCTGCTGGCTTGAATGCTTGTGGATCATGCCTAGCTTCTGCCTTGTTTCCTGGCATGTGCAGAATGTTTAAGTTGGTATTTGCATAGCATTTTCTAGTGTTCAAAGTGCTTCACCTCTATTGTCTTCTTCTAGTCCTTACAACAGCCTTCTAAGGATGATCAGTATTATTTCCAGGGTTTCAGGCAGGGGACATCACCAGCCCTACCTGAAGATGTTGTCAGGGATTGAATTTGAGACCTTCTTCCTGCAAATCAGGTGCTGCCAACCTAGCAGTTTGACGTCAAAATGCAAGTAGACCGGGAAGGTAAACGGCATTTCCGTGCACTGCTTTGGTTTGCCAGAAGCGGCTTAGTCATGCTGGCCACATGACCCAGAAGCTGTATGCCGGCTCCCTCAACCAATAAAGTGAGATGAGCGCCACAATCCCAGAGTCAGCCACGACTGGACCTAATGGTCAGGGGTACCTTTACCTTTACCTTTACCACTGAGCTATGATCCTTCCCTATCAGTACTTGATTTAACTAATATAACCCCCCCCCCATGCTTTAGCATCTATGTGAGAGCCAGGAGGGTCCTGGAAATGATGAACTGGTTTTGGATCTGAGAGATGAAGGCTTAGGCAGCCTCCCCAGCTTCTTGATTATTATATACTTTCTGACAAATGTATAAGATTAGAAAACTGAGTTTACTGCATTTGGGATCCACGCTGGGAAGTATATGTGGGGTGATATCTGTACATAATGAGTTTTATGACTGGTTTGAAAATGCAGGTTTTGAAGTTAATGCAGCGTCTTGCCAGCCATTGCGACCTCCTGGAAGCGGCTCGTTTACACACTTGGCTGCCTGTGAGGAGCAGCTTAGAAGCACAAGAGACTGAGTGTTTTGGTGGGTCTGAGAGCTGTGTGACTTGCTCAGTAATCCTGTGTGTCTCTGTTAAGGGCCAGCAAGGGTACAGGGAGACCAGCTCACTGCAGCTTTTGTCCAGTGGTGTGGTGGTATTGTTAGTTGTGATCAGGGCCTATGCCATGATCGTTCATCTCGACAAACCACCACCTCTGGTTTCCATGCGTGCTGTCACTAGAGTGGATCACAGGATCCTTGATGTGCCCTGTCACTCATGAACCTGACTTGAAGAGGTGAATGAAGTTGGCTCTTTTCTGCCTTGACTGCTTTGTGTATTGATCCTGAGTCAGGTTCACTAAGTATTTCATCAGCACCATGGATGGCTGTTGGCCCACCTAGGTTAGCCTAAGCATATTTATTAATAAAAGCATGTACCACATAGCTTTTTCTGTGGCCTCTACATGCACATGAAGCAGGGTGAGCTCTTAGATTCAGAGATTGGGACTGTGCAGCCCTCCCCTCCTTATCTTTCCAGCACTCCCTTGTCAACTTCATCCATGCCTCATTATAATATCTGCACCAAGCTAACCCAGTGTAACATTAACCAGACTTGTCATCTTAACCAACATTTGAAGCATGTTTGCAAACCCTGTTAAACAGGAAACCTGAGTGGCATTAACTAAAGTTGTCACTACTGTGGTTCAAACACTAGAACCTGTTTAAAGCAGACAGTGATGTCCAACCAGTGTCAAAGGCCTACACGGACCTTAAGCAACCCCTGACCTTCACTTGTGTTGGTGTGCAGAGTCTCCAACAAAGAGGCCTAGGAGCCAAGTCACAAAGTCATCAAGGAAAAGCAAAAGAGAATTTGCAGCGGAGAAGGCAGGCTAGGGCCTTCTTGCAGTCTCATAACCATTGTTAGGATGTACCATTACATCAACACCAGGCTCTTGGAGACCAAAGTGCATCTGTGAAAATGCTGCTTCACATCAGGTTCCTTTTCAGATCTGAAATGAATGTTGGTAGATTTTGTTTTTTAGTAGGAGATGTGTGTGCCCTTCTCAAACGGTTCCAGTATGGACATGTGCAAACACGTTTTTGTGCTCTTGTGCATAGAGACACACTTGTGCCCTTGCGGCTAGTACAGTTTGTGTTCACTTGCACACCTATTTCTTCAGCCATTCACCCTCCTGCATGCCAGCGGGGAGTTTGCTGTAGACCCCAGAGAAAAGGCAGGGGGTGCTTTGGGGAAGCTCTGGATTGAGAGGCAAGTGGGCTAGAGGGACAAAAGGTTGGGCACATTTGAGCAGAGGAGAGCCCTTTCCCACCCTCAACTGTTGTTTCTTTGAACATATGCAGAGGGCCTTCCCCTAATTGTTGAGTTAACTGCATCTGGTGTGCATGCACACATACATGCCTCAGGATCTGGGCATAAGGGCCTCTCTTTGCATCTGTCTTCAGCCTCAGAAACCCGTATTTCAAAAAAGCAAACCCTTTCCTTTCCTGTGTCAGTAAAATGTAATCACCCTCCCAAGGGGAAACAGGAGCAACTTGTGCACTGCCCATGTATCATTCCCTCCCTTGGATTGTCTGAACTTTCCCTTGGATTGTTGCTTTGTTCTTTCTTTTCCTCCTCCTTCGTCTTTTTGCTTCTCTGATCTGTTAGGAAGCTTTCCTTCCCCATCCTCGCCAACACACAAGCGTGCCTTTCTCCCCATGCTCCCCACTGCCCCCAACTGCAAGTGCTTCTCTCCTTCTCCCTCCTTCCAAACACTTCGGCCATTCAGAGTGGGCGAGCAGCGTGCTCTGGGTTTGGCTTTCTGCCTTTTCTGCTCTATTTGCCAGGAGCCAGAGAGGGAGAGAGCAAGCCGCTCCCCCAATCACATTTGGTAATAAATTATTAGTTCCGCTGCTTTCGCTCCCATAAGCTCAAAATAGCTGCCTTTTTTGAGCAGCCGGCAGCCGGCGCGGGCTGAGTTCAATGGCAGCGAGCTCCTGAAGGGTGCTTGACTATCATTATGGCCCTTTCAAGGTGCCTGCGCGCTGCCGAGCCAGCCAGGAGTTTAACTGACGCTGCTGAACCTGCACACGCTCTACGTCTCCTGGCAACCTTTCCCGGGTGCCAGGTGGAGCCTGCCTGTAGGGGCTCTGGCGAGTTCTACCAAGTGAGCTGGCCTTGCTGGTGTAAGGGCAAGGAGGGAGAGGAGCTCCCATCCGCCATTCCCTCTCTCCCTCCCTCCCTCCCCTGATCTATGGGCTGCTTCTCCCTCTACTCGCAGCACGCTTACCTTGCTGCTCTTTGCGAGAGACTATAAATCTCCCTGCACACCTGCTGCCGCTGCCAGGTAATTGGTGTATCCTTCAGATGCCAGGGCTCCAGAGAGCCTGACCTGCCATATTTTATGAAGCAGGGCAGGGGGGAGGCAGAAGAGAGGTTTAGGTTAGCGCTGGGCTTGGCATGAATACAGGACGCCAGGTGGCACAGACCTTCTCCCGGTGCTATATTTGAAAATAGAATCTGGGGAAGGTGTTGAAGCCTTGGTTTTAAGCTATCCTTCCAGACCAGAAGCCCTATATTCCAAACTTCAGGAGATGACTGTCCTTAGAGGGGTGGCAAGTGAACTCTGTGCATGTTTTGATGGCCTTTTTGTACTTTTATGTCTCCTGGCACTTGAAACTGCTTCTTAGGCCAGGTTTTACTTCAGCTTAAGCCTTGTTCACTTCTTATTCTCCTAAATCTTCCTGAGCTATTTATCCGTCTATGTATATACACATATTTCTCCCTCCTCCCCTTTTAAAAATAAGAAATAGTAGCCCAGTCTGTTTAGCGGTGTCAAGGCCAAGCAAGATGTACACATTGTTAGCCTCCCCCCCCCCCAAGTAAATTCAGGGTATGTCTTGATTGGGACTGTGGCATGGGGAGGGAAGGTGGGGGCTTTAATACTTTAACCATCACCCCACAGCATTCTAAAACAGGGACCAACAAGGAACTTTCTATCCCAATACTAATAGCAGACACAGGACCTCTGATCTAGTTTGGGATTGCAGCTGTGGGGGCAAAGGGTTAAATCCCCCTATACCAGTCTTCCAATACAGATTCTGTCCCCTGCCCCCCCCCCAGTTTTCAGTTTATTTTTTGCAAACCATTCATTTAGCTATTACTTGTGTCCTTGGTGCTATTGAGGCTTAAAAGCTGGTCAAGGTTGAAAAGAGCCAGGTTGTTTGCAAAGAGCCAGGTTGTTTGCAAAGAGCCAGGAAAGACTTTCATTTTTGGTTGGGCTTGGTAGCCAACTGTTGCTTCTGGAAGCCAATAAAGTCTGGCTTTCTCCCTTGCTCTCCCTCCCCTGAAGGGGTTTTTTGGGGGGGAGGGGAATAGCACAGGGAGGAGTTGATGTGAGGGTACTCCTCTCCTCCACATCACAACCTGAATGAGGTTTGTAACAGTGCTTGTGGGCCCCCTGGCCCTGGTGTGGCCGCTTGCCTGCCTGCATTCCATATGGAGGAGCTGCCCCAGTGAGGTTCTGCTTGTCTAGAGCCCAGGCCCAGGCCCAGCTTATGTAATGCTAATTGTCCCAGTATGAAGCTTGAAGGCAACTCTACTATTGGTGAATTGGGAGCACAGTTCCTATAGTTGGACTCTCTAGACCCAGGAGTTTATGAAACTCTGGTTCATGATCTTCATTCAGGCAGTCCACAGCCTGCCTGTAAAAATACAGTTAAAAACCATGCACCTAGCACAGTGCATTACAGTTGTTACTACAAGCAGAGAAATTATTAAGAGCTCCACCAAGACCTTCATCAATATTTCAAATAACCGATGAGGAAAAAAGTTTGGGAACCACTGCTCTATTGCTTCCTTGCAGACTCCTTCCTGACCCAGAAGCATTTTACAGACAGACAGACAGACAGACAGACAGACAGACAGATGTTCCAGAATGGGAGCATCAGTATTTTCCATTCTGAGAACAGGGCCAAAAACAGAGGAGAGAGTCCCCATTCTGTGCCTGAAATTAACTTTATAAAAATCCATTCACTCTGTTGTGTACTGTTTGAATGGCATCACATCTAGCTTGGCTCAGAGACTCACAGCCTAGAGTGGGCCTCTTCTATGATGGATAGAAGAATAAAGGAGTCACCTGGTTCTTCAGAGCAGCTGGCTCCTTGGGTACCAGGATGCCTGCCTTGGTGGGTGAGCAGAGCAACAGCTGGCCGGTTGCTGCCTCCTAGTGGCTGCTACAGCGAATGCAGCTTCTCTGACCCATGAGTACATCCTGGGTGGGTGGGGGATGTTGTTAGTGCTCAGCTCTTTGGAGCCCTTCAAAACAATTCAAACAAAAGCACTTGAAACCAACAGAGAACAAACAACTGTGACATTTGGAGCATTTGGCTAGGGCCGGAAGGCCACAGAGACTTCGGTCTCCGCTTCCATGCATTAGTCTCTCTGGATGAATTGATGTAAACCAGGATTGAGCATCTGTGCCTTAAGCAGAGACCTGATTGTTCCAGATGACTCCAACCAATGAGCCAAGTCACATGCAGCAAAATACAGAGGCTTTGCTCACTACAAACTTCTGGTGTTTGGGGGAGGGGCAAACCATGGCTGGCGCTTTCCTTCACACTTGACTTGTGAGCTTTCCAGAGGCATCTGGCTAGCTATCTTGAGAAACAGGAGGCCAGAGTAGGCAGATCTTTAGGCTAATCCAGCAAGGACTCTTAGGTAAGCTGAACTAATGGGGCGGGGTGACTGTTCCCAGGCACAAATATCACAATCAGTGATTTACACAGACATGTTATATCTCTTTGATATCTCTCCACTCGGTGACCGGCAGCTGATGTGAGAACTGCCTCCAGTATGAGAAGCAGTTTGATGTTTTCAGTGAAACTTTTGCATGTGCCAGTAGCAGCTCTTTGCCCTGTAGCCAGTGAGCAATAAACATGGAGTCTGTATCTGGACACTTGTTGAGCCTCTGTAGCAGGAAGCTTTATTGGGACCCAGGGGAAGGGCGGTAACTCAGTGGCAGAGCACCTCCTTTACATTCAGGTTTCCCCAGGTTCAATCCCCAGCATCTCCAGATAGGGCTGGGAGATACTCTCACACAGGAGAGTTTCTGCCAGTTAGTGTACAGTCAATACTGAACTGGTTAGAGTAGTAGCTGGGCTATGTATAACACAGTTTCCTATTTTCCTCATATTGTTTTGCCATAGGTCAGTGGCAGAGCACCTGCCCTACATGCAGAAGGTTCTTGGTTCAATTCCTAGTGTCTCCCAGTAGGGCAGGGAACATCCAATCTAAAACCATGGAGAGCCACTGCAAGTCAGTGCAGACAATACTGAGCCAGATGGACTAATGGCAGCTTCCTGTGTTCCCCTCCTCCCCACCCCCTGCAAGAAAGCACATACATTCTTACTTCCCTCTAGGAATTCTCTGCTTCTTCCATGTCCTCCTGAGGCAGTGGAAGCGCCTCTCCTTGTGCTGCTTTGATCCCAGGAGGGACCCACCTTCTTCACCGGCAGACCTGTGCTCCACTGCCCTGCATATCAGTTCAGCCTAAGCAGTTCTTCAGAGCCAAGGGGATTTGGGTATAATATGCACGTTTCAGTCCTCCTTTGTCCTCGCCTGCTGCTTGCCTGTCTTGGTTTATTTCCAAACCCCCTTCCAAACCCACATGCAACCCACCCACCAGCTCACTCGGCAGGCAGACAGGTTCTGCTTTTGCTGCTCTGGGCAGCTCCCCCTTGCCAGAAACCCGCCAGCATCATCAGCAACAGATGGGGAGAGGATGGCAGGTTCCCAGCTCTCGGTTTCCCGCCGAGGGCAAAGACACGGGGCGTGTGTGGCGCCTGCCTCAGCAGCAGTGCCAGGCAAGTGCTGACAAACACGCTTGGGGCTCCTCAAAGGCCCGGCTGTCGGGTGAGGGGGGGGGATGTCTTGAAGTAGAACACACCTGCGCCAGGCACAGCAATGCCAAGGGAGCTAACTGCCTGTCGGGCGCTGCCAGTGGCATAGAGAGGGCCTCCAGGAACGAGATGATGCCCTGAAGCAGAGGAGCTGTAGGAGGAAGGTTTTCTCATTCATGCATCTGCAGCCTGCAACAATCCTGTTTGAATCTTTAGACGCTTGAGACAAGATACCAGGAGCTGTTCGAGTCTATGAGAATTCTGGGACCTACAGCTCTCAGGCAGCTTATGGGGCATGTGTTGTAGTATATTGTACTCTTAATCTCTGCCTTGGGCATTTTTCATGAATTGGTAAGGTGATGAACACCTGGCTTCCCCCCCTTGACTCCCTCATACCCACCACCGTAGGGGCACAGGAATGGAGCTTGAGGTTGTGTTTCATACCAAGAGGTTTCCCCTGTCTCTGCCTCTGTCTCTCTCTGTCTCTATCTCTGTCTCTCTCTCTCTGTCTGTCACACACACATTATCTTACACTCCGTATTCAATACGGTATGCCTGAAGAAGCAACCCCACTTGCCCCTTCCTTGGCAAAGGCGACTTCTATCCAAGAGAACTTCACACTGTTTTGACAGACCTTGTAAATGAGTTCACTGACACTGGAGTCCATTGTGGTCCCTTCCCACCCACCTGCACTCTGCCCTGTGTAAAAGGGCAAGCCACTTTAGTGCATAAGGCAGGCCAAGGCAATGGCAGAAAATAGAATGTCAGACCTCAGAGTCCTGACTTAAGGACTGTCTGCCCTGCTCCTGATTGAGAGTGAACTTGTAAGATCTTCCAATCTGCAATACAGCTTCTGAGATACAGCATATCTTGGTCAAAGTGCCTGCCACAAGTATACCTTGTTGCTGAGGTCCTTTACTTTTCCTAGCAGAAAGCTATTATCCTAAATCTTAGTGATGGTTGTGGTGAGATACGCATACTGCTACCGTGTGTGTGTGTGTGCGCGCGCGCTTGTAGGCACTGATCTTTCTTGAAAATCCATTCACTTCATAATCTTTCCTTCAGTGGTGCATATATTTCTTGCTTCATCTCTCTGGCTTATTTGTTGTAGGGAACAATCAGCTTTCTGTAGCTTAAATATTTGTGTAAGTTACTTTGTCGTTTACATATTTTTGTAAGTCACTTTGAGACTTCTTTGCAAAAAGTGATGAACAAAGCCAATAAACAAATCAACTTCACTGGGTTAATACCAAATTACAGTTGCATCACTCTTCCAGTGTGTGTGTGTGTGTGTGTGTGTGTGTGTGTGTGTACGCGCACGCGTGCACGCGCGCACACACACACACACACACACACACACACACATGCTTCCACTTAATTGGTTTTGAAAACCTGCCTTGAAGGAAAGTTCTGTTTAACTAGCAGGCTCCTGGGTTTTGGCAATCGCTTAGTCTCTTCCTTGCTCTGTGGGATGTCCACAGACCTGGGTTTAAATCCCCATTCAGGGCGCCTCGAGATGACCTGTTTATTAAGCATTCATCCTGTTTCGCTTGCACAAAACTTACATGGAAGTTAAATCAGATTCAGTATTCATTGAATGTTCATTCTGATTTGTGGCAGTTATACCACAACAGACATTCATTGGAGGGCTGTAATTGTTCAGAATACCAGTTGCTGGAAACCCCAGGAGAGGAGAGTGCTCTTATGCTCAAATCCTGCTTGTAAGTTTCCCAGAGGCAACTGGTTGAGCACTGAGAGAACAGGATGCCGGACTAAATGGGCCATTGTTCTTACTTCTTGCAGGGTGTTTACACATCTTCTCATCAATCATTTGTTCACCTTGCACTTCCCAGTGCATTTCCCCATCACTTTCCTAACCCACAAAAGTCCATGTGTTGGGCTAGAGCAGTGGTGGGAAAACAGTAGCACTCCAGATGTTGCTGGACTACAAATCCCATCATCCCTGACTATTGGCCATGTTGGCTGGAGTGTGTGTGGACGCCCACAGAAGTTCCCCATCCCTTCTCTAGTGCCACGGAGAGCTTTATTCCACTTTTAAATGAACAAACCTACATTTCTAGTATGTGCTTGAATCTCTCCTGACAAGAGTCACCCTTAGCCATGAAACTCAAATGTGTGGCCTTAGGTTAAGAGGTGATGCCTGGCCTCAGTCAGCTCCCAGAATGATGACAGTAGTGATGATGACTTACACTTGTAAGTCACTTTTTTCACAAGGTAAACTCAAAGTGACTTGCAGAAGCAAGCACTGAAAACAAAGATAAAAACAACCTAAAATGGTCACCTATAATATGTATGAAAAAGATGGTTCTTGTGAGTTTAATATGACAGTGTAAGGGTGGAGGAGAACCTTTGTATGCTACCTTGATCTCTTTAAAAGGAGTAGTAGGATACAGGTATAACTTGTGATTAATATTTTTTAGAAGGCATTTTTCTGCAGGGCTGCTGTGACAAACTTGTGACAAACATTTACCAACAAGTTAACATAGTTTCTTTTGGAGGGGGTAAGATGCCCTGTGGGTCTGCTGCTAGACCCCATAAGACATGGGTTTATAACTTCAGTAAATAAATAGCTGGCTTGGCTAGCTGAAATCCTGGCTCTGGAAGGGCTCAGATACCTCTGGAGTTGGCAAGTGCACAAAAGCGGCAAAAGAAATCCTGTTTGGGTTGTGTTAAGGGTATAGGCAGAGAAGAACATAGAGGGGTCACAAAGGATTGCTACCTGGGAAGGGACCAAGGCTGAGGGCTTTGTGCCCAGAAGATCCCGGGTCCAGACCCTTTGTATCTCAAGTTAAAAGGATCAGGTACAGGTGGTGGGGAACACGTCGCTCTGCCAGAGACCTTGGAAAGCTGTGACCAGCTGGGGAACAAGACAGTCCTGGCTTAGCTATGCGAATAGGCTGATTTAAGGCAGCTTCCTGCAATCCTATATGTGTTTCATTTAGAGGTCTTCTCTAAATTCACCAGAATGGCAAGGTGATGACAGAGGGCTGTCGCCTCTTTCTGTCCTGTGCCACTACAAAGTGTCAGGTGGAAGTTGTTTTCTCAGAAATGCACTTCAGCACTGTGGAGAAGTTCATCTGTTGGATTTCTGCCTGCTGTGCAGCTGCTCAGGGCCCAGGAAACCTTCCAGAAAATGGAGAGAGAGAGAGGAGGCCAGCATTGTCTAACTGCTGCAGAGAAGGTCAGCCCTTTTTTTATTTTTTTCTTCCCAGGACTGTCAGCACAGGAAAGAACAGGAGTGGGTGGGAGGGGTGAAATTATCTGGCACCCCAGGGTGTGTCTTGCAGCATCAGCAGGTGGTTTTTGGCAGGGGACACAAGCAGGAAATCCCGCCCTCTTCTGTGTGGGCCGCCTCTGCCGAAAGAGAGACTGAGAGAGAGAGGTGCCGGAGAATGATTCTGATTCCATTGGTTGTGAGGGAAAATTCTGGGCTGCTGCTTGCCTTTTGAAGGTGAGTTTGAATGGAGAGTCCTCTTTTGATTTTGCCAGGTGCCTCCCCCCACTCTCTTCTTTGGGAGCCCAGAGGCTTCATTTTCATTTTTGCAAAACATCTAGCCTCCACCACAAATAAAACATGCTCAGGAAACAGTGCTGTTCCCACACAGTGCTTGAGCGTGTTTTAAGAAAGGCAGTGGTCAGCGTCTTAAGGGGGGGCACACTCTTTATATCAGGGTGAGCAGAAGGTGGGTTGGAACCTCTCCTGGTGACTCACAGCAAAGGTTTCTGACTCCTAAATAATTTTGACAACAAAACAACTTTTTCCACCTAAATTAAGCTGCTGAAATGAAGAAAGCCATCCAGGAGCAGATGTTGGTGTGAAGGGAAATGTGAGCTGGGTTCAGTTCTAGTACTGAAAACACATTTCTAGACTCGGGACTGCTCAGGGGGTCTTTATCTCTAACTGTATGTATTTAGCACCCAGCTCTGGTTGATAGATTGAGAAGCAGGGTGTCTAGTAAAAGACAGCAGCGATCCAATAACCCTAAACGTACCTACTCCTGTTGCACTTGTACAGAAGTCACCTTCCATGATTGAACACTGCCTGGTTCTGAAATTAGAATTTAGGGCCTGGCTGAAACCCTGTGTTAGGGGTGGACTGGGGAGATGGGCAATGTCCTGTAAATATTGTTTGCTAGAACCGTTTACAAGTGTAGCTGGGATGCGGGTGGCACTGTGATCTAAACCACTGAGGCTCTTGGGCTTGGCAATTGGAAGGTCAACAGTTTGAATATGCATGATGGAGTGAGCTCCCATTGCTCTGTTCCAGATTCTGCCAACCTAGCAGTTCAAAAGCACACCAGTGCAAGTAGATAACTAGGTACCGATGTAGCAGGAAAGCAAGCGGCGTTTCCATGCGCTCTGGTTTCCGTCACAGTGTTCCGTTGCACCAGAAGTTTAGTTATGCTGGCCACATGACCCAGAAAACTGTTTGTGGACAAACTCTGGCTCCTTCGGCCTGAAGCGAGGTGAGCACCACACCCCATAGTCATCTTTGACTGGACTTAACCATCCAGGGGTCCTTTACCTTTAACCTTTACAAGTCTATCAATCCATTGCATTTTGCAAGGCTGCATTTATTGGGGGGGGGGCGGTGTAGGGCAGTTTGGCGAGGAACCTTATATAACCAGAGGAATCTTGAGGTTTGATCTGAAGTGAGAAGGGTGTGATTGCTTCAGGAGTCCCCCTGGGTCAGTTTGGGTCAGTCTTGACAAGCTCTGAAAATGTTTTTGAAATAATAATCTAGGCATACTGAGAAGCCCTGCCAAAACAAAGAGCTCTCAGCCTTGGACAGAAAAACACCTGTGTGTGTATGTTTTGCTGTGTATGTTAGAGAAGGAAAGTTGAGGGCGGGGTGTGGTTTTCCTGGAAATGCATCTGTTTGCATGTCAGTTGCGGACAGTTTAATGAAGAGACTGCATCTGTTGGGACAGAAAAACAAAGGGCAGGAGAAGATGTTGAACCTAATTGGCTCATGAGAGAGAACCGTGGAGTAGCTCTTAGGGCACCTCTAGAGAGCAGACTAAGACACAGTGCTAAAACCCCTTGCTAGCCCCACAGTCATCAACACTTGTAGGGTGCAAACTGCTCAGCAGGCATTGTGGACTGCAGATATTGGACATGTTTTTGATACCATGCCCATGTCTTCCTTTCATTACCCAGGTGGAACTTTGCATAGGAAGAAAGAATCACTAAAAAACCTTTCCCTAACCAGCTGTGCTTGCTAGGTAAGGGCACAGTGCAATAAGAGGCAGCTCAGCTCCTCTTCATGCTTTGCAACATGTTAAATTCATTTTGCAAGTAGAGTAGGATAGACCTGGACTTGCTGGATAACACCGCTCTAAGGTCCTAGCCAAACAACTTTTGCAAGACTGTAGAATGTTCGTATTCCACTGATAAAGAGCTACATCTGTATAGACCTTTAGTTAGAACAAACCAGTCAGGGCAAAAGTAGCCTCAGCTGACTGTATTTTGCTTGCCCAGCGGGTCCTGGGCAACCTGCTGCAACCCATTTAGCTAACTGAAACCCACCAGCATCCTAGTGTGGCCTACTGGATACTAGTAGACTTCCCTACCTGGCATTGGTTGTTCCAAAGAGGTGTCAAAAATAGGATTGTTGAACTCTTAGGAGATATCCATATGTGTCAGGTGGATGGCTGCATTTGCCTTAATTGTGTTTGGGTGGAGGGAATAGCACACTTGGAAGTAGAACCAAAGTCCAATGTGGGGGTGGGCAGGAACCCAAAGGCAGATGGAACCTTCCTTCCCTTGCAAGTTGAGACCTGGGTGAACGCAGAGCCCCCTAACCCAGCACTTTTCCCCTCTCTCACCCCCATTGAATTTGGCAGGGTGACCTGCCACCTTATCCCACCCCGATTTGAGAAGAGACGTGCATATGGCTTTCGGGTTTGTTTGTTTTCTTGTTTCTTGTATTTCTTACCCACCTGCCACTTGTAATATCCTAGGACAGCATGCATAAATACATAAAATATAAATACATTGAAATAAATAAATAAAATACAACTACAAAATTAATGAATATTCAGCAAACCATAAAACCACCACAATAAAAGTATGAAGCAGATACAGTTTGTAATGAGAAATCCTTATCATGAGCCACACACCGTGGACCTCTGAGGACC
Source organism: Podarcis melisellensis (assembly GCF_964234715.1). NCBI lineage: Eukaryota > Metazoa > Chordata > Lepidosauria > Squamata > Lacertidae > Podarcis > Podarcis melisellensis. The sequence continues at coordinate 40,574,490 of NC_138540.1, read as the reverse complement.
ACATATAATTGCCTCTGAATACATGTTGGTGGGAATCACAAGTGGGAAGAGTTTCTGTGGCAGTCAGATCCTGTGTCTGGGCATTCCATTTAGGGCATGTGGTTGGCTGTTGTGAGAACAGGATGCTGTACTACTAGATGGTCCTTTGGCCTGAGCCAGCAGGACTCTACTTATGCTCTTAAGCAGTGCCTTGCCTGCTGATTGCCTTACCCAAACTAGCAGAGGAGATGCTCCTTCACATGTGCCCATCTGTTGCTGCTGCACTCTGCACACTTAATTTTTTTATTTAACAAGATCTTGCACAATTGGCCACATGAATCTCTGAATGCTCTGCTGCTGTTTCGTGAGTGGTTTGGGCTGGGCTTCCCCAAGCCCAATAGCGTGTTTTTTTAATGAACATAAATAAAGGAATACGAGGAACACTGTCTTAGTATGTCACAAGTTGTGCAGGCCTGTTTGAAGTGAGAAATCAGCTAGGCTGAGCAATCCACGGCTTGTCCCCTTCCCGTTTGGCAAAGCTGCCTCCTGCCCAGCCAGCTACAGCTGCCTTTTGACCTGCAGGAGCATCTGGGAGTCACAAGGGAAGGTTTTGGCTGTCACTTCTGATGCCCCTCGCAGATGGCTGGAGGGCAGTCCAGGTCAAAGCCTCCATCCTGGACTGTAACCAGACACTCAGGCATGACTTCCAGGTCTCTCGGAAGACAGACCTGGAAGGCAGAAAGGAAAGATGCCTCCCATCAGTCCAATGTCTGGTAAATCTAAAAAATATTTATTGCTTTAAAACTCATAAGGCTGTATATATATATTATCTTAGTGTATGTCACTACTTAACTGAAGCCATGAGGCAGCTGCTTTGCTGGCACTTTGGAGTGGTAGGGGTGGTTGCAGTGGCTGTGTCCTTGCTAACTCTATACTTGCTGCTCCCAGTGATCGGGAACACAATGCAAGTGTGAACTGTTTGGGGGTGAATTTAGACAATCCTCCCTGTGGTAGGGTTGTGAGATTTGCTGGCTTTGGGGTCTCTGGAGGTCTGGTGGTTTAGGATACTGTGAAGACATTGCATTGCTATTTGAATTTGTAGCTTATTTGAATTATTATTATTACCATCAATATTTATTATTCTAGTTGTTGAAGAGTTCTGTGTAACTCAGAAGCTTGTGCACCAAGCACCATGAAAGAAGCAATGATGTATCTCTCTTGTACTGAGTCCAAGGTGCCTATACATTTTTAAAGAATTATATCTAGGTGGAGTCTGTGGCACCTATTTACATCCAGCTCGGGTGTGATGGGAGTCCTCTTTCTGTATGGTTCCTGCCTCCCTTTCAGGATGGATAAACTCTATGATGCTTTGCTGAGAAGTGGCTGTTCCATATTCTGTTGTATGAAGCAAGGGGCGGGAGGGGGGAGAGAGCCATACTGGCCACATCCTTCTGCCTGAGAGGACAGGATTAGCTCCAAAAGCCCATAACTATCAGGACCATCTCAACTCCTGTTATGCTTAAAATGTGGATTTTCCATGGGCAAGCCAAACTAAACTCCTGTTGGCTCAACCCTGCTTTGGTTAGACACTCTTCCAGTGATAAACCAGCCATAATATCCTAATGCAAATGAATCCCAAGGTAGAACTCTGATTATTTCTGGACAGTGTGAAGCAGAATATGAAAGAAAGTACCTCTGAGGATGTGCAGAGTGCTTTTTCTCTGCCCATTAAGTAATCCTTGCTCCTCTGTGCTGAGGATTGGTTGTGTGCAGAACTTGCAGGTGGGTGAGTGTTAGGCTCCATCTCTACCCTCTCTCTCTTTTTATGAATTATTCACTGCCTTGGGATCATAGTTGTAAAACGGCTGCGTCTCTATAAAACACACACTCCTCCTCGCTCTCGCTCTCTTTAAAAAGCTTTGCCTAACTCTCAGTCCCCACAGCCTCAGCTGATCTCCATGCATTCTTCCTGGGTGGCTTAATTGAATGGGCATGATTCGATTAGCCCACAGAGCACTCTCACCACACTGCCTTTTTGGAGGTGGGTGTCTCTCTGGCAGATTAATTGAATTCTGTTCCTTGAGAGGGGCTGGGCTTGTGCATGCTGGATCAGAGGAAGGGAGGGAAGGAGGGGGAGCTAGCCCTGCAGCCTCAAGCAGCTAAGTGCTGTTCCTGCTTGAGATAACGCTGCAGGGGAAAGAGCTTCTGTTATTTGGTTGAGAGGGTGGGGGAGAAAGAAGGCCAGGCTAGCAGCAGAAAGAATGGAAATTAGCAGGCTGGCGTTCAAACAGCAGGGAAGGCCTCCCACAAAGCTGGTCCTTGGCTGATGGAAAGGATGTGCAACAGGGAAGAGGCGGGGGCAGGGAGAGGGGTGGTGTTCTGCTGGTCCCAGAGAACAAGTGAGAGCAAAAACTAGGTAAGTGGATGCCTTTTATTAGAATCAGATTCTTAAGTGGTGTGAAAGGAGGCAAGCTTTTTGAGTTACACTTAAATCTTCTTCTGGGCTTCTGTCCCTGTCTGTGACAGATAGAGAACAAAGCGCAAAGTGGCTCAGCTAGTGCAAACACTTCTGTCTTGGTTCACAAACATGAGGTTGTAGCCAGTCCTAGCCCTACCCAGAGTAGACCTTTTACGGTCAATGGACACACCAAACGTAGGTTCATTCATTTTAGTGTCTCTGCTCTGAGTATATCTTAGTTGAATACAACCCTTAGTTTCCTAGGCCAGATTTGGGGATTGGTGAATTAGGCTCTGGGGACATGGACACACACACACACACACACACACACACAGACACTTTATAGATTGAGAACTCAGCTGTGCTACAAAATGGAGTGTTTACCTTCAAGGAAAGATGGTCAACATCTGGGACCTTCATGAAATACAATTCTCCACCAATGTCCTACCCGGCAGAATTCTAAGGTCTGTTATGGGCATTTTAAAAAACAAACAAACTTCACCCCAGGAAAGTCTAAAATGGTACATTTAAAACGAAATCACAACTATAGCAGTGAACATTGTTAAGCGCCAGTGGCATAAATTAGAAGCTTTCTGTGATTTTATTTGCCAAAAAAGGATATTTCTCAAAACTTTTTTATGCATTGGGTGAATCTTATGAAGCAGTAGGCAAGGAAGAATCATAGAACAATATTGAGGAAGGGAAGAAATAATGGGGGCAAGAGAAAAATGGGGAGGGGGCAGTGAGGAAGTCTGGATAACCAACAAAATTCTATCTGCTGCCCACCCTGCTGTGTGTATCACCTGATATATTTAGCAGAAATTGCTGTTTCATTTTCAGCAATTGAGAGCTAGTATCTTAAGCCTTTTAAAAATAAAAAGCTTTAGAAGCCATGCCCCAAATGTTATTGCCCGGATATAGACCGGCAGATCACTTCTCCCCACCTTGCCAATCTGTGTCTGACACATCCCACTGTTTCTGTTTGTTCACCTTTCCTCCCTTTTCCTGGATTCTCAACTGTGCTTTCCCCCTCCGTTTCCATGGGCATCTCATAACATGTTTTTACTTACACACAGTGACAGCTTCAATTTTTGCACCTGGAGGACTTCTGAGATAGATAGGTTATCTGATGAAAGGGCTTTGTTCTGGATCCTTCGGATACCTGCAGGGGAGAGAATGGGTCCCGCTTGATTTTCTGAAATGAAAAAGAAGCAGCACCTAGTTCAGCAGGCTACTCACTCTCTTTACCTTCTTGGGTGCAGCTGTTTCTGGGGTGGAGTGCAGCAGCAGTTTTACAAGCGCACAGTACAGAAAAAGAGGAATCTCAGTTGGCAAATGTAGTGCCATTGCCTGAGAGCTGGTTTTGACACCTTTTGGTCTAAGGATAAACTGTGGATGGGTGAGAACAAAGTAGACAAACTGGTTCCTAGTCCCCCCCCCCCCGGGTTTTGTGGAAAAGCATAGGTGTGACTTGATATGGTCTTGGGTGGACATATCTTTAGTGCTTTGAGCAGAGGCTCTTGCCCGAGGCAGGGACTCACTCCATATCCTGATGGAAAGTGAGCTATTTTAGAAACTTTTACTTGACTTGTAAATAGACTCGGGGAATTGCATAGAGAGCCACTCTGTTTAAGAGCTGCTGTGAGAAACATTTCCCCATATTAAGAAACTCCTGACATCACCAAAATCAGGACAGATGCTTGAGATTTGAGGATTTCTGAAAATTTTGAAAACAATAGGTAAAAAATAAAGGATTCCCTTTTGAATAAAAATATATTTAGCTGAGAAAAAAGATGAGTGTTAAGAATAGAAGAAGAGCCCTGCTGGATCAGGCTAACAGCCCATCTGGTCCAGCATCTTGTTCTCACAGTGGCCAACCAGATGCTTGTAGGAAACCTGCAAACAGGACCTGAGCACAACAATGCTCCCTTCACTTGTGATTCCGAGAAGCTGATATTCACCTCTGACAGTGGAGAGGGAACATAGCCACCGTGACTAGTAGATAGGAAGGGAATGAGAGCCAGCGATATGAGTGAGTCCTACAGAATTTTCACTGCATGTGGCTCAGTCCTATGCATGTTTATATGCAGAAACAAGGCTTTCAAGTGGAGTACAACATAGCCATTGTGACTGATAATCATTGATAGCCTTATCCTTCCACTTCATTTTTATCTCCCCCACACTCTCTTCCTGGATGCTTTTATCACACAGTACATCCCTATACCTGGGGATTCTGGAGGGAGCCTGGAGTGGGGCCATGGCACTCTCAAGGAGTAAGTAATTCCCACTGCCTCCAGCGTTTTTATACTACATATTTTAGAACTGTGTTTCAGCCTGCTTGACTGTCACATGGTGCCCATCCTGGGAATTGTAGTCCTATACAAGGGTTGAGGTTTTTTCTACCAGCAAATTCTCCATTCGTCTATTAAACTACAGTCCCCAAGGTAGAAGCTGTTATTTAACCCTGACCAAATAAGACATTTCTGAGCAGTTTTAGGTTTTGGTGTTCATGTAAGGGCTCCCCCCCCCAAAAAAGTGCTGCAGGCTCCCCTCGCCCTTCTAAAGCTCTCTCCCTCCAACTTGTCCTCCAGTTGATGATTCAACCTTTTGCAAAAAGAGGTTGCATCACACTTTCCTTTCTATTGCCCTCCTTGGGCTGAATGCTATTTCCGCGTCCAAGCTGGGGAACATGTTGGCAGCAGTGGAGAGAATGAGTGCATTATGAGGTGTCTCAGGCCACGGGAATCAGCTGAGCCTCATGAGCTGCTCTCTGCGTGAGCTGCTGCATCTCTGTGCGCATATGAGCATGCAGGGAGAGTGTCTGGGGCATTGGGAAGCCGCTCTGAGTCCCCCTGAGGGCAAGCTTGTTCCTGGGGAACACTGGAGACATGTCTTCACAGGGACGAGAGAGGGAGAGACCCCTGGTGCCCGTGGCGCAGGGGCGTCCTGTATTTGTTCACAAACATTTCTTTCTCCAGTAATGAAAAATTACCAAGAAGGGGTGATTAGGGGATTCGGGCCTGCAGCTGAATTGGGGGGGTCCTGCTGAGCTCTGCTTTCCAAGGTATAATTATCCCAAAGGGGGTTGTCAAGGGGAAAAGGCGGGCTGGATTTGGCGCTTGAACAGGGACCTGCAGAAAATTCATCTGAGCTATTAACTAGTAATTACAGAGCACCAAAGTAGCAGGCCCAGAGCCTGGTGTCTGCAAAGCGCTGGAGATGAAAGGCAGCGGTAATTACGGAATCCGCAGGAGGCCAGCAGAGCACTGATAAGTAATGCTTCTTGAGCCGTTTATGGGAGGGGGGTTGGGGGGGGACACAGATACCATATTTAATGGAGTAGAAGAAGCTTGCTTTTTATACACATTTTCGGGAGATACTTGCGTTGCCATCAGAACAATTTATCTTAGGATGGTGGTTGTGTGTGAAGGGAGACATAACTCAACAGATTGGTCTCTTTGAATAGGAGAACTGGCTGCCCATCGGTTTTAGGGAAGTGGGAGACAGAGCAGGGGAGAGAGAAGGGCTCAGAAATATGTAGACTTGGTTCTCCTTAAAGTTGTCCGAAAGGTTGTTTTTTTGCAAGGTCTTATCTCCATTTTAAAGATGAACAGCAAACTTGCACTAAGCAGGAAATGCCAGGGTCAGTTTGCTGGGGGCAGCAACTTGGGAGATTGCTACAATGGCGTCGTACTTTGATCTAGAGGAGTGGTGCATCTTATCCTGGCTGGCCCTGGATTATTGTAACCAGGAGCATGAGGTTTCTCCCCGACTTCCCAACACATAGCAAAACAGGCAGCACAGTTTTCACAAGCTGTTTAGTCTTCTTAATTATCCATTTAGATAAAATGCTTGATGTCTTAAGTTTGAATTCAGACACTGCTGTTGACCTGACCTGTGCTCTGATTGCTCGGCAAAGGATTGGATGAGGGCAGAGGGCTGATTGCAAAGCAGGCTTGAAAGTCTTGCCCTTTGCCCTGGATGCTCTTCTCTATAGTCCCAGCAGTGTATTTAAAAGCAGAGGGGGTGGGGAGGGGGCCGATTGTGGTTACTCAGAGGAGAGTGAGGGGCAATCTGTACATGCTCAAATGCATACATGTTTATATTCTCTAGTATTTTGTTTTTGTTTTTTAAGTAGATTTTTTTAAAAAAGGTTGCAGCTAAAGCCTGGTTGCAAAGATAATAGTAGTTGTTTTACACAAGACAATGATTTTGGAGAGCTAGAACAATCTCCAAAGAGTTGTATAGGAACCGACTCTGTTCCCAGACACACACCCCTGCTTTCCTTGTCTGGCAACAAAGTAAGAGAGCCTCTGCCCGCATGCACACTAGCTCTTTCTATCACTGACCTGCATGCACAGCTTTTATTCCCAGCTGTTACTGGAATTAATTTACATGAGCCTGACTGTGTAGGCAAGAGCCCTGTCAGTGGCTGAGAGCGCCTGATTTAATAGATGCTTGTATAATGAGGGCAGAACAGAAGAGGCCAAGATCAAGTTCAGTGTCTCCCAGGGTTGTGGGGTGGGTAAAGGTGGTCACAGCAAAGTTTAATTGACACTGAAGTGCCCCCTCCTTTCCCACTGACAGGCCTGGTCAGGTGGCTGCCTCTCAGCAATCTCCATCCAGATATATACATCATCGCTGTCTGCAGAGCATGGCCTCTCTGCTGCTCTGGCTCTAATATCAACCAACCGCAGTGCCCCTCGTCTCGTGCCCAAAATGAAAGCACCTCTGGGCCAGAGGATTTGGTCATCTGGGGGTGTTTTGTTTGCTTTTAACGTGAGCACACTTTGGGTGGAATCAGATGGCTCCTTTCAGAATTTGCCATCTCAGCACAAACTACATTGCTAAAGCTCCCTGCCCATGTGGCTGCAGATAAAGAACAACCCTGCAGTGTAGACAGAAGAACATCCACAGCATGGAAGACACAGCTTGTGTATAGCCTACAGGAGCTTGTAAAATCAATTCTGGGAGCCACAGAAAGCTGACACGGCCAAGCTAACGCAAGTCAAGCATTTCTTCATAGGTTTGCTTATTTTGTATAATCTGTCCACTCCTGTTCATCGCAGGGAAAAGGGGGAGGCTGTCCAGGACCCTGAATCTCATACACACACTGAACAGAGGAAATCCTGCTCAGACATCTTCTATGACATCTAAGGTTTTCCCAAGTGTAATATTGGGAAACCTGCAAATCTTGAGGCCTAGAAACCAGTCTGGAAGCCTAGGAGCTTGAATAAAAGCAACAAGATGAAAGGTGTGATTGTCAAGATATTGAGTTCCGTGCCTAATGGGCAATGCAGTGGCTGTATGGCAATTGCAGGTTACACAAAGCCCCAAGTGGCTGAAGTGGGGGAGATGGATACCGGAAGCCACTAGTCATTTTGCAGCTTTTGCCAAACCAGTGACCTCCAAATGTCTTTGGCAACAAGTCCCATCGAGCCCAGCTAGCAAGGCCCAGCCAGAGTTCCATGTGGGAAAGGATTGCTTATTAAACCATTCTGAGAATTGTAGCTCTGTAAGAGGAATAGAGTCTTCTTAACAACTCTCAGCACCTGTAAAAAAACAACAGCAACAACACCCTACAGCTCCCAGAATTCTTTGCGGAATTTGCTATGACTGTTTAAAGTGGTATCAGAGTGTTATAAATGTATGGTATAAATGCAGCCTTTGTTGCCATCTCCACCATCTCCCTACTCTGGATTTCATTATAGAATCATTGGTTGTTGGGTTTTGTTTTTGTTGTTGTTGTTTTTTAAAGGCAGGGGGGTTTGGTTTTGCTATTCTGGAAACAGTGCAGAGTAAGGGCATGCAGATGGCCTGTGAATAGTTTAAAGGCAATGTGGATATACTGTATATGCCTTCCAACACTGCTGGAACAGTGTCGCAAAAGCAACATTCATAACTTTGTTAACAAGTTTCTGCAGTCTGATGACCGTCATGTAACTATTTTCAAAAGGAAGGTTTGACAGGAAGCAGTGGAGGCTGATCCATTAAGGTGAATAGGGTGCTGCCCCACCAAGCTCAGGCAGCCCTCACCTCCCTGATCTCTTACTTCTAACCAGTCCATGGGGTGTCACTGCCTCCCAGCCTCCTCCTCCTCCTTAGCCTCAGTGCTGCCCTTGTAGAATTCATTAGGGAGGAGGAGGACAAAACTAGAATTACTCTGCCTGTCATTGGCTCAGGCGCCACCTACTGTTGAGCTCCCTGCCTTCTGCTCTACCAGTCCAAAGGGGCACCAGCCACCACTGCCAAGAAATGAACATTTCCCTTTCTGTTCACTTTGGAAGTTGCCTCATACTGAGTCAGACCACTGGTCCTTCTAGCTCAGTGTTGTCTACACCGACTGGCAGTGGCTCTCCTGGGTCTCTGGCAAGGTTTTCCCAGGCAGGTCTTGAGATTCCCAAGACTGACCCTGGGACTTTCTGCACAGAAGGCAGAGGTTCTACCTCTGAGCTTAGGGCGCGTCCCAAAGTGCTCCTATGAAAGGCCTCTTTGGTTGTGAATGTTTCTGCATCTCGGAAATACTCCAGGAAATGAGCACCTTTAGGGAAGGGACAGTTTGCAGTTGTGTTGCTGTTTTGCCATATGAACATTAAGAAAGAAAGGCCAACCCACGGTGACCCAGTGTGTTGGCTGTATTGCTGATCCACAGTAAGAAAAAAGTCCTGAGGATTTGCTTAATTTGCTTTGGGATGTGATATTTTAGATGTAAGGAGAAAGAGAGTCCCTTTGCCTGTGTCCTCTCCATCTTCCTCCTGTGTTTGCCTCCCCTGCGTCACAGTCCCGTGCCAGGGGGACCCTCCCACCCCTCACCCTGCAACACAAGCTGAAGAGCGATGCTAATTTTAGCCATGCTAATGAAGTTGCTCATTTGAAATTCTATTTTAAGTGACCCGACATCAGCAGTGCCTGTTTTTCAAAGGCGGGAGCCTGCTGCGGCTCTGACATTCTGGTGCTGGGATGGTGAAGAGCATCATAAGGCTTGTGGGGCAGGAGGGGGGAGCACTTTGCGTGTAGAATAGTGCCAGAGAGGGAGTCTAGGAAGAGACGCTCTGCCTAGGAGATCCCAGCCACCCACCTCTAGGTGCCCCAGATCTGAAGCAGCATATGGGGATACAGTAGGTATGGGCTTTGTCAGGGAACGGGGATGGGTTAGGGGAGAAAACCCTAAAATCTAGAGAGATTGCCTGGGTGGGGTTTGGGCTGGGAGGAGAGAGAAGCCAGCTGCACTGTGCTGGGATATGGGGTGGAAGCCAGACCAGGCCAGTATATTTGCCATGGACAGTTGTGACTGCTCCTGACCCCATTTAAAATTGACTTAAGATTGCGGATAGTGGGGATATCACCTGGTTTGAAGACTCATTACAGAAGTGCTAATTAAGGGACTCTTACAAGAGGCATGTGCTTCTGTTCCCCCTCCCCTCACCCACCTAGCTTCACAGCTGACAGGGACCAATTCTGGCTGAGTGGCCATTGCAGGAGTCTCTTTATGCCCTTTCTCAGAATGCTTCCCATGGTCTGATTCCTCCCCTTTTCACTGTGGAAGTGATGGAGCAATTTCAGGGCATTAGTAGCAAGGTGTGTGTGTGTGTGTGTGTGTGTGTGTGTGTGTTTGTTTCCTGAGACAGTTCCAAGTGCCTGAAGGGTTTTCTCTCTGTTCCTTCGTCCATTCCCCAAAAGGCATGGTCCTAAAGCAGGGGTGTCACAGCCCACATTCAGTGCTGGAGAGGTTGGGGGAGAGCATGGCTTTCTTGTAAGGCAGCCCTTCAGCTGAGCATTCATCCGTTCCTGCTAATTCCTGCTGACTCCTTGTAGGCTAAAGGGGTCCGCTCAATAATCTACCATTTGCGCTCTGCCAAAGGACATGGAAGGGGGTCAGCCTCCTGAATCAATGCAGACTTGGCTGCAGTCAATAGATAGGGGAGGACCTGCGCTGGGCACGGGCAGACATGGGTGCTGCAGATCATGTGAGGCTGCTTTATCCCTGACCAGCTGCTGCGCCCAGAGACAGCAGCTTGTTTTTTGCAGGCCGTTGCCATTTGATTGAAGGTTGGAGCTGCTTCCATACAAAGGCAGTTCTGTATTAAAAACAGATCTATCAAAGGCCCAGCCAGGATGCTTTGTCCCCCCCCCCTGCATATTCTTTAGAAAAATCATCACCACAAATAACCATAATTGTGCAAATGTGTCTCTGTTAGCTGATATTGCACAATTTCCTTCTATTTCCAAAAGATACCAAAAATAGGAAGATAGTTTAAGCCTTCATGCCCTTTCATTAGCTGGGGCAGCTCCCTGGCTCCTTGCAATTTCACCAGCGTGGCCTGTGTCTCCAACCTGTTCACTACAGCTCATGAGGTCTAGGAAGAATTTTAATGACTACTGAGATGCTATGGCACAAACTCATTTTTGCAGTCATGTGATGCAATTTTAAGAGCATGGGAGCATCGCAGCTGCCCTGACTTCAGCCTCCACTACTATCTTTTCTCTACCGCAGTAGTTTCCTTCAGTTCCAGCAAGATCCCCTTCACCAGCAGTATTCACAGTTCTTGTGTCTCTCCCACCTCTGAGATTCCTTTGGTCAAAGTGTTTGTCTAGGGAGGGAATGAGGGGACCAGGTTAGGTCTCCAGATGCCAGATACGTGTGCATAGACTTGAATACACAGGGCATTGATGCACATAGAGTCATTTCTTTTACTTGCAGTTTCTCTTCATTTTGCCTAATGGCCCAAGAGCCAAACAGTGCTAGTCTGCTTTTAAGGCTCTGGTGTGCCAACACAGTGTCTTGGACTCTGCAAGTGTACTGGTCTACCCAAGAGACCATGGAAATCGTGGTTTCAGAGCACGTGGCAGCACAATCCCTTGAACACATATGCACAATATGGCTGGTACCTACTGGTTTGGCACGTTGCCTCCTTCCCTTCTACCTTAGCTAGGTGGCATCAGCATGTTTTCCCACACCAAAGCTTCCTGAGCTGCCCAGCATGCTCTCTCAACCCCTTAATGCCTGCAGAAACTGCACCCTCAAGCCAGCCTCTCTTCACTCTAACTTTTCCTTCCATTCACTGTAAACAGATAGGGAAACCGTGAGCTACCCTCAGGCCCGGACCGTGTCAGTGCTTTGATTTCCTCAACACAGCTCTTCTTCGTAGGAGACGGGGGATGCTTGTAGATTCCTGTGCTGTGGCGGCCTTTGATTTATTTCTTCTGGGTTCTCCCCACCTCCCCCTTTTCTATTTCTTGGGGGGGGGCGTTCTGAAATGGTTCAGGGCTTTTTGTGTGCGCACAGGCAGATTGTTCCTGGCAACTTGCGGCTGCCTTGCCTCCGGCTGAGATCCTGTGAACAGCTCTTTTTAAGGTTCAGCCTTTTTCTTCTTGGGTCCTTTTACTAATCTGCCTTAGAGAAAGAAAGGTGTGTGTGTGTGTGTTCGGGGTGGAGTAGAGGGAGAGAGCTCTTTGTGTCCAAGCCAGGGAGAGTGTGGCTGTCAGAAGAAGCAGATATTGCAAGCTTCCATCTTCTTGACATTTTCTCTCAGGGGATGTAGCCACTGAGATTTTTCTTATCCCTTCAGTCCTGCCCTGCACAGCCTTTCTCTCTACTGAGAAAGTCTGCAGAACCCTAGTCACCCATGAGACAACAGTCAATTGGTCTAGGGTGGGGGGCAGGAAGGCTCCACTTGGCCTACCAGTGCTGCCCTCAAGCCCATGTATTTATGTGCATACCTGAGATTGACATTTTGCCTCTGTGTTTTCATTTGGAATATGCCTAGATCCTCCTTCACCAAGCCAGGGCCCTCCAGAATGTTTGGACTGCAACTCCCATCAGCACCAGCTGGCACACCTGTGCTTGACTGGGGCTGATGGGAGTTGTAGTCACATCTGTGCTGGCTGGGGCTAGTGAGATTTGTATTCTTACAGCCTCTAGAGGGCAGCCTAGATGAACTGGATCCGAAGGGATGACCACATAGTTCCTAGCTTGTACTGAATCTACACCAGGAGTGCACAGGAGATAGCTTAGGGTCTTTTGGTATAGATCTCTGAACAATGTGCAGTAGATTGGCAAGGATTTCTGACTTAACAGTTGTTAAACGATAGCTGCAGTAAAATGACTCCCATCATCACTGCCCTAAATTATACTGCTGAAATGGAGAAAAAGCCAGGAGTGTGTGTGTGTATACGGAAGAACTATGGGTTCAGTTTTGTTCCAGTACTCCAGCACAAATTCCTGGGCTCAGAATTTTTGAATTTGAACGGCAAGTCTTTTTGTACCGGGCTCTACTTGGTGGATCTCAAGAGATCTAGAAAAGAGAGAAAGTAGATCCTACAATCAAGCCTGAAGGCTACCTATCACAGATCTACACCAGTGGATCTATTATGATGAGGTGGGGGGGGGGAGAGAGAAAATGAATTCCTGTGACTGGCAAAAGACAGGTGCTTTGTTGAGCAGAACAGCTGCAACAATTTCTGCTGGGGTGGAGTTGTTTCTCATTGCCCCTGGTGCTGTGCTGCACCTTGTCCCAGAGGGGAATATCTCCCCCCTCCCCCGGTGATCTCTTTGCTTATACTGCATTTTTGGGTACATGGCGGTGTGCTAGCCCGCAGGTATGAAGCAAATCTAGCATGAGTTAGGGTCCTGTAATTTGCCCTGCAAATGAATGGGTGAGTGTCTTTTGATTTGAGTCCCAGAACAAAGGTTTAGGGCAGAGCTTTCCAAACTGTGTGTCGCAACACGTTAGTATGTTGGCTGCAGTGTGTAGGGTGTGTCGCACAAGCGCTTTCCGTGCTCCTCCCAGGCCTGGAAAGGGGTTAATTTAATCTCTGGTTTGCTAGTGAAATTGAATTAGTGTGTCACAAAATGATGCAGGTCTAAAGAGTGTGTCACAAATATGAAAAGTTTGGAAAGCCCTGGTTTAGGGTGTGCTGCTCCATTCATCTCCCAGCTTTCCCTTCCTTCCAATAAAGCAAAGACAGAGATGTGCTAATTTAATAGTTTATTTGAGCAGCCTTCCACCACTACTTTACCACTGCAAAAATTTTAGCACATTTTCTCCTGGACAGGTTAGGAAACAATAGGTTACCCTAGATGTCATGTGGGTATAAACACAGCAGCACAAATAACCCTTGGATTTCCTGTCCAGCTCCACCATGCCCTCAATTCTCTGTCCACCTACCTTCTGTCTCCCGCAACTGCAAAACGTTGCCCATATAAAGCCTTTGGCGTTTCCCCTAGTAGGTAGATGTAGAGTGCTCTGGGGTAGCCATAATTGCCACCTCTCCTCTGTACTCCAGCCCGTCACCCTTGTCTGGTCCTGTCCCAGCCCTGCGTGTTATATTCCAGTGCCAGGTTTGACTCTCGCTGGGATGATGTGACTTGACTCCTTCTCTCCCAGTGACATCAATTCTTCTTTTCATTGTTTCAGGCATGAGCCATGAGCCAAAGTCACCTTCTCTAGGAATGCTTTCAACAGCGACCCGGACTACTGCCACCGTCAGCCCCCTGACCCCATCTCCTCTCAATGCCTCCCTTGTGCCCAGTGGCAGCCCGGCAGCCAACAGCACTTTGTCAGTCCAGTCCGCACCCTCTTCCAGCTTTGCCGCCGCCCTGCGCAAGCTTGCCAAACAGGCCGAGGAACCCAGAGGTAAGAGCGAGGGCGGGAGTGGCCCTTTGACCTGGATGAAGTAGAGGGGAGCCAGCACGGGGGCACCTTTTGCAGAAAGAGGGGAGGGATCCCAGACACCACCCACACCTCGAGTTCCATGACTCAGCTCCTTGAAGGATGTGGCCCAGGCTACTCCAATGTTTCCCCTTTTGTGCACCTGTTTCCCCCTGCTCGGCTCTTTCCCTTCCCTTTATTGCACTTCTCAGTCCCTACTTCTCACAACTGGAAAAATAGAAAAGCAATGTTTTATGTCAATCAGATTTAAAAACAAATTGTCAAACATGCAGTGCATTCAAGATACTAAACCCCATTTCACTGATGTAGCTGTAGGAAAGCAAACCTGAAGGCTGTGATTAAAAAATATAGCTGTCCTCATGTTTGAAGAGTGGGAACATCCAGAGGGCTCACTCCAGAAAAAATGCAGGGCATGCATGTATTGGGGAAATGGACATCTGCATTCATGGGAAGAGGAGCGCATATGGAATGTTAGTCTTTATGTATACCTGCTATTCTATCAGACAGGGCCTTTTTTTCTGTCAAAGCTGCTTGTGGTTATTCAGCCAACTGGTCAGAGTGTTCACAGTTATTACTGAGCTCCTGTGGAAAAGCCCTTTTGGCTCCCAACATTACTCATTACTCTTGCTCTCATTCACACATGCACACCAGATGTCTTGTTTGCCTATATAGCAACCTAATAGCTGTCAGGGTGGTTTTTGCCAAAGTAAGAGCTAATGGGTCTTTTTTGTAAGATATCCCCACCCCCACCCCAAAATAATATTTTAGAAACTCCAAGCACTTTAGCTGACTTTATCTTATCCCCTTCCACTAAAACTCAAGTGCTTTCTGTAAACCACAGCTGGGTTGGCATTTATGCAGTGCTAAGAGTGTTGGATGATGTCTTGAGCACAGAAGCAACCTACATAGAGGGACCAAGAGCAGCTGATGGCAAAGGTAGCAAAAGACATCACAGGTGGTCAAGTGAGTCATGGAGAACTAGGCAGAGATGGAGAGAGTTAAGTGGCAGCAAGGGAGAATGAATTCAGTCTTACTGGATAGGTTTGAAGGATGAAAATAGAGAGAGAGGCTGGGCCATCCAGCAAGTTCTGTGACTCCACTTTGTCAGCTGCAGAAGGTTTGACACCTTTCTTCTCAACGTCTCTCATCTGATCACCCCTCATTTTACGCACTGGTGTGTTTTTCCAGATCATCAACCCTTGTAGCAGATTGCCCACAAAGTAGTCTCCCCTTCCAGGGACGCGGACTTATAAAAAATATTGGGGGGGCCCGGGAAAGCTCATGAATAATAAATAAGCTCATGAATATGCAAATAAAGTGGCGCCGCCTCCTCGTGAGCGAATAGGGGAGAGCGTGCTGCGCCTATTAATCAGCTCCAAAGGAAATTGGGTGGAGCTTTTGCTCGGGAGGGAGGGCAGGAGGCATGCAGCCCGCCCCTCCCTGTGCATTTTGGGCTGGGGGAGGGGCGGCCCTGTCAAGTATCGTATCGAACCTCAGAGGAACCTCCGAAAACGTGGGGGCTAGCCGGAGAAGAGAGGGCGAGCCCCCTCTGCTCCGGCCCTAAATAGGGAAAGCCACGCCCCCCAGCCAGCCGATTGGCTGGCTCGGAGGCGTGGCCGGTCGGGATTCCCCTGTTCTCGCGGGGGCTGAAACCACCAGGAGGAAGGAAATTCCCCCCGGCATTGGTGCTGCGAAGCGGCGAAACAGCGAGGATTCCCTAATCTCGCGGGGGACAGCCGGGGCTCTCCGGTTAGGGCGCGCGGCTGGCTGGCTGGCTGGCGAGGGAGCAGGTGGGGAGGAGGCAGGGGACGGCGGCGGCGCTCTGCTGGAGGGGCACCCGAGATTATTGGGGGGGCTGAGCCCCCCCAAAAAAATTATTGAGGGGGCTCGGGCCCCCTCAGGCCCCATGGAGTCGGCGCCTATGTCCCCTTCCATCTTGTCATGTAATCTGTTAGACCAGGTGCCATAGTCTTTCCCCCTGGCTTGCCTATTTCCATAGTCTCCCACTGGGGGAAACAGAGGAGAATTTCCTGTTGCAAACCCAGCATCTTCTTTGCCTGGAGACAGAGCGGGGAGCAGCTGAACTGTTTGTACTGCCCATAGAACCTTCAGCATCTACTTCTGGAAGAAAGTAAAGATTCAGGGGCCTGAATTCCCAGTTCAGGGCTAAGAATTGCCTGAAGTGTGACTGTTTTCATGGAGCAGAAAGGGGGAGCCATGTGGGCTTGGCGTTTCTCAAGTGCCGAAGCCTCCTGGGTAATGGCCCAGTCGCTCATGCGGTCACGCTTCTGTCCGCAGCCAGCCCCTGACACCCCGCCTTCCTCTTCCCGCTAAAGCTCTCATTTTATTTTTAGCCGTCGGATTTTGTTCTCTTTCCCCCTGCCGCTTGACGGGCTAATGTCTTTCCTCAGCATTGTATCTCGAGGGGGCAGTTTAAAAATTCAATTCAGACGGAGTAATCCAAATGCCATATCATTTGCTGTACCCCGAGAGAAAGTCTGGAGCGAGAGCAAGCGCAGGAAAGAGTCCGTCCTTTCCCCCGCAAATAGGCCTCATCGCCGCTGCCATGCTTCATTGAAATTTTATTTTTCCTAAGGCTCCTAAATGTGTTCTTTCACCATCCAAAGCTCCCCCGCTAAATAACAAAGTCAGCGGCTGCTGGGTGCCAGTATGGTGAAATGCACATCTGAATATTTTTTCTCTTTAATGGGCTATTTAGCGGGAGCTCGGCTGAAGGCGGGCGCCTTGAAGCCAGCAGGAGGAGGTGGAGGTAGGAATTAGTGAAGCAGCAGAGGGAGGCCTGGTTGGAGCAAGGCAGTGGCAGGGGGGCACAGACGGGAAGAGAAGGCTTTTTACTAGCACAGGCAGGGAACAGTGCAGCATATCAAGCCCTGGGCTTTATTTCCTTTTCATTTCAGCGATTGCCTGCCTTGAATCTGTGAGTCCCAATAGCAAAGGTCTTCACTTCCCCACCAAAAAGCCATGTGGAGGGACCTGTAGTCCAAAATGTTTGGAGGACTCTCAGCTGCAGTGGCTATGCTCTATAGTGCTTTGAATACCAGTTGCTGAAAACCACAGGGGGAGAGAGTGATGCAATTCTCAAATCCCGCTTCCAGGCTTCCCACTGAGGCATCT
This sequence comes from Podarcis melisellensis, assembly GCF_964234715.1. NCBI lineage: Eukaryota > Metazoa > Chordata > Lepidosauria > Squamata > Lacertidae > Podarcis > Podarcis melisellensis. The sequence continues at coordinate 40,557,246 of NC_138540.1, read as the reverse complement.
GGGTGGCCACTGTGAGCACAGGATGGTGTGTTATATGGGCCAGTGACCTGATCCAGCAGGGTTCTTGTGTTATTATGGCAGGTTAGCGAAGACTGGCTTCCTCTGAGTAGCAGCAGCAACAACTCTCTAAGGTCCCAGGTGGGGACAGTCTTTCTCATCACTTTGTCCTTTTAACTGAAAGGGTTTTATCCAGTGCTCCTTCTCCTCAGAGTAGACCCATCAGAATTAATGGACATGTCTAGCTTAGGTTCCTTAATTTCCACAAGTCTCCTCTGAGTAGACTTTAGCTGGATATAACCCAAAATGTCAGGTACTGAATCTGGGGATTTTTGCATGCTTTACAAAAGGTGTTTTACTGCTATATGTTCTTTTCTGAAAGTTTGAACCCCAACCTGGCTTTAAGGGAATGCAACCTTCAGATACATATTATGGAGCATTGTTGTGCTCACAGAGAGTTAAAAAGACAGATTTTTAGCTGCTGCGTCTCTGTTCATAGATCAGTGTGACTAAAGGCAGAGAACAAGGACCAACCCACACCCCTACACTGTCTTGTGGTGTTGCCAATGTAAATTGAATAACTTCTGTTCCTGGTTCTCTTTGGGTATACATATATATGACTGATTGCCCTCTTGCCTTTTCTGAAAGTTACATGGGGCCCCAGGAAGATCACCTGTGACCCATGGGGTTGCCTAAGAGAAAGAGAGAGTTCCCACAAGGGCCTTGTTATCACACAGCTCTTGCCAGTTAGAAGACTCAGTGGTTGGTCCCAAACTCCAACAGTGGAGACAGATTCATTAGGACAAACAGGGCACTGCTTCTCTAACCACAGTCTGCCCTCAGCCAGCGTTCTACTTTCCTGCTCTCCTACCTCCAGCCAGCCTTGGGATTGGCACTGCCTGTCATCTTCCTCCTCCTCCTTAGGCTCATCATTGCCTTTCGTAGAACTCAGCCAGGTTGCAGGGTTTAGTTGGCTCTGCCTGTTGGCCTTCCTGCCTTCCACCTGCCAGTCCCAATGGGCACCAGCCACCACTGCTTAAATCTCCAGTAGCTGGACAGGTGGTGGCAGCTCCCAGGAGGGAAGGAATAAGAGAGTGATTCTTAGTGGCCTCTGTAAGGAGCATGGCGCACTGCTGTGATGCCAGCAGCTGCACACGTAAGCCTTCCATTCTCCTTTGACATTATGGGTTTGCTGGGGCCACCTGGAGAAGCAGATCCCTCCCTGACCCTGCTGTAGGTCAACCATGAGCCAGCCGCTTTCCACAGAGGGTTTTGGAGACTGTTTTGGCACCAGAGCAGGTCGCAGTAGCTGCTTTGTTATTCCGCTGTGTCTGTTCCTTTCAGAAAGTGCTTCCTTTAAACAGAGGTTTCATTGTACACAGCAATTATCTAAATTGGAGCAGAGGAGAGTGAGTCAATTAAGGCTGGCTACACAGCACTGCTTGGTGCTTTTCATGCAGGTGAGCACATTTGTAGTCCCAAGGTGGGCGAATAGCTGTGTTCGCAGTTCAGAGAACAACCTGGAAGCTTCCAGGAACTGAGTGCATCCTTCGGAGGCTGCTGACTGTCATCCAGAGAGGTGGCTGCTACCTTGCAGTGGGGGAAGAAGAGAACAAACAGCTCCAAACAAGCAATAGTTTATTCCTCACATTCCAGGGCCACCTTTTCTTCAAAGCATCAAGGGAGCTGTAGTTGGTTAAGGGTGCTGAGAGTTTTTAGGAGATTCCAATTCCTTTCACAGGAAATGTAACGGGGGGGCAGGGGTCTCCTAACAACCCTCAGCATCCTTAACAAACTACAGCTCTCAGGATTTTTTTGGTGGGGGGTGAGCCTTGACTGTTTAAAGTGGAATCAGTAGTGCTTTAAATGAATGTGGCCTGGGTCACAATATTTGCTGGGAGGCTGCAGACTTGATTTCAGATCCTTCCTCCTCTCCCCATCTATGGAGGGATATGTATGTGCTGAGGATGGTTTACTCAAAGGTGAAAGAAATGTACTCTGCACATGTTTTGAGGCACTGTTTCATTGAGGCTCCATGTGCTTCAGGGCTCCTGGTTCTGAGCACTAGATAAGAGGAAGTGATTGCTTTTGCAGAGGGGAGGAACAGTGAAGGGAGTTTTGAGCTAAGAGAGGGCGAAACAGGCCATTCTAATCAGGCAGCACAATGCTTTGAGCAAAGAGGCAAGGTAGGTTTTAAACAGAGGTAGAGAATGCATTATTGTGGTTGAAATTGCTAGTCCTTTCTGCATAGAGCGTTAATCACTGAAGTCTCCAATCTGGATAATGGGAACAGCTTCCCTCTCCTTCCCCCTCCACCCAAAGGGGAAATCAATTTGCGAAACGCTATAGATTAGAAGATGCCTCACCCTTCCTGCCATCTCTTCCCTCCCTCCTTTCCCCCATTTTCTCTACCATGTAGTGTTTCCCGCCCGCCCCCCTTCATTCTTCCCTCCTGCTGCTTTGCTGCTTAGCCCATCAAAAGCGACTTTAGTGGATTTTTGACATTGATTTCCTGATGCTCGGATCTCCTCTCCAGCTCCAGTTCCTCTTTGCAAATGCAGTCTTTTTTTCTTTTCTTTTTTGGTTCTCCTTTGCAAGCTGTATACAAATATCTGCCCCAGCAAAATATGGTTGATAATGAAAAGCGGTGCAGAGTTTTTCTTCTCCGTTGATTTAGATTTTAGCTGCTGCATAACTTGATTGTTTAACAAAAAGAAAAATGGAAAAAAATCCCTTTGCTGTCTTCGGAGTTCTCCGCCTGTCTGGCTCCTGGAGATGAATCGGCTTGGAGATGCTTAATAGGAGATTATATTGGGAAGCGTTTAGGGAGAATGGGCAGGCGTGAAGTGTAAAACAAGGGAGTGTGCAGGCTTTCTAGTGGCGGCAGCATTGTTGGCCTGTGTGTGGCGTGGAAGGGCGGAGACAGCAGTGGTGAGGTCAGTGCTGTATGGATGCACAGGTTGAGCCAGTCTGGGTTTTCCCTGAGTGTGTTCACACGGCCCTTTCTCCAGGTAAGCTGCAGTGGCGCTAGTGATGAGAGGGTGAGTCCTCAGCTCTTCCCCACCACATCAGGTACTACTGGGGTGGGACTGCTTTGCATGCAAAACACCATAATGAAGCACCTTGGGGGATTTTTAATGTGGCAAAGATCCAGAGGTTGGCCTCTGAGGGTCCTTCCCTATGGATAATTGGTTGCATCCAAGTAAGGCCACACCCACACCATACATTTAAGGCACTGTGATACCACTTTAAACAGTCATGGCTTCTCCCAAAGAATCCCAGGAGCCATTGCTTGTTAAGGATGTTGAGAGTTTTTAAGAGACCCCCTATTCCTTTCACAGAGCTACAGTTCTGAAGTGGTTTAACAGTCAATCCCTCTTCACAGGTAATTTTGGGAATTGTAGTTCTGTGAAGAGAAATGACTCTCAGCACCCTTAACAAACAGCAGCTCCCATAATTCTTTGGGAAACGCCATGACTGTTATCATATAGTGCTTTAAATGCATAGTGTGAATGCAGCCTAAGTCTTACTCAAGACCAATGTGTTGCCAGTGTATTTTGACCACATGGTTTGCTCCTGGGATGTTGCTGTGATGTGAGAGTAATAAGACAGAAGCAAAATCGAAAAGCCATATTGAGGTTATAACCTTTATTTAGGGCCAACTAAAATGTCATATTTTGGCGAGCAAGCTTTAGAGCAGGGATTGGGAAACCTGTGGCCCTCCACATGTTGTTGGACTCCATCTCCTATCAGCCTCAGCGAGCACTGCCCCAGCTGTCAGGGACGATGGGATTTGGAGTCCAGCAACACGAAGAGCAGCACAGGTCCCACACCCCTGCTTTGGCGTCTTCGGGAACTCTTCTTCATACTGGATATTAGGCAGAATGGAGAGCAAGGAGTTGGCAAGACAGAAGATAAAAAGATGGGGAAATCTTGACACTCAATGTCTACAGTTTGGAGTTGTCTGCAGAATGTGTTGAGGTGCTTCCAGATTGTCACACTATTACAGAGCCTTCACACATTTGGGTAATTGCCAAAGAAGAGTGCACCTTTATGACCCACCCACATACATCTCAAAATAAATAGCAATGGCTAAATAGTACTCTTGTGCCACAAATTCGCTTCTCTACTGCCAACATCACCTGCCAACCCCCGGCCCTACCGGCTGACTTTCTGCTCCTGGAAAAATGCAACAAACCAATGGTGGCATCTGTAGAATAACAGCAACATTGTATACCTTCTGCTCATATTTTGTGAGAATTGATTGATTGATTGATTGATTGCACTTGTATCCTATCTTTTTCTCTAAGGAGCTCAAGGTGGCATACATGGTTCTCCCCCTCCTTATTTAATCCCCGTAACAACCCTGTGAGGTAGACTAGGCTGAAGCAGGGACTGGCCCAAGGTCGCCCAGTGATCTTCATGGCCATGAACCCTGGTCTCCCAGATCCTAATCCAACACTCTAACCACTACCCCATGCGGATGTTAAGGGAACAGGCCAGGCCAATGTGATGTATGCAAATAAGGGAGAAAAAACGGTATTTTGATATGTGTTGTGCCTGTCTGCCTGCTTTTCTCCCACACAGCTGATACTTGCCTCTGAGATGTGCTGCTTTCAGATTTGCTAAGGATGCCCTCAAGGCCCCAGGCTGGGTCCAAAGAGTTTAGCTTGAGCAGGAAGAACTACCCGACCTTTTTGATGAGGGATATTTTCCCCCTCTCCTTGTCAATATGAAACATGACTTTGAGACGGGAGAAAACAAGAGCTAACCAGGGGTGCGCATCCAGCGGGGAATAGAGTGGCATGGCTTTTTCCTTGCAATTTCATTCTCTTTCATCTCAAAAGGAAAGAAAACCACACAGCCTCCGAACCAGCCGGCAGAGCCTGTGTGTGTGTGTGTGTTTGTTTGTGTGTGTCCGTGTCCGTTTGTGTGTGCGTGTGCGTGTCCATGCCAGCCAGGGCCTTCCAGAAACAGGAAGCTGCTTAACATATTTATTGATATCAAATGGATGTTAATTGAGTTCTTGGAGCCCTCAGATTTGATGCAGAGTTCAAAGCAGTTTTTGCTGTGCCTGGATGGGTGGCTGAGGGGAGTGTTGGAGGGAATGTGTTAAAAAGAAATTGGCCCCCAGGAAGAATAAGGTGACAAGGTGGGGGTGGGCAAGGAGCTAGAATGCCACCCTGCATGTGGGTTGAGGAAGCCAAAGAGATGATGCCTTTTGAGGGGGAGGCAATATCCAGAAATGCTTTAGTTTTATTAATTGTTTGAAACCGTTTTGAGCAAAATGGGAAGCAAGAACTTTAATGCCAGGGGTTTTGGTGGGAGGGTGGAGTGGGGGGGGTAGCACAAACTACAAGTCTGTGGCTGTGTACACACCACACATTAAAATCACATTCCCTCCAAAGAATCCTGGGAGCTGTAGTTTACCCCTCACAGAGCTACAATTACCAGCCCCCTTAAAAAACTACAGTTCCCAAGATTCTTTATGGGATGAGGGGATGTGCTTTAAATATACAGTGGTACCTCGGGTGAAGTACTTAATTCATTCCAGAGGTCCGTTCTTAACCTGAAACTGTTCTTAACCCGAAGCACCACTTTAGCTAATGGGGCCTCCTGCTGCTGTCGTGCCGCCGCCGCCCGATTTCTGTTCTCATCCTGAAGCAAAGTTCTTAACATGAGGTACTATTTCTGGGTTAGCAGAGTCTGTAACCTGAACCGTATGTAACCCGAGGTACCACTGTACTTTAAAAATAACAAGTGTATGCAGTCTCTGTCCCCATTTTATGAATAAGAGCTAAACAGTTATTAATCTGGAGAGAGAGAGAGAGAGAGAGAGTGTCTCTCAGTGTGATGTAACTACACTACTTTGCTCATCACCTGCTAATTCTAGCTAGTGGGGAATTTAAAGTTCCAGCCTGCCATGGGTGGTCTGTTCTGGGAAGGGTCACATGGATTTCCTAGAAGCCGAAGATTCAGAGAGCTGTGACTGGTTGTAATCAGAGACCAGCACTTTGTGGGGCCTGTTTGTGGCCCCATTAATGGTAGAGGTTAGAATCTGTAGTGGTGACTATTTCTGGGGTGGCAGAACTTGGAACAGGTGTTACACAACAGCTGTGTTTCCTTCACTGGATCAAGGGTGTGTTTGTATTTGTTTGCTCCTCGGTCAGCTCAAAACTGGAAATGTCGGACGGAAGAAGCAGCAACCGCTGGAAACAATATGGCTTTGTAGGGATTTTTTTTACTGTCAGGGGTGCACCAGCATCTGACCTCAGTTTCCCAGCTCCCTCTAAGGGTAGAGGCGACGTATCTGTCGCAGGTGAAGCAGGCAAAATCCTTTCCCCAGAAGTGAGCTCAACCACCCACAGACATACAGGATTTTGAAAGGAGGTGTTTTAGGTCTGAGGGCACAGCATCCACTCTTGTCTGAGCCCAAGGCTCTTTCTTCACAAATGAATTGCTCTGTTAGGCTAGAACTGTTTGCAGTGCCTGAGCTGCCAGGCACCCCCTGAGCCCATTTTCTGCTGTCATCCAGGAATCATTTCCTTCCATTTTGATCAAGGCATAGGTCCCTTTCCAACTGGGCGAGCAGAAGAAGCTACAAAGCAAATCCAGGCAGGCTCATCTGCTGATCGTCAGCTTCAGTGGGTTTGGATCCTTGTGGGGCCTTTTCTCCTCTCCGCCCCCCTTTCCCCACACATCCTCTGCCTTTACTTCTTCGTCAGGGTCTCAGCTGTTAATTACCTTTGCCTGTCAGCCTTTCCTGCTAATCTGCTATCACTGAGTGGGAATCAGGAGGTCAGACAACAAAGGTGACACTGCCACACTGCGCCTCTTGTCATCTCCAAGCCAGATTAGTTTCATTGACTAACTCCTGGCTGAATACCGCCAGTTAATTATAACGATCACAAACCCTCCCATTTTAAAGCCACACAGTGAGAATTAAGGGTTCTGAAGTAAGACTTTAGCTTCATTAATTGCCCGGCTCTTTGTGATGGTATTGATTGATAAGGCTTTCAGTGGTGAGTAATGGCTTCCCAGCTCAGAGGGGATTAAGGCTGCTAATTGTTGTCGGCCTCAGCGCTGACAAGATAGACTTCAGTAGGTGTCAAATCCATACTGGCGGCTTCCTTTGTCATCTGCACCATCCGTGCCACTACTCTCCAGAATGAAAGCGTGGCGCAGTCGCCCAGGAATAATTAATAAAGCCTGGGAGCTGGCAACGCGGCAAACCTGCCCCTTCCTTGGGTCGGCTTTCTGCTTTCTCCTTCTGCTGCAAGCTTGCTCCAAGTGGTGTATGACTCCGATGGAAGTAGGAGACATGGCATTGGGAAGAAAGACTAAAGATGTTGCAGGCTTTTGAGTCTGACTGAATAGTTCATTAAAAAATATACAGTATATACACATTAATTTTTAGAGTACATGAAGGCAAAATAAGCTCTTGCCTGATTTTTATGTTTTCAGTTAGGCTGATAGTGTTGGCAAAATAGTGTCAAATTGGCTGTATTTTTTTTCCTTATGAAACTCTTGTCAAGTGCCGTATGCGTCAACAGTGCAACATGTTCATTGTTCACTTCACTGTGGGTGATTCCTGTGGGTACCTTTTTGGCCCAGGCTGGAAAGGATGTCTTAGTATTCAGTCTCCATTTGCGCTCTTGAGTACTCCTTAGAATTCAGTAAAACAGGAAGGATTTGCAGCATCCTTATGCTGAATTGGTTGGGGCCAATAAAATCAAGAATCTACCTCTCTGATTCCTAGGCTCCCATGCGTGTGCCGTCATACTAGGCCCTTCAGCCTATTTCAGCTCACTCTTGCCATAGTCAATGCAACTTAATAATTCATCTGTTTACATAGTGGACTGTTAGTTCAACTGATTCACTGTGGCCACATTCACACCATGCATTTAAAGAACTATGATGCTACTTTAATCCATCATGGCTTCCCTCAAATAATTCTGGGAGCTATACAGCTCGCAGAATGGTGTAACAGACTTTCCGTCTTCACAGGGAACTCTGCAAGTTGTAGCTTTGTGATAATAAGGGTTTTCTAACAACTCCCACCACCCTTAACAAACTACAGCTCCCAGAATGCTTTGGGGGAAAGCCATGACTGTTTAAAATGGTATGAGAGTGCTTTAAATGTATGGTGCGAGTGTGATGTCCCAACTGCATCTTGGTATGTCCTGAAAGGCTCAAAGTCATTAGAGCTTGCTTAGAGAGGCATGATTTTTGTTTTCATTTTAAACTAAACAATATAAAATTGACACGTGATCCATTTGCCAACCCTGTTCCACCATAAGGAAATTGTTTTTCTTTAACTCGGAATGGCTGTTAGCTTATTTGAATGCCCCATGTTTGTGTTTACACAAACTTTCCCTTTGTATGAATGTTTTTCATGCAACCTGTTTGCATTGAGGCACAGGGCAAAATCTAGCAAGGATGCCCTAGTTAGCATCCTATTTGTATTTATTCTATAGCCACCCTTGTCTATATGCATCATTCTCTTAATTCTATTTCTGTGAGTCTCTTCCCCCCCCCCTACTTGCAAATACCAGCAGCTTCCCTAGGCTGGGTGTAATTTAAAATACAGATGTATTATGCAAATTGCAGCAAAACCTTGCCCAAGGGTTGAAAAAGAGAGAGAGTTGTTCTATTTACCCAAATGCCCGTCTCTTTGAGCACAGCATCTTGGTCATGGCTGTTTTTGCAGTCTTGGCTTAGGATGGTTTTGCTAATTTTTCTTGAAAGAAAGCAGTCACCGCCTCTAATTGTTATGCCCCAGGTTTTGTGTGTTGATAGATGTAGCCATGCAGGGCGGTATTCAAGCCCAGGACTTCCACTGCTGCAGCATTAGAGTAACGTCTCTGTACCATCAGCCTTTTTTTCTAAAGTAATTGCCTTGCTGCTTTTGCTTTCCCTTGGGCTGGCTTTATGCTTCTGGGTTTCTTCTAGCAACTGAATGGGTAGTTTGGGTCCCTTTTTATGTGTCACAAGAGCCCTCCCATGTAACCCAAGTGTAAGCCATTTTGTCTTGCCAATTGCTAAATGTGAATGTTTGAAGGCTTCTGAGCAAGAACACTTGATTTGTGGATGAGGAGGTAGAAACAGATGTGCCTATGTGTATCTGAATATTCATCATAGCTGTACGGTGCCTGCCACCATATTAAGTGCCTTATTAATAAGGTGTAGAGGAGGAAACTGGCCTTCTGAGCTGAGAAAGGTAGGATCTTGTCACTCAAAAATCCATAAGCAAATGTGGCTTAGCGGTAGAGCATCTGCTTTGCTTGCAGAAGGTCTCAGGTTTAATCCCCAGCATCTCCAGGGAAAGATTCCCTGGCTGAAACTCAGGAGAGTTGCTGCCAGTCAGTGTAGGCAATAGTGAGCTAGATGGACCAGTGGTTTGACTTGGTTTAAGGTGGTTTCCTATGTTCCCAAGGGCCAGCTAACTGTCAAATTACCACTAGAAACCACCACCCTGCACTGTTGTCAGAGTTTGATCCATGTGTGGCAAAAAAGTGTGCCTACTCATAAGGAAAAGGAAATTGTTTTTAAAAGTTTCTGAGAGATCCAGCCAGGTTAATATTGTGTCCCTCTTAGTGGTTTGCATGCTGTGTCTCAGCCACACCTTTACTATGATACCTTTATGATCAGTAAGGGGTCAGGGAGTGCAGCCAAATAGCACTACTACCTCATCCCAACTTCTGTATGGACATCTGAATGTCCCAGCAATGCAGTTGTCCATCCCTATTCTGGCAGATGGATGCTTTTGAAATTAATTAATGGGCCCAAATGTACATGAGAGAATTCCCTACCACCACCTCAACAGGGATGGGACTGGAAACCTTTTCCTTGTTAACAAGGAGCAATGTTCAGGAAAAGTCTTCTTTGGAGTCAGAATATTGGTTAAACTTGGGCGACTTTTGCACCATGCATTTAAAGAACTGTGATGTCACTTTAAACTCCCCCCCCCAAGACTAATGGGAGCTGTAGTTTGTTACAGGTGCTGAGAGCTATTAGGAGGCCCCCATTTCTCTCTCAGAGCATCAATTCCTGGGAAGAGGGATTGTAGCTGTGTAAGGGGACTTTGGACAACTCTCGGCACCCTTAACAAACAACAGCTCCCAGGATTCTTTGGGGGAAGCTATGACTGTTTGCAGTCATATCAGAGTGCTTTAAATGCATGGCGTGAAGGTAGCCTTATTCAATGGGAGCACCTGCAAGGGTTCAGCCTCCCAGCCTGCTCTAATGCCTGGGATTAAACTACCCACCAGGGAAAACTTCCCATCTCATTTCTGTCCATCTCTCTCTCTTGTTTTAGGGTCTTCAATAAGCAGCGAGTCTTCTCCTGTTTCCTCACCGGCCACCAACCACAGCTCCCCTGCAAGCACTCCCAAGCGAGGACCAATGGGGCCCCTGATTGTCCCACCGGGAGGGCACAATGTGCCGAACACGCCTCCGGTTGTGACCATTGCACCCACCAAAACTGTGAATGGCGTCTGGAGGAGTGATGGGCGACAGGTAATGTTTTCACATGTACATGCACACGGCTTCTATTGGGGAGGGTGGGGTTTTATCTAGAAGGACTTTGGGAAGGGGGAATGGGATTGAAACACAGGAGTAGGAGACTACAGGCAGATCTGAGGGAAATCCATCTTCCCTAATAAAATAAGGCAGCCAGAAAACAAAGCAAGCCTTCTAGTAGTGGGATGAGTGATATTCAGTGGACATTCTATTCCTAAAGAGCAACGTGTCATATCAGGGGCCTAGCTTGTGACAGGCTGCCACAGAGTGCAGGCCTGGCATGGGTTGATGATCATGTGGACCAGTGGCAGGAGGTACAGTTGTGGATGTGGTGGAAGTAGGGAATCGGGCAAAGCAGTCTTTGTGACTCTCCTTTTGGGTGCCTCAGTAGACCCACCTTCATGCTATGGGGTTTCACCACAGGAACAACAGCCTGGAGTACTGTTGGCCCAATTGAGCCTAGGCTGCCTGGCTGCTTGAAGGCCCAGAAGTGCACTGGTGATGCAGAAGATGAAACACTGAAGCCTTCAAGCCTCAGCACCTTACACAGCATGACCAAGACCTGGTCATACATGCAACCGATGGGGAGATGTGCTCAAATGAGCAGTGGTGCAGTGGCAGAGCACCTGTTTGCATGCGGAAGGTCCCAGCTTCAATCCCTGGTATCTCTAGGTAGGGTTGGGAAAGACTCCCTGCCTGAAACCTTGGAGAGCCACTACCAGTCATCGTAGACAACACTGAGCTAGATGGACCAATGGACTGACTCAGTAGAAGGCAGCTTCTCTGTCCCTAGTTCCTTCAGTCACCTCAGTCTGGTGCATTGAAATGGCTAAAACAGCATTTGTACATTGACACAATGGGCATAGGTTACAAGGAGAAGGCATTGCAACTGGGCAGATTCAGCTCCACCAAAACTGGCACTGCGTCAATCTCTGCTGTCGGTGTGCACCTTCCCTTGCAACAGCTGTCAAAATGCAGAGCAGACTGAATGTGGCTTGGGACTTAATTTCGCACTAAACCCTCCTGATTCTTATTTTTGAGAAACAAGAGCTGATTGATTACATTGAAGGGCAAGGCCTGCTTATCGAACATCTAGTGTTGAAAAGCAGCATGTTGCATCCAGAGCAAATGTCCTCCGGCTGGGGGTAAATAGCATCATCTATGCTAGTGTCTGGGTCAGGCACCAAGCACGCTCAGAGATGTCAGGAAGCAGGCAAAATGCTGCCTGTAAATCTCTGCACACAAGGCCCTCTTCCTCCAGGGTTGCCCAGCCCACCCTGCCGCCCTTTTTTCATGCATCCTCTCTCCCTTCCTTGCAGACACCACGGGCAGCAGGGAGCCGAAGCGTTTGCTAATTAAGAATCATTGTTAGGGTTCTCCTCCCCTTGTATTTTACCCAGGCTTCCCAGCGGGATCACAGCTCTTGGAAATACTAATTAAACCACAAAGAGGAAAGGCTGAGGGAGGGGAAGAGAAAGCAGGACCCCTGGTGCTTCGAAGAAGCGCAGATGATGCCCTAGCGAAGGAAAACACACACACAAACACGCCCTGAGCTCTGATCGTGATGAAAAGAAGAGGCAGCTTGCTCAGGCCTGCTCAACACAGCCGTGCTTGTTTTGGTTGTGATCAGCTCCTTCTCCCACCTTCTCATTATTGAGCTTTGAAAAACAAAGCAGATTAGGTTAACCAAGTGTAGTTTATCGCTCTGCATCTCTGTGTGGTGTATGGAGATGACGTTGTAGTTATGGACATGTCTTGCAAGCTCAGTGGGCTTTGATACATCAGCAGAGAAAGTACTCAAGGAAGGAAGTGCTGTGGCTCAGTGGCAGAGCATCTGCTTTGCATGCAGAAGGCTCCAGGTTCAATCCACAGCATCTCTAGGTAGGGCCGGGAGAGACCTCTGTCTGAAGCCTTCAATAGGCTACCAGTCAGTGTTGACAATACTGATCTAGATGGACCATTTTCATTTGATTTCATTTTTAATTTGTATACCGCCTTTCTATCTTACAATACTCAAGGCGGTTTACAAGCTGAAGAAACAAAGATTGTACATCTTATAACAATCTAATGCAATACAAAAATATGATAATAAAACATAACTTGAAAATAGGCAACCTATATAAAAAAGTAACATTCAACAATCATTAGAATAGTATAAAATAATATCAACATATAAAAGTTAAACAGAAATCCACTCAACAGTTACAATAATATCAAAACTAGAATCAATAAAACGGCAAGCCTCGGTACATAAAACAATACAATACACATTGAGAAGCAGAGGGTGGGGCAAGGCAGGTGGGAGGAGGCCTTGCCTGATGGAGTCTGTCCCCTCACTGGTGGTCTGACTCACTATAAAGCAGTTTCCTGTGTTCCTGTGCCTTGAGGGAAGGGTTGGTAGAGCATCTGCTTTGCTCCTTCTGGTCTCAGGCTCAGTCCCTAGCATCTGCAGGTAAAGCTAGGAGAGGCCCCCATCTGAAACCTGGAGAGCCACTCCCAGTCAGTGTAAAGGATACTGAGCTGGACGACCAGTGATCTATCCACAAACCGGCTGGACCTGTCAGTAGCTCACATTGGCTTTCTTCCTCACCGGCAGGCCTAACCCCACTCTTAATTTACTTAATTAGAATATTTGTTCTACTGCCTTTCATAAGAAATCTTAAAGTAGTTCACATCAATAGAACCACAGTATAAAAAAAAACAACAAAAACTCAGTAAAAATTAATACAGCAGCATCTATAGAGTCAGGGTGAATCACAATAAACTCGTATTCATGGGCAGCAAACACCAGGTAGAACAAACAGGGGTTTAGCAAGTGCTGGAAACCAAGCTGAATCAGCACCTGCCTCATTTCAGAGGGGAGGTTCTTCCATTGACTCGGGGGCACAACTGAAAAGGCCTTTCCCTTGGCTGTGGCAAGCTGGGCCTCAGCAGGCCATGACCCAGCTAGGTGGGCCTTATTAGAATACTTTGGTGACTGGGCAGGTCTGTTTGGAGGGAAGGGCATCCCTTCAGGTAAGCCAAGTTCTTTTGGACTTTATAATTTAGTGCTTAACCCCAGCCTGGTAGCAGATCAGCAAACCCACGCAGCTCTTTAAGAGTGGTGTCACATTCCTGCAATAGGTTCCTGCACTCAGCAGCAACCTTACTGCAACGTTTTGCACCATCTGCAGCTTCCAGTCGGATATCAAGGGCAGCCTCACTTAGAGCGCATCTCAGCAGTCAGTTCTTGAGGTTTCCACTGCAGGCTATCTTTGCCCCACTCCTCCCTATTCTCTAGATTCTATTCGGCAGCCCTTGAGAGACTGCAATAATATCCCTGCTGCAACAATTTACTGCTAATGAAGCTCTAATGCCACCAGGGAGCGCTCTGGGTAGAGAGAGCCAGGGCTGACTCAACAGATGATCCAGCCCATCCATCCTAGTACAGAGGTTTGATTGAAGCTTTAATACTTTTTTTTTTTTTTGTCTGGTGGATGGGGAGCACAGTAACTTAGTAAAATAAGGGGGGGCGGGGGGGAGAGAGCAGAGAGAGAGATGAGGCACTTGGCGCTCTGAAATGCTAAAATCAAAGTGGCGGCTTGCTGCTGGCGCCCATCCATCAGAGGTTAGCGGTTTTTCAAAGATAATACGGAGTCTTTTGAAAGGCCGCGTGGAATGAAGAATTGTCTATTTTAAAGCTAATAGGGCATGTCCCGTGGTCTCCCTGGCAGAGATTGCACACTAATCACCAGCGAATGACTGATCTCCCCATTTTCTCCCTCCCCGCCATTTCATTGCCTTTTCCCCTTTCATCCTTGCAGCTGCGTATCAAGACACTGCTGGAAATGAAGTATGGTTCAGGCAGTGCTTTTGCAGCCTACTCAGAGCCCGCTGTCCACCTTTCTTGAGCAGGTGCCGCCTTTGCCAGTTATGCCACTGGGCAATCCAGTTCTAAGGATTTAAATGGCTTTCCCCTCCTTTTCTTTTATTGCTGGCTGAGGCCAGCAGCCCTCCCGATGGAGTGTAGTTTTATCTTCAGTGGCAGCAGCTGGAAGAAGCCTGACTTGGTTTTTTTTTATTTATTGAATTTGTATCCTTCCTCCCCAGGGATCCCAGGACTGCCAACAGATTCGCAATTTAAAAACAAAAACAATGCTAAAACATTCCCTAAAACAATTATAATTAAAAACATCTACGATTAGTTTCAGTTAAAAAATTTTTATAAGAGCAGTTACAGTGAAAAGCTTTCCTCCATCCGATGATCACAGGGTTGCCCAGAACAGTATCTTTCAGCCACCAAATGCCTGGGTAAACAGGAATGTTTTCACATTTTTCCTGAAAGTTGATAATGATGGGAACAGGCGTACTTCACTAGGGAGGGCATTCCACAATTGGGGAACCATCACTGAAAAGGCCTTGCCATGAGTAAGCACCCAGTGGCAGCACTGCAGTCAAGGGGAATCGAGGGTTCTTCAGCAGTTGTCTGACTCCTAACTCCTAACAACCAGGAAGGCCAGTGGGAGAGATGATGGGAGTAGAAGTTCAGTGACATATGGAGGGCTACAAGTTCCCCACTACTGCTCTACTAGAGCCATGAAGTCTGCAAAATATAACTGAGGAAGTCCTTCATACAACCATTATCTTAGTCAGGGCAACCAGTGTAGCCAGATTATCTAGTTAAGAACATCAGTTATATAGATTTGGGCAGAATTTAAGGCATATAAGTTTGTTTTTGCATTTATATCTCACTTTTCCTCCAAGGAGGACAAGGTGCCAGACCCAAGGTCTCCCAGTGAGCTTCATGGCTCAGTGGGGATTTGAACCCTGATCTTCCTAGGTGTTAGTCCAGCACTGTAACTACTACACTACATTGCCTCTCAGGTTGTGTTGTGCTGTATATTCAGATTCCAGCTTGCTCTACCTTTGAAGTCTCTCCACAAAGACACTGAAGTGGATTAAGCCAGTGCCAGAGTTGTGAGCAAGGCAACAACTTCCCCATTGTGCCAAATTGTGTGGCTCAACAGGACCTGTTTGTCCTTAAGAAAGGTGTAGGGCCCTCCTGATGTTGCTGACCTGCAACTGCCATCATCGCTGGCTATTGGCCATGCTTGCTAGGGCTCATGGGAATTTCAATTTGGCAACATCTGGAAGACCAAAGGCTCTCTACTTCTGCCCTAAGGATTGCCACTTTTACCTTCCTGGTAAAAGAGACCTTGCAAGGTTCACATTTTCCTGCCCATTGTTTTCATCGGGAGACCCTACCCTACCCCTCCCGCCTTGTTGTCTTTATTCAAAGGCATGTGAATGGTTCGGTTTGCTGATGCTGCTTTCTGCAAGGGGCCTGGGTTTGTTTCCTGCCTCCAATGAAATGCTTGACTAACCTGTTTATTTTATGGCTGCTATCAAAAGGCTGGTGGATTTATATTTGCTGTGCTGTTTCAGGCTCCATAGGTGTCTGTATCCTCCCGGGGTGATTAATGGCTCTGGGGGAACAAAGCAGCCAGTAAATCCTCCAAGGCAGAAGAGAAAAGCCAGACCCTCCTTCCCTTCTGCCACTCTCCTTCCTCATCACAGCCAGGCCTGCTCTAAATGGACCTGCAGCCGCAGGCACCACACGCTAGAAATTGCTCTGCCTATGCAAAACAATCCCTTTGCAAAGCAAACAAGGTCACCCTCCTTTTCCTATGTTTGCAGCAAGCCCCCTCCACTGAACACTTTTTTCTCGACAAGATGAGGTCTAGGGGTTGTGCTCCATCTTCCAAGATTCTTGATTTTTGCCCATGTTTGTTGGTCAGTTCCTTGCCCCCCCCTGCCCCGGTGCATCCGGATCATTGTCTCCTGGATGCACCCTCTGGAGAAGGTCAGGGTTGGCTGGCTGGCTGGCTGGCTGGCTGGCTGGCTGGCGAAGAGGGCCGGGTGTGTGGCGCTCCAGGCGTGCGCTGCGTTCAGAGAGTGAGCAGATGTTCCTGCTCATTAAAAATTCCAATCAGCGGGCCCATCTCTTTGAATTAATTATGGCCGATGTATCTTCTGAAGAGATTATGAAAGTCTTGAGGAGCTCTCAGCTGTTTGCAGGAGTGTTTGTTGTGGTCGTATTTAGTAAATACACTTGACTGATAGAGGCAGTTCTCCCGATGGCACCTGGCGAGGAGCTGCTTAATCCTCATCTGCGGCACATGCTTCAAGGTGTCACACTCTGTGGTGATGCAAAGGTGTGTGGTCTGCCTTAGGGGAGTGTAAAATGGAGCTTCCAGCTTCAGGTTCCAGGCTTGTAGAAACCCCTGTTGTGCATAAGGAGATTGAGGGGGGCAAGTGTGGCATAGCGATATGGCTAAGTGCTCCTTAGGACCCTGTAAGGCCTGTGGAGCAGCACTACAGGGCTTTGCTTCCTTTGGATGAGAGACTGGAAGAGGCCTGCTGCCTGGCACTATTTGGTGCTACTGAGAAAGGTCTGTGGCTCAGTGGTAGAGCATCTGTTTTGCATGCAGAAAGTCCTGAGTTCAATCCCTGGTGTCTCCAGGTAGTGGTGGAAGAGACCCCTGCCTGTAACCATGCTGCCAGTCATGTTAGACAGTACTGAGCTGGATGGACTAATGATAGAACTCAATACAAGGTAGCTTCCTACTGGACATGCATCGGCTCACTCTCTTAATGGCTGCTTGTTGCTCACTGGTCCCTGTAAGCTGAGCCTTGCATTTAACAGAAGTGTCTGAATTTTGCATTTGTACATCTTAACATCATGCCAAAGGCTCCAGGTAGGGCTGGGAGAGAGCCCTGCTTTAAACCTAGGAGAGCTGCTGCCAGTCAGTGTAGACAGTACTGAGCTGGATGGATCCAATGGTCTGACAGTGGATGAGGCAGATTCCTATGTTCCTGTGTTGTGGGGCTTACCAGACAGAAACACCCTCCCCTGATCCTGCATCAGGTCTGTCAAAGCTACGGTGTGGGTCTTTGCAGGCCTCAAGGCTGCTCTCAGTCCAGCTCAAAAACTCCTCTTCAAACCCTGTTCAAATTCAAAGCAGAACTCCACTGTTTCCCAGCCTCCTTCCGCTAACCTGAGAGTTAGGGCTGGGTGATATCTGTTTTTCAACATGGTGATATATCACTGATTAAACATTGCAATATTTCGATGTATCACGATATCTGAAATAAGGCTGGAGCCATGTAGAGGTGAACATGGTGATGTCCTGGCAACTGCTACAACTTATGGGTCTAACTCTAAAACTGACAATAATTTTACTTAACATATTGTTACAACTGTTATGCATAGTACTACTGTACCAATGATAACACATTCTCTCTAAAATTAAAGCTGTAGAAGTAATTAGTAGCATAGGTATCAAAGGTTCCCCCCCCAAAAAATTAATTACATTATTAAACAAGAAAAAAGTGTCACACTTTTAGATATTCAAATATAATTCACTATTGAGTCTTAGTTGAATATATACCGTATTTCTCGCTCTATAGGACGCACTTTTTCCCCTCCAAAAATGAAGGGGAAATGTGTGTGCGTCCTATGGAGCGAATGCAGGCTTCAGGGAGCTATCCGCAAGCCTTCGGAGCGCGGCGGGAGTTCCCGCCAGGCTCCAAAGGCTTGCGGATAGCTGCCTGAAGCCCAGGGAGCGCAGCGCCAACTCCCCGGGCTTCAGGCAGCTATCCGAAAGCCTTCGGGCTCCAAATGGCTTGGGGATAGCAGCCTGTTCTTGGGTTGGGGGAAGCTCGGGCTTCCCCCGCCCCAGCCCCGTGGCTGGGGGGGAGGAAATAATTCCCCCCTTTATTTCCCCCCCTAAAAACTAGGTGCACCCTATGGTCCGGTGCACCCTATGGAGCGAAAAATACGGTACATCGCAAAACACCAGTTACTTGATTGTTTGTTACTTTTCTTTTCTAAACCAGGCCAAACCAGAAATAATGGATACAATTTTACAGAACAAAAATTATTAAATGTATTTTATATTTTTTTGCAAGGAAAACTTGCATTTTGGCATTCTCTGGCAATAGAGATGCCCTTTGTATTTGAAGAAAATGCCAGCCTTGCTGAACACACTTTCAAATGGCACACTTGTTCCTGGGTTAGCCAGAAACCTCTTTGCACACACCTTCAACATTGGGAAGGATGTTTCATGTGCCTTCCACCACATCAGAGAGGATTCATCAATGTCCACTCTTGGCATAGCCATATAGGAGAAAATGGGCATCATAAGGAGGTGGAGGAAAAGGTTCAAACAGCAGAGCAGGGTGGTTGTTGTTGTTTTCTTTTACTCTGAAGCAACTTGCAAGCCAACAAGCATCTCAAGAATGTATTTCCCTTTTCCTTGCGATTGGGGAGGGGAGAGCTGAAGACTTGCAGAGTTAACATGAGACTGGCAGCGTCCTATGGGCTGCTTCTGCCCCAAAAGAAAGGCACACACAACAAACACTGGGTGTTTCCCCCCTTTTATTCTGAAGCAACCTGCAAGAAAAGTCTTTCCTCCATATTGTACTTGATGTGATGCCTCGTCTGCAAGCCTGGCATTCTGTCCACTATCCTGCCTTATTCTGTTCTCGTTCATCACTGACTGACTATTTAAAAGGAGTGAGAAAGAAGGGCAATAATTGGGGAAAGGGAGGGTGGGTCTGCAGATTATGACTCCTTTTGACATCCATGAACTTCTTTTGTCTTGTTTTTCTGCCTGGGCACCCATCCAGGGTGTTGCTGAGCAGAAGCTGCCTCCCCACAGCTCCATCAAAACCATTAGGAGGTTTTTATCCTTTTAAAGGGGCCAGGGAGAGCTTTCAAGGGCCGCTTGGCTCTCTGCCAAGCAGAGTACACATTAAATGGACCCAATTGACTTTTGGGTCCAGCAAAAGCTCCCAGTGCCGATATTTTAATATTTCACATTGCCAGTGTGTGGCCTGGCTTAAGGTCAGCGTACAGCCGCCTGGCCTTAAAAGGGGCAGGTTCTCAGGAGGGGAAATGGTTTGCCAAATGTGTTTTCTTCTGAATGTTAAGCACAAAGGATCCCATCCACTGAGTCCTGTCTGCTAAAGAGGCCCTTTAGGTGGCTAATACTTTATTCTGTACTGCCTGGGATGGCAACAAGGAGCAAGTGAACCCGAATTTCCTTCTTCCTGTGGCCAGGTGGCACATTGAACATGCCACTTGCTTTCAGCTGTTGGACATTTTCATCACTTGCTTGTCTTACAGGAACTTGTTGACCAGGAAGAGAAGCTTGAACTCCAAGTGGGATTTTGTAACAGAGAAGGAACATACAGGCATCATGGCTAGAGACATCTGAGTCTGGATTTGGCCCTGGCATCTTCAAAGGAAAGGCCATAGCTCAGTGGTCCCAGGTTCTATCCCTGGCATCTTCAAATAGGACTCAGATAGGAGCCTGGCAGGTTTTTGTTTTTGTTTAGTATGCAGTTAGACAAAAAATGAGGAATTGGAAGAAGATAAGTGCAGTTCAAAATCCAGTAAGGGGGGGGGAATTAGACAAGATAGGCATGTTTTAAGCAGTTAAGCAGTTAAATGACAGGCAATATCAGACAGCATATAAATAAATTAAGGGTAGAATATGCAGTTTCTATAACTGAAACAAACTGCCCAAACCATATTAAAGCATCTTCGAGGAACACTTTCCTCCTCACCTTCATCTTCAGGCAGGTAACACTGCATGCCCTTAAGTACTGTCTCTCACTCTCACTCTCTATCTGCATCTCTGAGTTTAGTATCTGAATTAAGCTAGGTTCATAAGTGAATTGTTTTTGTTGCATAGTAGATAACAACTACTGACCCCTATGGAGAAACCACCACTGATGTGGGGTGGAAGGAAGGAGCAAAGCACACTTAATGTTTGTTTCGCTTTCCCCTTTTTTTACTGTGGAGTATCAGTCAGCGAATTTGTGTCATTGCATAATCTGCTTTTAAAAGACAGTAACCCTGGAACTCTGCCTAAAATCCCGGAGAGCCACTGTCAATCACTGTAGACAGTGCTGAGCTCGGTGAACCAAGGAGCTGACTTGGTATTATAAGGCAGCTTCTTGTGTTCCCTATACTGCTCTTACCAAAGCTTTGCAGTAGAACATCTGCTTTGCGTGCATAAAATCCAAGGTTTAATGTGTGGCATCTCCAGGTAGGACTAGGGGAGACCTCAGTATTGCTTACACTGACTGACAGCAACTCTCCAGGACTTCAAGACTCTGAATGTCCCTAGTTCTGCCTCAAGATGCTGAGGATTGAACCTGGAGAGCAACGGCCCTTCCCCAGCAAACTGCTCTACTTCCCCAATCTGTGGTTAGCTAAGGTCTGTGGGGAGTTGTAGTCCAAAACATCTGCAAGGTGCCAGGTTGAGGAACCTTCTGGTCTCCTTGGCCAACACTTCATTTTTGTTCTCCACCCAGTCGCTGGTGATTGCCCAGGGAGTGTCTGGCCTGCCTTGAGCCTGACTTTTCTGGGAGTAGGGACCGCCATGACAGTCCCAAACCAGATGCTGTTTTTCTCTCTTCCCCTCTTTTCTTTCTCCTTGGTGTTGCCAGCATAGCTGCGATAGCAAAAGGCTAGCAGCTGCCTGCACAGCTGATGCCAGGGCTGGCCACTTCAGGGAACGACTGGTCACAGACCAGCCTGCTCTGCCCTCGTGGCAGTGCCAGATCCCACATGCCCTCTGTTACTCTTTGTACACGCATCACTGTTGCCAGGCTATCCAGCATGGCATGTGCAGCAGCTGCCACCCTGGCTGATGCCAGACTCATTCCAGGAATGGCTGGCCTGGTGTAAAGTCTCTCTTTCAGGGGAGAAGACAGGGGGAGAAACTGCAGCTGATCCAAATAGACGGCAGCCGCTCTCAGTATTGAACATGCATCTCTGCGCATTGCAGAGTCTGGCCCCTAAATAGCACCCATCAGGAGAGCCCTGCTGGCCCAGACTTGGGCCCCAGTCTCCTGCTTCCAGCAGTGATCGTTCCATTGCCTCTGCATGCAGAGTGTAAAGGCCAGAGCCTTCCCTCACTGTCTGTTCCCCACTTACTGGCATATTGCCTCTAAACATGGAAACTTGACTGGGCATATCTAGTCCATGGAGCAGAAGCCATAGAGTCCCTGACATCAACATAGAGCAGACTGGAAGGTAGTCAGGATTAGTCCCATTTTTCCCCCAGATAAGGTGGAATAAAGAGAAGATCAGTAATAGAAATGAAACGACAGTTTTGCACACATTTTGGCAACATTTCTGAATTCAAACTCCAAACATTTTTCAATGTTCACATTTTGAAATGCGACTTCAGCTACATTCAGATAGCACTTCATTCCATTTTCCTGATGTTTCATTACCTGATAATTTCCACGTTTTATGCGATCTTTCACACAATGTAATTCTAGAAAATGAGTGGAATCTAGTGGAAGTTTAGTGCTCATTTCCATGTTATTTGCTTCCGGGGTGTGGGGGTGGGGAGGATGCAAGCCTTCTAACCTGGAAAATCAAGGGAGTTTTGTGTTGCAATTTCACATGATGAATTTTGGGATGATATTCTGGCATACAGTTCTTTTCTGTCCTTTAAGATTTAGCACATACTGATCAAAAAGCCACAGTTTGGAATTCAGCAGCTCAGGCTCATATTAGAATCCAGCATAGAAATGCCAGCATTATCAAAAGGAAAACTACCGTATTTTACTCAAATGTAATACTCACCTTTTTCAGCCAAATTACGTTTTAAGGTTCTGAAAACTGAGGTGCACATTAGATTCAATGGCACATTAGACTCAAGTAAATACTACCGTATACAGTAACTCTGCACCCGAGTATAGTTTTAGAGTGATTCTTTTGAAAAACATAGATATTGTGTTATATCCAATGTTCTTCTCTGAATAGAGCCACTGAGATCAATAAACATGGCTAACTTAGCTGCATCCATTTTGGGGGGGTGTACTTTGATTAGAACTTAATTGGATACAACCCTCTGCCCAGGACTTGTAGGGCAAGTAAAACTTCCAAATTCTACACTTTCTAAAACTTATGGATCAAATGCAGTCCATAGTTGTGAAAGTTGTAGAAAACTCCCCGTTTTACAAATGAATTCAAGACCATCTCCACAGCAGATGTTACAACTGTGCTGTGGAGCACTCGCGAAGCAATTTTTGGCTGCCTCCATCTGGGGCTATGAAAATGAAGAGGGCCCAACCTTCCAAGCACACATCCTTGGCTTTGTTGCTGTCAAATGGGACTTGCCTCCAAATTAATGGATTTAGGAGCATAATGTTCTATTGTCAGAGACATTATGCCTCTGGGTGCCAGTCGCTGGGAGTCGCAAGTGGGCAGAGTGCTGTTGCACTCATGTGCAGCTTGTGGGCTTACCAGAGGCATCTGGTTGGCCACTGTGAGAACAGGATGCTGGACAAGATGAGCCATTGGCCTGATCCAGCAGAGCTCTTCTGCTGTTCTTATGTTATGGTTGATAATAATGGGTACACTGTCATTTCATGGTGCAAGTCCATTTTTACGCATGGAACTCCTTGCTTCTATGCTTCTGTAACCCGAATCTAAAGCCTGCATTGTCAACAATACTCCATTACATGGAAAAGGCCTCCCCTCCCTGCTCCCATCTGTTATTTTAAATAGCGAGAGAGAGGTTCATAGGAAGCTGCTTTATACCTAGTCAAGACCATTGATCCATCTAGCTCAGTATTGCTTCCACTGATTTGCAGAGGCTCTCCAAGGTTCCGGACTGAGGGACATCCTGGAGATGACAAAGACTCACTCACCACTCTGCCACTGAGCTAAAGCCTTTTCCGTAATCACTTCTTAGTTCAAATTTGTACCATATTCTGTGTTACAGTGTGTTAACAATTGACATCCATCCCATTCATAAGAATATACGAAGCTGCCTTCTGATGAGTTAAGCCATTGTTCTAACTAAGTCAGTATTGTCTACTAGCAGTGGCTCTTCAGGGTTTCCAGGCAGGCATCTTTTCTAACAATACCTGGAGATGCTGGGGATTGGATTGAAGACCTTCTGCATACAAATCAGATTCTATACAAATGAACTACTGTACAGTCCTGCCCACCCCAGGGCATACAAAGACATGCAAAAACACTTGACAGCACAATCCTATGCATGCTTCATGAAAGTTGAGTCCCATTGTATTCACCTAACCATTAATATTTGCACTTTCCAATTGTTTTTAATCAGAGTTGAGATCCCACCTGAACCACAGTCTGCTTGTGTGATCTCAGACCAGCTGCTGTTTCTCAGCATTGGTCCTCAGTCCGTCAAATTGGAATGATGGCAGGGATGGGATGAGGATCAGCCTCATAAAGTGCTTTGCAGATAAAATAAGACATCTGTGCATTTTGGGTTTGCAGCAGCACTTCTGTCAATCACACCAGGACTCCTGTCCGGCACATGTGCCTTGCAGGAACACGGCTGCTCCTCACATGAGACCGGCAAACAGAAGTGCAGTCTTCATTAATTAATGGGAATCTGATGAGTGGGGGATTTGTCACCATCCAGGCATTGCTGGACCTATGATCCCTGACTACCGGCTGCATTGACTGGAGTCCAAAAACATCTAAAGATGTTCCACAGAACCTCCCCAGGTGTTGGGTCTGTGCTGTTTGCATCCCATCTATTCCCCCTACCCAGGGTGGACTACAGGTGTGTAATTGATCATATTTTCCTTTTTCTCCACATAGCAAGAAGCCGGGTCACGAAGCAGCGGTGGAAACAGCAGCAGCAACAGGGACCGCCTGATGACTGAGGCCCCATTACCCCAGGAGAAAGCCAGTGGCCCAACAGTTCCTTCTCACTTGCTGGGGACGCCTTATTCCTTTGGGATCCCTCCGAACTCCATCATCCAGGACTCTCGTTTCCCTCCTCTCAAGTAAGTGCATGCTGGTTAGGGCTGATGGGAATGGTAGTCCAAAACCTCTGGAGGGCACCAGGTTGGCCAAGGCTGCACTAGAAGGACAGACCCTTCTTCTCCAAAGTGACAGTGTCTTGGGAACCAGCCTCTGCCTTGCTTGCAGGCTTGGGTTGCCTCTAGAGGTCTTCCTGACTGCAGTATTTGCAAAAGTCCTTTGTCAGTAACAACAGCTATCATGAGCCCATGAAGATGTCTTGGTAGTGTTGGTCAGGGGAGAAAGGGGTCAGGAGTGCAAAATTAGATCCTGGGGAGAGACCAAGCAATCATGGGAGATGCTGGGGAGGGTCTGAGCGGGTTGTCAGGGGAGAGTCCCCTCTCAGTGACATCAGATGCCCCAACCACCGTGGTACAGCTGCTTGACTCGGGCACCACCTCCTGTCAGTGAAGGGTGTGCCAGCTCCACCTCTCTTGCCAAGGATCTGTAATGGCTGCAGCGATGTGAACAGACCCAGCCTGCTCAGCCTTGTGGGCCGGGGAGGCAACTGTGTGAATGACTGTGCCTGTCCTGCTCTTCAAAAGGGGAGTTCAGCCAGGTATTCTAGAGTTCTGATATGACTTCTGAACTGTATAGTTTGTAACCTGATCTATGTTGGGGCTTTGTAGTGAGTTCTGGAATAAAGCCTTTAATAATAATTGAGCTGAGAGTCCAAGAACTGAGTCTACAGACGGGAACCAGGACACTAGCATAGTATTGTGTGTACGTGTAAGTCTCTGATAGCTGTTTAGAGCATGGTGCTGATAACACCAAGGTTGCAGGCTCGATCTCCATATGGGACAGCTGCATATTCCTGCATTGCAGGGGGTTGGATTAAATACTCAGGGTCCCTCCCAACTCGATGATTCTATGTAATGGGGGGGGGGAGTCCTGCTTGAGACGGATAGCCACGCTACTTGTCCCTCCCATTTCCAAAAATGGAATCTGGCCAGAAACAACCTGCAAAGGAATATGATTCACAAAGTGAGGAAGTGCTGTGTGTGTCAGGTATGTACATGATTGGATGTGTGTGTCCCACCCCCACCCCAAAACAACTGCTTTAAAATGAGAGTGCAGCAGCTTTGACTGCTCAGACTCCTGAACAGATCTTGTTCTGAAGGCAAAATGGATAGCACTCTGAACATGTGAGCACTTTAATGCTAAGCAGGGAGCTTGAAAAGTGTGGTGCCTGCCAGTGTGGCTCCTTTCCCCATATGGAGTCCACTGTTTCCCTCCTCTTTTGCCTCCGTCAGTGTGGGCTGGGCACTGATGTGTGGCTGGGGAGACTAGATACCCTGACCAAAGGTCTCCAGGCCCCAATGGAAGCACAGGCTCAGGAGAAACAACGTCCTCCACTTCTTTCCCTCTTTCCTTCCACTCTGCAGCCTCCCACGGCCTGTCCACCATGTGGTGCCTCCCAGCACAGTCACAGAAGACTACCTGCGGAGCTTCCGGCCCTACCATACAGCTGAAGAGCTTCGCATGTCCTCCCTGCCTCCCATTACTCTGGATCCAGCCACAGCTGCTGCTTACTACCACCCCAGTTACCTGGCTCACCATCCTTTTCCTCACCCAGCCTTCAGGTAAGAGCCAAAGATGACGCAAGCAAAGGGCTTTGCCGGCCCCACTCTTCGCCTCGTGGGCAAGGCAGGATTTGATTGAGCAGTTTGGGCAGTTACCCAGGCGTGTTCTTTGGAGCCAACCGCTAATAGGTCTTAACAGGTCTTGCCCACAATGGAGGGCTCTCTGAGGACTTGAGCACAGCTGTAATAAAGCACAACAGGCCATCACTTAAAGCAGCAGCAGGAGTCCAGATGCTGGGCCACTAATTTGTTCTTTGAATGGGGTCCTGTTGAGCGGTTTCTGCCTCCGCCCAGCTTCTGTTATGCCCTGGTCAGCAAGACACGCTGTGCCCATGGAGAACTGAGATCAAGCAATGGGCTTGGAACACAAATGCCTTTTGAGAGAGCGGGCGGGGAACCTGAGAAGCTGTCTCCAGCTTTTCTTCGGTGGCTTGCACGTTTGCCATGTTTTTTGAGGCTGCAGATTCAAAAGTGCAGCAGTTGTGTGGGAATGTGTATGGATACAGTCTGCGTATGGTCCTTACCCGCTCCTGGAGAGGCCACTCTTCAGATGCCTCCATCTCTTGAGGTTAGGGAGTTGATGGCTAAAAACTTGGTCTGCTATGTGGGGATGCCCCAGCTCTAAGATGCCCTTGCAAGACCCTTGTGCTTGATAGCCTCATTTTATAAGTTTGGGGCAAAACGTGAAACTGGTTTTATTTTACTAGAGTCACCAAATGCATCTCTCTCGTAAACGCAAAGAAAGCTACAAGACTTTTTAGGCTAACCGCACCTCTCTTTTCAGGATGGATGATTCGTACTGCCTCTCAGCTCTACGCTCACCTTTCTATCCAATTCCAACTCCTGGTTCACTCCCACCGCTTCATCCATCAGCCATGCACCTCCACCTGTCTGGAGTGAGGTACCCCACCGAGTTGTCTCACTCGTCTCTCTCTGCCCTTCAGTCTGAACGCATATCTAGCCTGACTGCAGAGAGGTATGGAACCATTCCGTGGCTGTTAGAAGATCTCAGCTCCTCTGGGGACAAAATGAAGGGCCCATCCATTAGCCCTTCCTCCTATGCCTTTCTCTTGTTTTTTGCAGGCTGCAGATGGATGAGGAGCTGCGGCAGCGGGAGCGAGAGCGAGAGCGAGAGAAGGAGCGAGAACGGGAAGCTGATCGCGAGCGCGAGAGGGAACGGGAGCGAGAACGGGAGCGGGAGAAGGAGCTGGAACGGGAGCGGGAAAAAGAGAGGGAACGGGAACGGGAGCTGGAGAGGCAGAGAGAAAGAGCCCGGGAGAAAGAGCAGAGCATTGTCAAAGCCATGGAAGGCCCCTTCTTACCAGTGTCAGAGTTGCACGGACTGAGGAGTCACCCACCAGAAGAGCGTGTCAAACCATCTGAGCAGCTAACGCCAAACCGAGCAGGTGACTCTGAAATAGCCACTGAAGTAGCTTTTGTTTAGGAATTGGCTGGGGGTGGGTAGGGGAAGCAGCCCATTTGCCATGGGCATTACATAGCCAGCAAACACCTAAGACTCAGCCCCTGGGCACGGGGCTTGAAGCAAACATCACCTGATTTGATTATCTGTGGGCTTTGGATCTCACTGAGGTGCTGTTTCTGGTGGTTTTGTGGTGACCGCTGTAACAGCACTCATGGGATACACAGTCTGCAGTAAGTTTTCCCGCAGGATCTATCTCATGTCCTGTTGTTTTCATTGCATACACTACTTTATTAATTGTTGCACAGCTCTAGTAGCTTTGTTTGTGCTGAATGGGTTTGCCATTCAGGTGGGAATCTGATCTGTGCTGCAGAATTTGACTATAAGAAAATGGAGGCAGGGTTTAAGTCCTTCCTCACCCCAAAAGTCTGTGCAGAAACCTGTAATTTGTTACTGTTTTCTGGTAAAGCATTTCAGACGAGCTGACGGGTTTCCTGTAGTTATTCTGTCTTGTGCAGAACTCTGCCCGTCATCCTTGGCTGTATATGTGAGCTATTGGCCAGCGAATGACTATGGCCTTCTCTCCTCCACTGCTGCAGAACATTGCATTAGGTGAACTGTATCAGCATAAATGTATTCAGGTTACCTGAGCCAAAAATTGGCACAAAGAGTGTAGCTTTTTTGTCTGCATAGCCTTGTTCAACACTGGATGAACATCTTCAGGGGTCCTAGGCAAATTCTTTTGGCCAAGGGAGACCCTTCCTATAGCATATATAGATCAACCTCCATTAACATAGGCCTGGGCCATGTCTACAACTGTGAATTCACCTGGATCTGCTAGATGTAGCTCAGGTGTCCTTCCTCTTTCTATACTGTTTGCCCTGGCATGATGCAGTGGCCTGTTGGGACACTGAGGTGCTGCTGACCTGTCACACTGTTCTTCCCTGACTAAGATCATTTGTCCCACCACAGTTGTGGACAACCATAGGCACAAATGCTACATACCCCCAAGTATCCTGCTGCCACCTCAGACAGCATTCCAAGGCTAAGGGGACCCTATTTGCATGCTGCCTTTTTCCCCCTTACAGAGAAGCCCAAGGACTCTTCTGCTATCCAGACCCCCAAGCCAGTCCAGCATCCTTTGCACTCGTCGTCTGCCTCGCACCATCCCGTGCCCAGCCTCATTTCCAACCACAGCATCTTCCCCCTGCCTGGCAGCAGCACAGCCACAGCGCTCCTCATCCAGCGCACCAATGAGGAAGAGAAGTGGCTGGCGCGGCAGCGGCGGCTACGGCAGGAGAAAGAAGACCGCCAGTCCCAAGTGTCGGAGTTCCGGCAGCAAGTTCTGGAGCAGCATTTGGATATTGGGCGCCCGCCCGGCCAGATGGAGGCCGAGCACCGGCCAGAGAACCCCAGGTAAGGCTTTGCTTCTTGAGTGGCCTCTCTGCTAGTGGAGGCCTCTTGGATCCTACTGGCTGGCTACTCTCTGTTTGCATCTGGCTTGCGGGGCAGGGGAGATCTGAAAGCGCCCAAATCTTTCGCAGGAGCGGCAGCCCACCTGGAAGGGGTTGGTGTCTCAGAAGGGTAAGCAAAGATCCAGAGCCTTCATCTGGCTCCACTATGTTTGGATTTCAACAGGCAGGAGCTAATGCCATCTGACAGCTGCTTGGAAGCTTTTGCAGAATGAGCCTGGTGGCCTCCATCCAACCGACTGTGACCAGGTGTCACTAAGGCAGTTGTCACTAATTGCTGCCATCGCTGGCAGATGGAGGGAGCAGGGAGCTGAGTCTTGGAGGCCGCTAGATCTGAATGGGCTGCAGCGTCACTGGCACTGCTGCTTCTTGGCCCTCCCAATGTACGACCCATGAGGGGGGTGGGAGAGTCCAAGGTTGGCTTTGAGAGCCTCATTTGCCTGCTTAGCCAAGAGCAAAATGATTGCTCTTGAACAAGGCAGGAGTCCCTCCGGCCACACGGCTGGTGCATGTTTTTGACTGTGGACCAGGAGCCCACACTCCAGCCAAGGCAACAACTTGCTTCCTGCCAGATCAGCTTCAGAGTCCCTCTGTCTCAGTCCTGGGCATGGTGTGATGAGTAGCAAATTCCAAGTGGGAATTGGGGAGCAAAAGCACAGCTGTGTGAAGAAAGTGTCTCTGTCGCTACTGCTGCCGGCTCCCTCTTGCCTCTGGGTGGATTGATATCTCCCTTCTCGCTCTATTGCCAAGCGCTTACTTAAGCATCACTGACTCGACTCATCCCTTTGGCTCTGCTGCTGGATCCCATTGTTGGTTTCGGGTATCAAGGGGATTAGAGGAGCTAATCAGGTATAAGAAGGAGTGGATTGCTGGTCTGCACTTCAGTGTCAAATTCTCATTTCATCATCCTCTTCTGCAATGGTTCAGCAGAGCAAGGTCACCTCTAATGCGTACAGTGAGAAGGGCCTTGGGCTGTTTGCTTCAAAAGCCACAATCCAGGGGCTGCTAATCCGCTGCGCCTGGATAATGGCAATGGGTGCCATGGAAGCTACAGCCATAGGCAAGTTGTTGTTACAGGGCCATTGTTGTTCAACAGAAAGAGACGTTGTCTCATTCTTTCTGGTTAACTAGAGAGTGTCTGCACCACTCCCAATTTGATATTTTTAAGGATGTGTTTTTAGGACGGGTTTTTAAGAGTAAGAATCTATTGGCTTTTGTTTTTTATAAATTGTTTTTCTTTAAAAAAAGCTTGTTTCTCTAGTGAATTATATTGTGCTTGTATAGTATGTGCCACTTTGAGTGCTATGTTGACAGCAGGAATGCCATATGGGAGGGGATTTTATCCAATGCTAGTCCTACTCAAGGTAGACTCATTGACATTAATGGCAAGACTAATTTAGACCCATTAATTTCAGTGGGTCTATTCTGAGTAAAACTTAGTTTGATACAACCTTGTGTGTGCATACAGAAAAACACATTTATTTAAAAGCACTTACATAGTAATTCCTGTTTCAAAAATATCCAAGCAGTGTATAATCTAACAAAACGCTGAAATGTTAAAACAAAAGCACAAACTAAAACCAGTAAAATAGCAATATAAAAAGACATAAAAGCATACAAAAGCAAAACAGAAATTTAGAAAATTCAAACACTTAAAACAATCTTTTGGGTCAGATAAAGCCTGGGCAAAAAGGTAAGTCTTCAGGAGACATCTGCAGCAACAGACTGCTGCTGCTTCACATATGGCAAAGGAAAGAGCATCATCCATGCACACACACATACACACACACATCCAGGAGCTTAGTTGTGGATAGTAACACCAGCATCCTTCTCCAGATTCCCCAACCTAAAATTGTGTCCTTTGCAAACACTGATGCCCAAGACTTCTCCGGCTCCTCAGCAGTCAGATTACAGATTGAGGCATCACTCTGAACTTGATGCTCCGCTGCACGGGGCCCTGGTGCTGTGGAGTGGAAAACTGTTAAATGCACAGCTTCAGCACATGCAATATTTATCCTTCTAACAGTTTTAGCTCTTTTACTAGTTATTCAAGAAGGATTTCATGGTGTTATTCCCTTTCTGCCACTAGAGCGTAAGGCTTTTTTGTGGCATCTTTGCACATTCTGAACTTCAGAGCTTGTGCGAATGTGTAAGTAACTAAGAACAGAGTTATTGGTCTGGGTAGTGACAGAAGGACACACTTAGTGCCTCTGTCATCATCATCCGTTTATTTGCATTTCTGTTTTCCATAGTAAACTATGCTCAAAGCAATGTGATCCCAATAAAACAATGCATAAAATACACGCAGGTCCTAGTTTATGAACACAATGCATTCCTTGGAAATTATTTGTTAGGTTAGTGTTTGCGTAACCTGTCAACAATTTCTGTTCACATAACAAGTTGATTCTTTCCATTGATTCCTATGAGGGAAATTCTAATGCGTCCTCAATCACTGAATTTGTCATGCACACCTGTATAGTGAGGTTTGGGTACTATTTCCTTGAGTTTGGATAAGTGAACATAGTGAGTGTTTGTAAAGTGGGACTTGTGTGTAATGCTTCAAGATAATTCACTAGCTATTTATAGGATATATTGGCAAAAGTTAAAAAGTAATAGAAACAACATTTCAGTAGGCTGGAATAAACCTTATTAATAAATTCAACATTACAGCAATATTAAGTGATAATAATGATTCAAACTAATATTTCATATTAAAGCATAACAATAGAAAAGTAAAATCTCAAAGCAGCAAAAGTAGTATATCTTTTCTAGAGCCAATGTTCTTCCCAGCAAGAGCCCTTGAACAAGATCCCTGTCCTCCAGGCTAGGCAAGGCCACCATAAAGAAGCTGGGAGCTGGGTCTTGACAGAATTTGTATACAGATCACCCCATCCTCAGCAACTGGATAGGGAAGGGGAAGAAGTTGCAAGGAGGTTTCCTGCACTGAGCTGGGGCTGGACTAGATGAACTGCAGGGTGACTTCCAGCTCTCAAATCCTTTTATCCTTCGAGTAGCATGATAGCTGTATCAGAGCTGAATGTTCAGAAGTTAGCAGCAGTTGCCAGGGAACAACCACAAGAGAAGGTTGTTGCCACTGTGTCCAGCTTGTGGGCTTCCCGGAGGCATCTGGTTGGTCACTGTGGGAAGCAGGATGTTGGACCAGATAGACTTTTGATCTAATCCAACACGTCTGTCCTTGTGTTAGCAGGTGACAGCGAAAAGGGCCCGGGGCCATTATGCTTAATGATCACTGGGTATCTGAGCATTTCAGAGTCAAGGTTCACTTTCCAATGTTTCAACCACATTCCCCAGTGCAACTGCAATCGTAATGGATGCTTGCTAGCTGTGGGGATGGCCATGAATTGTTCATCTTTTCCAGCAACAGAATGTTGGGTTTGGATGCTGGGATAAATATAATCACAACAAAATCAGTAGATTATGCTTAAAAACACACATTTTATTGCCATTATGTGACCCACATTGTCTCACTGTTTGTAGCAGACGTCCTAAAGTTTGCAACCTCCAACTTTTGAGTCTCAAGTACACGGCAGCTGAGTTTTTGGATACCCAGCTGAGCTATTCAGGAGAAAATTGGCTCAGTTAACCAAAAAGGTTTTAGGATGCATCAGACCAATCAAATGTCATTGGCTGAGAAACGTCTCTCCACAAATCAAACTCAGGGGGGAAATAGGGGTATGCATGTATGAAGTGAGATGAGTGCTGCACCCCATAGTCCCCTTTGACTGGGCTTAACTGCCCAGGGGTCATTTACCTTTACCTTTTACCTGCATGTGACAGGAGGCACTGATTTTAACTTCTATGGTACGCCCCCCAAGCCCTACAGGATCTGTCAGTGCTGACAATATTCCCATTAACCAAAAGTCATGTAACTTTAATCCATGCACTTCTTTGTAGATCTAATACATTTTGGGGGAACCGTATCCTCTCCCTTCTTAATTGAGCACATAGTTACAGATGGAATTTCCAAATCCTACTCAGCAATACAGGCAACTGATAACAGTGGCTGGTGCCCACTGGGACTGGCAAGGCAGAGAGACCAGAGCCAGTGACGGGCAGAGCCAACTAACTCTAGTTTTGTCCCTATCGTCTTCCTCCCTGATGAGTTCTACAAGGAGCATCACTGAAACTAAGGAGGAGGAAGCTGACAGGCAGGCCGGGGCTGGTTGGGGGCAGAGGTTGGTGGAGCACTGCCCTGCTCAGCCCAACGGAACAGCCTCCACTGCTGAGTAAGTGGCCTTGACGAAGTCACTGCCCATTAATGAAGTCTTGGATTCTCAGTGAGGGTGGCAGATCAGTTAGAATAACAAATAATAATGAGGAATTAGCGCAGATGCGTTGACAAGGTGTTTGCGTGCGTGTGCATTTTTGTGTTTCCTCTTACCTAGTTTCTGCTGCAGGTAGTCCAGAAACCACTAGGTGTCACCCCAGTCCCAGCCTCCCACAGATACAGATGTGTATGCACGTACATATTCCCAGCCAAACTGCCCTCCAGTGATAGCTTTATATGAGAAATCTGATGCTCCAGTTTGGCCCTTCTGCTTTTGCAGCTCACTGCACAGCCCTTGTTCAGTTATAGCAGAGGGTGGACTATATCCCAGTGTGGAAACTGGGCTGTGTAATATCTCAGAATGACATACTGCAGGCAGGCACAAGACAACTCTTCCTGTCAGTCTGTTAGTCACTTTATTTACAAACTACTCTCCTGCACAAATTACACTCAGCAGTTCATAAGAAAGCACTGACAAAACTACAAACACAAAAATAAATACAAATTAACTGCCATAGGAATTAGCAGTAGATTCAGTGTCCATCACTCACATTAGAGAGGGTTCCATGAAGAACAGCCTGTCATTTTTTCTGACCACAGAGCCTTCTGCTACATACCAAGATGACACTTGGGCAACATCCACCCCATGCATCTAAAGCAATCTTAGAGCACAATCACAGCTTCTCCCAAAGAATACTGGGAACTGTAGTTTGCTAAGGGTGCTGAAAGTTGTTAGGTGACCCCTATTCCTCTCATGGGACGCGGGTGGCACTGTGGGTAAAACCTCAGTGCCTAGGACTTGCCGATCGCATGGTCGGCGGTTCGAATCCCCGCGGTGGGGTGCGCTCCCGTCCTTCGGTCCCAGCGCCTGCCCACCTAGCAGTTCGAAAGCACCTCCGGGTGCAAGTAGATAAATAGGGACCGCTTACCAGCGGGAAGGTAAATGGCGTTCCGTGTGCTGCGCTGGCTCGCCAGATGCGGAAGTGTCTGCGGACAGCGCTGGCTCCCGGCCTATAGAGTGAGATGAGTGCACAACCCTAGAGTCTGGCAAGACTGGCCCGTATGGGCAGGGGTACCTTTACCTTTACCTTTTTATTCCTCTCACAGAGCTACTAGTGTGAGACTGGTTTAACAATCAATCCCAGGGAGCTCTGGGGATTGTAGCTCTGTGAGAGGAAGAGGGAATTTCCTAACGATTTTCATCCCCATCAATGAACTGCAGCTCCCAGGATTCCTTGGGGCAGAGTCATGACTGCTAAAGTGGCAAAGTAATGCTTTAATTGTATGGTGCAGATGTGGCCTTTGTTGTTGTTGTTTAGTCGTTTAGTCGTGTCCGACTCTTTGTGACCCCATGGACCAGAGCACGCTTGGCCACTAAGATGTGGCCTTAGTCACAGTGAAAAGCACTTACCTTGCATGCTTTGTTAATTAATTGTACCTCTATCCTTTTTGCAGATCGGGACCAAATCGCCCTGAACCAAGTAGTCGAGACCAACCACAGCATTTTGGAGGGCCCCCTCCGCTTATCTCTCCTAAGCCTCAGCACCATCCTGTCCCCACTTCCCTCTGGAACCCTGTCTCCTTGATGGACACTTCTGAGGCACGAAGGATACAGGACAGCCACCCTCTCCCAAGCCACAGCACCCAGTATGAGTCAAGTCGGCAAGCCATCCCCCTTGTGAAGGTTGAGCGGGTGTACTGTCCAGAGAAACTCGAGGAAGGGGCTAGGAAAAGAGAAGCCCTGGAGAAGTTCCAGCCTCCTCGGGACCCTGGCGGGGCAGAGCATAGTGGCTTTTCCCATGGGCCCTTCTTAGCAGAACTGGAAAAGTCCACACAGACCATATTGAACCAGCAGAGGGCCTCCCTCTCACAGGGTGGGCAGTTGGTTGACATGAGCTTGAACGCCAAGCCAGGCTCACCCTATCGGCATCCATTACCCAGAAGCCATGACCCCATGTATGTTTACGACGAGTTCTTGCAACAGCACCGGAAGCTGGTCAGCAAGCTGGACCTGGAGGAGAAAAGGCGGAGAGAAGCCCAGGAGAAAGGTCAGTGCACAGACCCTTTGTGGAAGGGCCTACAATACATCCAGCACTCCGGAATGCCTCCCCTCCAGGTCTTGTTCCTGGAAAAGGGAAGGCTGCACAGGGTTTTTAAATGACTTCAGTTTTGGAAGTAGAAGTCTCAGTCATCCTCAGGAAAATAGGAAACACAGGAAGCTGCCTTATATTGAGTTGGGCCCTTGGTCCATCTAGTCCAGTGTTATATATGTACTAACTGGCAGCAGTTCTGCAGGTTTTCAGGCAGGGACTCATTCCAGCTTTACCTGGAGCTGGTGCCAGGGATTGAATTGGGGACCTTCTGCATACAAGATAGTTGCTGTACCACTCAGCTAAGGCCCATCTTCTGCGGCTTTCTTACAGAGAGCACTAAATAACGTAACTGCAGAAAAGCAAAGGGAGGTGCTTAGAACGGTTAAGAGGCCACACAGCCCTCGTGGGCTCTCAGGTGAAGGAAGTCTCGGCCAAAGAGTCCCTACAGCAGAGCTGTATGGTTTGGTTAGTGCCAAGGAACTTGTGTGAAAAAGAAAAAAGTGTCCCTCCTTCAGATTTGATGTTTTTCCTTGTGCCAGGCTAGGCGCGGGGGGCATGGAGAGAAGCTCACAGCCAGTGTGTGCTTTGGTAGTAGCGACCCTGCTAGCCTCCAGGTGTCATCCTTTGTAGCCAGGTGTGGACTTGGTAGGGGCACTTTTAAAAAACAACAACACACTTTTATGTTGTTATTTTAAAAAGCAGCACAGCACTGCAAACTTTGGTTGCTCAAGGCTTTTTTAGCAGGCATACAAAAATTCCTAAAAGTGGATTCAAGAACACATTTTCCTCATTGTGCTGACTTTCCAGTTCCCATTTGGAGACAGTAGGTTCAGTCACTACTTGTCTAACACCTTAGTGTAAGCATTGTGTCACTACTGATTGATTATAAAAATGTAATACTTAGTATAATAGTAATATTTAAGTGGTTTTCTGCTAGAGATTAGTAATATAATCTCTAGTAATCCAATCTAAATCCCACACCTATTGTGTGGTGTCCGGAAAAAGCACCCTGTTCAAATTGTCCTCCTGATTGAGAAACCTGGAAGAGCAAATACTGAATACACCAGAATTTAGGAAGAGATCCACTGAAGCCAGATTAAAGTGTGCTGCTGCCAGAAGGATGAGTAAAAGGCTGTATCTGAGACTCAGATATTCTACCCCTTGATTTGCATAAAGCTTCTCCAGTAGGCAAGATGCCTCATTTGTCCCAAATTAAAAGCATGGCTTGAATTTGTAATGTCTAGAAGGAAGACTGTAATGTTCAGGGAAAACCAGCCTTTTTAGGGTTTTATCAAAGCCCCGGTAGCTTGGATCACATATCAGAAATGGATTGACCCTCTAACGTGGCAGGCTGCTTCCTTTCTCCCCATCCACTTTGCCTGCCTTGAGCACACTGTCCAAGTTGCTCCATAAATCCTGCCTCCAGTTAATAAATGATGAACTGAGACTAATAAAGCAGCTTTAAATATTAATCTGGAATGTAAAACCAGAGTGGGATTAGCAAACAGGAAAAAAGCAAGGCACTTAGTTGGGAAAGGTGAGTTTGGCACACAGGGTCTGCAATTTCCATTGTGTGATGTTACTGTTTTCTACTTGTAGCTGCTCACATCCCTTTGGGCATAAGTCAGCTTTTTCTCTCTGCTTTCTAAATGCCTCCTTCTTCTTTGGCTGCCCCACTAACCTGTGCCAGCTAGCATCATGGTTAGCTGCTGTGCCTCTGGGAGCATGTGATGGTGGCATGCCAGAGCATTAACAGTGGCTGCTCCTGCAATACACAGATGCGCTCACTGCAAAGACTGGGAAGCATGAAGGACTGAATCTAGGAATCTGGCATGCAAGCCTGTTCAGTACCGGGAAGAGTCCTGGCCTGATCATTAGCACCCCACCATGTTCATCTGCCTAGCACCTCCTGGTTGCCACATGCACACAAGGCAACCAGGCTTCTCACTGTTTAGCAGGTGCTTCAGAGCACCAGGGCATTCACAGCCAACTGCCTCCTTTTATGGGCACAGCAGCCATACATCCAAGGGACCACAGCACAGTCATTGCATTGCACAAGCAGCTGGCTTCCACCTGCCTACCTTCTGAGCTTTTCATTTCCTTTTTTTCTGGTCAAATTTTATCTTGTTTTGTATAACTGCGTTTTTTGTTTTTTGCAGGAGGCAGAATACATACAAACCTCAGTAGGATTCTGTGCCTGTTTTCCCCAGACATGTATCTGTACAGGAGGCTGATATCTTTCCAGAATCAGAGGCCCAGAGAGCATAGTCTGTTGCCCTTGCTATAACATTATCTGGCACTGCCTGCACACTCAGAACAGTGATGACAATTCATTCAGCTGCTCCTGAGAACAACCTACTAGGATTCAAATAGCCTTCATGGTCGGGCCCAGATTTTACTCTAAAGCATATTCCATTATAGACTAGATTGTGTCTCTTAGCCACAGGAAAACAAAAACAAAACAAGGTCGTGATGATGCTAGGTAAAAGATTTGCAGCTTCCTGCAACCTTCAAGTTGGCCTTCTCTGCTTTATTATGTACAGGTTACTACTATGATCTGGATGACTCTTACGATGAGAGTGATGAAGAGGAAGTGCGAGCCCACCTGCGATGTGTTGCAGAGCAACCCCCATTAAAGTTGGACACCTCCTCTGAGGTAAGCCCCACCTCTTACTTCACATAATACTATGGACAAATTCTGGTCCATAATGATTTGCAAGAGTTGACAAGTCTAGCTGCACCAGGTAAGATCACTTGCTAACCTAAAACCAAGAACTGAACTTTGCTAACATCACACTATTATCTGTTTTTTAGAGCAAATATGCTTCAGTTGAAAAGTGGGAGTCTGTGACGTTCCAAATATAAATGATTTGTTCAATATCTCAGGGCAAATTCCAATCAGTGCCACAGATCCCAGTTTCTTGCAAGTGGCACTTTCTCCCTACCCCCAGCTGTGTGTATTTTTCCAGGCTGAGGATTGAATGCTGATCTCAGCCTGGAAAAGTTCCTAGAGTTGAAGGAGGAAGTAAAAAAGAGTGACTCTCTTCCCACTTCCTCCTTCAACTCTATGGATGCTTCAGTCACTGCCTTCTGAGTCTCAAGAGGGAAGAGCACAGAGTAAAGAGCCAGCAGGAGTAGGTAGGCTCAAATGCAGTTTATCACTTTTTTTTATTAAAGAGGTAGCTACTGCACACCCTTCCTTCCTACCCACCTTCCCTATAAATGGGCACTGGTATACTGTATTATCTCTTTTTAAAAATTCAAAGCACATTTTCACTTGCACGTTTGGGCAGAAAGAGGATTTTAAAAACAACAACAAATGGTTGTCTAGTGCTCTGTTTGTGTGAATGGGTGGGTGTTTTGTATGTGAGGGGGGAGAGAGAGAGAAGTGGCAGCAATGGACGTCTCAACTACCCTCACCCACTCTTATTACTCCACAAGGAATGCAGCCCTCAAGTTCAAAAAGTCTGCCCACCCATAAGTGAAGCACAAGCACATTCTACTATTTTTTCCTTTTCCTTTTTCTTCTTCTTCTTTTGGCTGTCTGAATATTGTCAAGTATTTAGATAGGCCATTGATAACTTACCTTCTTTTCTATGTAGTTGGCATACTGTAAGGAATTAGGCGGGACGCAGGTGGCGCTGTGGGTTAAAGCCTCAGTGCCTAGGACTTGCCGATCGAAAGGTCGGCGGTTCGAATCCCTGCGGCGGGGTGCGCTCCCGCTGCTCGGTCCCAGCGCCTGCCAACCTAGCAGTTCGAAAGCACCTCCAGGTGCAAGTAGATAAATAGGGACCGCTTACCAGCGGGAAGGTAAACGGCGTTTCCGTGTGTGGCTCTGGCTCGCCAGAGCAGCGATGTCACGCTGGCCACGTGACCCGGAAGTGTCTCCGGACAGCGCTGGCCCCTGGCCTCTTGAGTGAGATGGGCGCACAACCCCAGAGTCTGTCAAGACTGGCCCGTACGGGCAGGGGTACCTTTACCTTTACCTTTAAGGAATTAGGCAGCTAGGTGTTTCTCTTGAAAAGAGAATCTTTTACTGAGCAATGCAGACTTCCTGTAGTTTCTTTAAACAAAATGATAGCACATACTTCACCTTAGAACTAATATCATGGAAACACTGGTTGATGTATACAGTGGTGCCCCGCAAGACGAATGCCTCGCAAGACGAAAAACCCGCAAGACGAAAGGGTTTTTCGGGTTTTGCGACGCTTCGCTAGACGATTTTCCCTATGGGCTTGCATCGCAAGACGAAAGCCCATAGGGAAATCTCGGGGACCTTTTTTTAAATGCTGGCGGTGGGGAGCAAAGCCTTTTTCCCCCCTCCGGACTTCAGAAGAGGTCCAGGAAGGCCGGCGGGGGCGAAAGGCTTTGCTCCCCACCGCCAGCATTTTAAAAGCGGTCCGGGATAGCAGGGAAGCGCTTCCCGCTATCCCGGACGGCTTTTGAAGGCAGGCAGGGGGGGCAAAAGTCTTTGCCCCCCCTGCCTGCCTAACCGGGGGCTTTTAAATCGCCCCGGGACTGTCCGGGGCGATTTAAAAGCCCCCGGACGGCTTTTGAAACCTCCCCCCGCCGCCCGGCATCGGGGCATCGTCCCGATGCCGGGCGGCGGGGCAGGAACGCCTCCCCCCGCCGCCCGGCTTCGGGGCATCGTCCCGATGCCGGGCTTCGGGGCGAGAAAGCCTCCCCCCGCCGCCCGGCTTCGGGGCATCGTCCCGATGCCGGGCGACGGGGCGAGAAAGCCTCCCCCCGCCGCCTGGCATCGGAACCATGTCCCGATGCCGGGCGACGGGGCGAGAAAGCCTCCCCCCGCCGCCTGGCATCGGAACCATGTCCCGAAGCCGGGCGGCGGGGCGGGAAAGCCTCCCCCCGCCGCCCGGCTTCGGGGCATCGTCCCGATGCCGGGCGATGGGGCGAGAAAGCCTCCCCCCGCCGCCCAGCTTCGGGGCATCGTCCCGATGCCGGGCGACGGGGCGAGAAAGCCTCCCCCCGCCGCCCGGCATCGGAACGATGTCCCGAAGCCCGGCGGCGGGGCGGGAAAGCCTGGGCGCGCTTGCAACTCTCCGCAAGGAGCGCGCTGCTTGCGGAGAGGTCCGCGCCTGTCCTGGACCTTTTCTGAAGGCAGGCGGGGGGGCAAAAGTCTTTGTCCCCCCTGCCTGCCTTCCCAGGGGCTTTTAAATCGCCCCGGACAGCGGAGAAGTCCTCCGCTGTCCCTGGCGATTTTAAAATGCCGCCTGCCAGAAGAGGTCGGGGGAAGGCGGCTTCCATAGGAACGCATTAATTGATTTTCAATGCATTCCTATGGAAAACCGTGCATCGCAAGACGAAATACTCGCAAGACGAAGAGACTTGCGGAACGAATTAATTTCGTCTTGCGAGGCACCACTGTACCTTTAAGCAAGAGAAACCATCTGAATGAGCATCCCTCCTTTGTTACACTCTTCCAGAAACTGGAGTTCCTACAGCTTTTTGGACTGACCACCCAACAACAGAAGGAGGAGCTGCTGACTCAAAAGCGGAGGAAACGGCGGAGAATGTTGCGAGAGAGGAGCCCCTCGCCACCTAGCGTCCAGAATAAACGCCAGACACCCTCTCCTCGTTTTGTGCTCTCAACACGTTACAGCCCTGATGAAATGAACAACAGCCCAAACTTTGAGGAGAAGAAGAGATTCCTTACCACCTTCAATTTAACCCACATCACTGCTGAGAAACGGAAAGGTGAGTATTGGTTTGTGGGAAGATGGGTAGAAGATCTTCCAGGGTGTGAGGGAAGTTTAAGTGGGTCTGGTAAGTTCAAAGGCCATACAGAGGAGCATCTCAGTTCTGTACCTCCTGGAATTTGTTGAACAAACTGCAGTCTGCAATCCAGTGTGTCCAAGGAATGCAGAAAAAATCATGCACTTTTGTGTAAACTTGTATATGAGGGTCAAGCGTCATGTGAAATGGCCTCTTGGAAACTGGGCTGTAGGCCACTTGACTTCTCAAAGCCTCATCTTCCAGAAGCAACCCACATTACAACTAAAGGAAAACTGTGGATCTGGCCTTTGTCTAGTGCCAAAACCTGCTGCTGCCCTGCAGTTGTTACACGACATTGTCTTAAGAAAGAGAGAACAGCCTAGTAGTATTGGTGTAGCATTGTGATGAACAGCATGGGCTAGGGACTACCAAAAAGTATCTTCAGATCTCAGCTTAACCTTAAACTCAGTACTCTGGTGCTTAACAGCATATGGGCAGCTGGTACAAGCTTTTGAGTTCAAGGCCCTTAACAAATTAGGTCCAGGCTATCTTAAGGACTGCCTGATCCCTTATATCCCTACCCAGTCACTGAACTCTTGTGGGGTGTCTCTGTTAGTGTTCCCCCATGGCTCAGATGCATGGCTTGTAACTATTAGAAGCCATGCATTCACTTTTGTGGATCTAAGCCTGTGGAAATCCCTTCTAAGTGAAATTAGACAGGCATCTTTCTTGCTGAAATGTCAGGCACATGACTTAGGCTTTCTTGGTCCAGCAGGCATTTTAAGGTAGTGTTTAGTTTTTGCAATGAATTTCTATTGTTTTATTTTCCGTGAAGGTTATTTTTATGTGCACCCCATAGAAATGCTAATGATTAAGCGGTTTATGTGTCTTAAATTAGAAAAAAAATACAATAAAATACAGATCTTTATAGCACAGTTGTGAGGATTAGTGATGATATGTGTGTGGTGCTTTGGTAACTCTTAAAAAGTGCAGTATATATTCTGAGAAAGTATGTGGTGTTAGATTTTCTTATTAAGAGCCAAGAGCAAAAAACGAACAGCCTTTACTAACCAGGAGTGGAGAGAGCTGCTCTCTGGGACTGCCCTGCCTCTTTCATTTTGCCTCTGAGCAAAAGCTAGTTTTGCTCACTGCTTCTCATCTTTCAGATACAGAGAAGCTGGTGGAGATGTTCCATGCCATGAAACAGAAAAGTGCCTCCACAGCAGTATCAGTGAAAACCTCCCCACGGGACAGTCCTAGTAGCGTCCAACCTGGTAAGTGGCTATAAATGGCAACTGTGTGACAGCAAGGGATTGATGCCTTCTTGAGGCTGAAAGATGTCCCAGTGGACTTGATTATCCTTGTCTGTGACTTTCTGCTAGGGTAAACCAGGCAGATTAAGTCCAGGGAGACGTTTTGAGTGCCCGATTACAGGAGTGTTGTTTGTCTGCCAAAACAGAACATGTGGTGTGCTTCCAAGAACTGGATCTGCAACACAAAGCCAGTACACATTTACTCAAAAGTAATCCCCACTGATTTCAATGAGGCTTACTTCTAAGTATGTATAAAATGAGTTGCAGCTGCCGCCAGACTTTACAGAAACCTCAAAGGGAGGGGTGGGAGTGCCCCTTGTGTCTCATTATCTCCAACTGCTTCTTAAATAACCCAACAATAGGCACATGCCAGAAGCTGCAAGCTCAGGAGGGCTGGGTTGAATGTAACCTCCTACACTGCTCACACATTTTTGGTGGGAGGTATTTGCATCTTTTTATTTTATTTTATTTTTTATTTAAAAGCATTTTTAAACCATTTAATATTTCAAAAATCTCTAAGGAGTGTAAGCTATTTACAGTGTA
Source organism: Podarcis melisellensis (assembly GCF_964234715.1). NCBI lineage: Eukaryota > Metazoa > Chordata > Lepidosauria > Squamata > Lacertidae > Podarcis > Podarcis melisellensis. Next base: position 40,514,428 of record NC_138540.1, on the reverse strand, counting down.
AAAATATCCATTAAAACAAAATACAACTTAAAACTAATAAGAAAGTATAAAATGCCCATTTCGTCACTGCTCTATTGTTTTGTGTAGGGTGCAGAGTGTAATTTCTAAGTGAATGTACAGAGCTCTACAAGGGCAGGCAGTCTTTCTGATAACCTGGTTGTTCAGGGCTTTACAGAGGTTGTGTGCTACCCCCCACCCCCCATCTCTGCCAAGCAGTAGGAAGATTCCAGGGAGTTGCAGGCACTCGCCTAGGGTTGTGTTTCCATTGGGAAATCAAGGCACAAGAAGACTAGTGTCTTTATGAAATGTTTTATTTTACACATATTTACACCTAAAGCCTTCAGTGGAGGGGTTCCCTCACTGTGAGAAGTGAAGTTACAGGGAAATGGGCACAGGACCTTCTCGGCAGTGGCACCCTCCCTGTGGAATGCTCTCCCATCAGATGTAAAGGAGATAAATAACCATACAACTTATATAAGACATCTGAAGGCAGCCGTGTATTGGGAAGTTTTTAAAGTTTGGTGTTTTATTATGTTTTTGTGTGTGTTGGAAGCTGTCGAGGGTGACTGGGGAATAAATAAAACTTGGGTTATACCCAAAGAGCATCCCCCATCGCTCTTCTGATAGCTACAGCAAGCTTGGGTCCAAAGCAGTAGCCAGTCATGGCTCCCAGTCTGTTGCTGCAACCTCCTCCAGCCAGTGCTTCATGGAGTTCTTCCCAACTTCCTTCTTCTTGTTGCCAGCACACCTTGCAAAACCAACAAAACAAAAAAACCCTCTCCTTCCATCTGCTCACCCACCCACCCTTCCCCAGACCTGTTTTCGGTTTTTTTTTTTACAGGACACATTTTTCCTGTGTGATGTCAGACCTCCTGTAACCTCCCCCTCCCAACACTGTTATTTCTTTTGCTAACACACAGCTGCAGGTGGAGGGGCAAGGACAGCACCTGCATGGTCAATTGTTCTTTAATTGCCTGGCACTTAATTCTCCTTCTAATCGCATTCAGCCTGCATTTTAATTCTAATGTCTGGCATCTTCCCTTCATACTTCAAAAAATCAGCTAAATTCTACCCCTTTATTCATTTCCAACATTCACTAACTCTAGCAGTTCTGAGTGCCCTTGCACCCCCAAACTCTGTTACCCCAGATCTGTAACAACATGTCAACCACACATTAGCACGCTTCCTCAAATGAGGCAGCTTATTTGTGCACACAGATTTGCTTGCCTGGAGCAAAGTTGTTGTTTCCTCCCATGTTCAAATAGACTTATAACTACCTCAAGGTAAATTTTGCAGTATTCTTGCAGCAGAGCAACCAAGGGATAACATGTCAGCTGAGTACAAGTCCCAATTTGCACTTGACAATATGTCATCAAAGGCATTGTAAGAGGTCTTTGGAAGCGTCTGCTATTATTTTAGGAAAGAAACAAATACTCACCCAAGTTATGCATCCCAACTGAAGCAGTGTTTCTGTTCTATTTCTTTATGCCAGAGAATTAACAGTAACTCCACAGAGTGCAAAATGGTAATTTGTTTTTCAGAACCCTTTTGTTCAGTCACGGAACTCTTGACAAAGGGAATTTATATCGAAGCCGCACTGTGGCTGCCCTGAGTGACTTTGTTTGTTTTTCTTTCTTTCCCAAAGAGCCACAAGTACAGCAAACTGCTGTGGATTCAGAGAAACCAGTCAGCATTGCTGCTGCTTCGCTGCCAGACTCTCAGAAGACAGCTGAGCCCAGCAGAATGGAACAGCTGCGACCGCATGAGTTTCCAAGGTCCAAGGAGCCGGCTCCTATCTCTGCAGAGAAGCCTAAGTTGAGCGATGGGCACATGGCCAAGAAAAGCCTGAGCATCCTTAACTATGTCCGAGGTTCTTTGCCGAAGGACATCCCTGTGCCGTTATCACACAGTATGAATGGGAAGAACAAGCCATGGGAGCCCTTTATAGCCGAGGAGTTTGCACATCAATTCCACGAGTCTGTGCTGCAGTCCACACAGAAAGCGTTGCAGAAACACAAAGGTAATGACAACTTGTAGGAGGCAAGTAGTGCCAACATCCTGCCAGAGATATATGTGATTGAGTGATAAGGGAAATGCACAGGACTTTTGGCTTATGAGGGTCAGTTTTTGAGCCCAGTTTGGGATTGGTTTCCTTGCTGCTTGCATAATTCAAGTTTTGGATATGCAGATTTTACATGGATTCATTTTAGATGACTCTACGCAACCCAGTTTCAATGTTTAGTAAAGCCATTGTGGGAATAGTTGCTTGAAGTATGATCAATACATAGTGCATTCCAAATAGGGGAAAAATAGTGATCATTATGGGGAATAGAATCACTGGAGTGTCTGGTATAGATTTCAACCCAATTCATACTTGGAACAAATGTTGTATGCCCACATAAAACTGCTTACAGACATTTAATATTTTCGGTATTCTCATTTGCTTCTCTTGCTAGAATAGTCTGAATGTTTTTCAGTAGGCAGTAGTAAATATGATAACTTCATGAAATGCCCTGGAAATACAGCTCACATAGTGAAAAGCTCATTAATTTCAGTGGACAGAAGTGCAGAATATAAAGTTGTTACAGTGTGTTGGCAGCAGCTGTTAGTCAAAAGCGAAATAAAAAAAATTAAGGCAGCCAATAGGAGACACCAATTCAGCAGCTGAAGGTATGGGCCATAAATGTTTTCACTGACTAGGTCTGAGAGATAGTAAAATCCCCTGAAAATGTCTCTTGTACTGAATACAGAGCATTAATCTTGGTGACATACCTTTCCTCTGAGATAACATCTTGGAGTAGAAATTGTTAAAACTGTTAATGTCCCTTTCAGCAGTCCTATTTTGAAAGAGGTGGTGGGATATTTCTTGGGCACTTGATTTAAGCTTGGCCATCTGAACTCTTAAATTCTTTTCTACGTCTGACTGCTCTGTGACCTTGACAAGTCTTTTGGTCCTTCCCCCTCCCCAGAATTCCTCAATGGTTTCCCTTTTTATTTCCTTTACACTTCCCCTGAGTGTGTGTGGACTCCATCATTTGGGTCTTGCTTTTAATAGTTCCTTGTGGGTGATACTTGTAATTGTAGTTGGAACTTATTCTGCACAAATATTGGAACAAGTTGCAAGGATGGGTTAATGTGATATGGAAGAGCTTGATGCAAAAGAGAATTTGCTTTCCCTAGCAGTATATGTGTCTAGGCTTCTTCATTTGCTTTAGCTTAACTTATCTTCCACTGTGGGTACAGGTGCTTACAACCACCTGGATCTCATCCCAGAGCAACAGTGCATTTTCACTAGAGTATGGGTAATGCACACCCTTGATATGTAAGTGGGGAGGTGGGCAATATACTTCAACCATCTTACCTTGTATTGACATAAGTATTTTGAAGTTTGAGCGCAGCTGGCCTTAACACAGAAAAAAGGGACATGCAATGCAGATGTTTACCTCTTGCAATGCTTCCTTCTAGGAAATGCAGTGGCACACTCCGCAGAGCAGAACCACAAAGTTGATGCCTCCATTCATTATAACATTCCGGAGTTGCAGACTTCAAGTTGGGTGTCTCTGCCACAGCAGAATGGCCAGAAAGACTCCCAGCATAAGGGTTTCATACCCCCAGAGCATGAAAAGGTCTCTGACTCAGAAGAGGAGGAGGAGGAAGAGGAAGAGGAGTATCCCAAACCCAAATGGCAGGGGATTGAAGCCATCTTTGAGGCTTACCAAGAACATATAGAAGGTAAGCTGTACTGTTTCAGGAGATCCCTTGCCTCAAGTTGTTTCCCAGTGATGCAAAGGGAAAAAAGTTGGAGCAGGTTATTGCTGTTTACTTTGCTCCAATCTTAGCTATTCCTGTGTGAACATATGCTTATGTGTTCTTTGTCAAGATCAGAAGAGTATTTTGTCCTGGTAAGAAACAGCCTATGATTTGTGGACACAAAGTTGCCTAGGATCAGTTTTTCCTTTTCTGTTAAGAGATTTATTGTACAGTTAAACCCCGGTTGTCGAATGTAATCCGTTCCGGAAGCCCGTTCGGTTTCAGAAATGTTCGACAACCGAGGCGCAGCTTCTGATTGGTTGCAGGAGCTTCCTGCACTCAAGTGGAAGTCACGTTGGACATTTGGCTTCCGAAAAATGTTTGAAAACTGGAGCATTTACTTCCAGGTTTTCGGCGTTTGGGAGCCAAAACGTTCAACTGTACTATTTTAAGTTCCTCAGTGCCCTTCATTTCTCGAGAAGCATCTATCATAGTTTAAGACAGGGGAAATTTCAAGATACTTTACAATACTGAGTTTTTAAGGTTAATACAGACTACAGATGCTCTTCGCTTCACTTTCACTGGTCTGATTGCATAGTGTAAGCATGCAAGCTCCCAAGAGAGACAGCCACTTGCTTGGCTTACCATGCTGTCCGAACGTGGGTTTGTGGTTGCGTTCTCTCCAGGCTAACCATGAACTTTTAAAATCAAGGTTTGTCCTATTATTTACAGCTCATGGTTTTTCCAGGAGAGCTAAACTATGAGGTTTGGGTTCATTTGACTCAATAAGCCAAACCATGGGTTAGTATAGCAGCAGAACAACCAGGGCAGGGGAGGAACAAAGCAGCCACACTCTTCTCTCTAGGAGCCTGCATGCTCATGCATTTGCACTAAGCCGTGGTCTGGCTTAGTGTGATATACAAACCAGGCCTCTTGCATGAGGTTTGTCAGGAACCTAGCCTGGTACTGAAAAGTGACAAATTGTCTAAATTTGATTGCAGAGCAAAATTTGGAACGACAAGTGCTGCAAACCCAGTGCAGACGCTTGGAGGCCCAGCACTACAATCTCAGTCTGACTGCAGAACAACTATCGCATGCTATGACGGTGAGTGTGGATTCAACACCAATTGCATCTCAGCTCTAATGTCATTTTTTCTGTTCTGTGCTTCAGGAACAAAATCCATTATTGTGGTTCATGTTTCTTGAAATGTCTCTTCTCTTCCTGTGCAGGAACTAAGGAACCAGAAGCAGAAGATTGTCTCTGAAAGGGAACGACTTCAGGCCGAACTAGATCACTTGAGAAAGTGCCTTGCGTTGCCTGCAATGCAGTGGTCTAGAAGTTACTTCAAGGGGTATCCCAGGTGACACTCCCTTGTACTAGGCCGAACATATAGTATAGAAATAATAATCTATTTTATTACCTGGAATATTTAATATTTTTCACTGGGAGGTTTGAAGCTTAAAAATAAAAGAGAATGTGCCATGCATGGAGCAATGGACTGTGGAATCCAGGAAAATCCAAACCCATCTCTTGAAAAGATGCAACTGAATCTTTTTAAGCCTGCGAGTAACTTGCTTAGAAGGACTCTAGTTTTGGTTAAATTTGAAAGGGTTATTTTCCTTCTGCTTCCTCTTCTGCCTTTTTAAAATACTGTTTTTAATCCAGAGATTCCACCAATGACACTAACATCCATCTCCCGTTGAAGGGGCCGGGATTATCTCCATACATATGCTCCTTTTTGTTGCCATATAAGTTCAATTGCTATACTTTGGAATCTGCCCATTTTATTTCTGAAATACAGTTTCTCAATCCAAGAGGAGACAAGGTACACATCAGTTTTTGTTAGACTGAACTGGATATTTTGGATACAGAAATAATTATCTGCAGAGTAGTAGGCCTAGCAGAAGAAAATGCAGCTTCCAAACTTGACTTCCCATGCATCTATCAGCTTTTTGCTGGAAATGCATTTCACTTGAAAAATAAAAGTGAATAAATAAACTGAAGGTACCTTTTTATTACTGGGGAGGGGAGGATGTACAGAACAGTGATATACATACAACACACACAGATTATGTACCCCAGTGGGTAGAATTTTCATACAAAGATTTTACAATTAAAGAGTGAAAAAGGTGCTTCAGCCTTGTACTGTGTATATATTTAAAAATGTTTTGTATGTTTTTATTACTTTAATTATTGTTATAAAAAGCTTGCCATTTTCAATATGTTTCTGCTTTTTTTTCTTTTTGGCAAAAAGATAGCTTGCTTTTAGTGTTTGTACTGCTGCTGGTCAGGACATGAAAAAAATATTGAAATGTTTTTTTAAAAGAATTTTAAGGAAAAAGCTTTCCACTGGGGCACGTGCTATCACTTAGGCATTTTGCGATGCATAGCACCAGTTTCTGGTACAGTAAATTCTCCTGCGCAACTGGAGTGTCTTTTCCCCATTTCCCCCTGCCCTGCTACCCCTTTTTTCTTCAAGCACTTGGAATACTGAATGTCATATGATCTGTTGCTATTGAGAGAAGATTTTAGGGACTACACTATCAACGTTAGTGGACAATAATTGGCTTTGTTCATTTAACCAACACCACTCAAAATTGTAGCACTAGCAGCATCTATTATGTGAGGCTTCCAAAGAAGGAAACATTATTCCAAAAACAGCAAACAGTTAATACAAAGGAAGAAAAATACTGTGATCTGTGCCTGAAGCTGTCTGTTTCCAACCTGCTTCATATACAGACCCAGTAGCACAGAAGCTACTTCTGGCACAGTGTGACCCTATTCCACAAGAATGCATGTGTACATGAGACCATGAGGGTAGATTTCATGGGTCTTTCATACCTGACTGCCAGTGCAGTTTGCATAGCATTCAGTTGGCTTACCCACATGGTCATGTTATTCACATGCCATGCACTCCTGAAGCAGGAGGGTCACATACACTAAAAATAGGTCCCAGGCTCCTAGGTCCAATGTGTTGGGGGCCCTCAGTCTTGTACTAAACCCAGGTAAGAGAGATTTTTTTTTAAAAAAAAGTTTTACTCAAGTCATGTCTTATTTGGCCCATGTAGCTCCTGCCAAAATTTAGGACTCCTCTGACTGGTTATCAAGAGCTAGTTTGGATTAGTGTTTTCTTTCCATATTTAAGTATTAAGCAACATTTTCATACACAGTCCTAGCAGGTGGTTTTGCTATCCTTCCTTATAATCCATGCATTTAAATTTTAAATTGGCAGCACTAGAAATTAAAGGCAAGGTAGATAAGCCAGACATCAATTCACCAACTGATTTGGTCTGCAAACATGCTCTAAAAAAGCTCAAAGCTTTGATTTTTAAAGTATCGTCTGACAAAGCAAGTTCTCCCTTTGCTTTGTTTATCAGTCTGGCAGCACCAGTCTTTTGTGATGTATGGAAGCACTGTTAGATTAATCTACGTCCCTTTAAGGGAAGCCTAGAATCAATATTATAAAGGATCAGGCACATTATTTTATGTGCACTGATCTTTCACACTTGAGGGGATTATATACACAAGCAAGGCCCAGCCCTACCAAGTTTAAATTTGTTTCCCCTTTGCCTTAACTATTCAAGGCCTCACCAACCAATATTTGCAGAATGTGTGGCAAAAGCACAATATTTTGACCAAGAATATAATATAACCTGGGGATTTGTAGCACCTTTATAGTCAAGGTTCACTGAATTTTGTCAGCCTTTTTGCATTTTATAATTTTAGCAGCTGATGTGCAATGCTTTTTGCTGTTGCTATTAAAAATTCTCTTTCCCCGAATAATGACAATGAAAGGCAAGCGGGTGTGCTCTTGTAGGACTCTACAGTGGCCAGATGCAAAGTAAAACAAAGCTTCTATCCTTTTAAATAGCTGCTTAGAAGTAAATTCAGCTGGTGCAGTTTCCTCACCACTGTGTGACAAACCTACACCTGCCACAATTCCCTTTTCTATGCAACTCTTAAGAATACCAAAGCCCTGACCAGCCTCCAGAAGAAAGTTTATATATTATAACAAGAAAGAAACCTAGAGCAAATTTATGGACCTGTGTGACACAATGTCCTCTTCCTGAATGCAGAAAGAGATTTTTTTCCCCATATTAGCAAGTGATCCTTCAAACAGCTAAAGCTGCCAGTTTCTGTAATAGTATTCTGAATATCCTTCCCTGATGTACTGAGACAATCGGCTCTATTGGAGCATGAAAGAAAAGAGCAGAAAAATGTAAAAGTCACTCATATTTCCCCCTCTGAATGATGTTAGGTCATTATCACCCATTTGCCTTCAAAGGAAAAAAAATACCTGATTGTCATTAATACTATTTCATTCCATAAAATAGGTTTTGCCAAAAAAAGCAGAATACAAAATTATACCTTAAAAACTTGTTTTAGTCACACCCCCTTAGGTCAGCTGAAAAGTATCAAAATAAGGGACCACAGGAAAACTCAGTTTGCAGTAGTTTCAGTGCTCATTCTGGCCATTCAGGTTACAATATATGACCAGAGTAAAGTATTTATGTGAAGTATTGACAGAAGGCAACAAGCTGGCATTGTCAGATAAACCTAAGGTGTGGTGGTAATGTAGAAAGTCATAGTTTCATTAGGAAGGTGTTACGGGAACAAAGATGGGATAAAACATTAATGGCTCTACTAATTTATTTCTGTCCAAATAATTATACATCCACTTTCAAGCTATCAAGGTTGAGTGTTAACTGAGGGTAATTTGGATGATATTTCCATACCATGTCTATCAAATTGTTGCAGTAGCAGTGTCTTTCAAGTCAGTGTAGATTACAGCTTTTATATCCTAGTGTTGGCAATGGACAGGGCCAGGGAGAGATGGGCATAGAAAGGAGGCCATTGCACTCATTTTTCTAAATGTAATTGCACTATGTGTACCTTTTTCTTTCAACTGAGCAGAATGTAGGCTAGACTATATGGGAAGATGCTTGCACCACGCTGCTCCAGCTTTTACAAGCCCAACATGTGCTGTTTAAGGACACACATTAGAGCCAATTGGCTTGATTTCTATATATCTACATACAAGAGTAAATAATGAATGTGCACTTACTCAAACTCAGTTGAATTCAAATCCAGATTCAGTGGTACACAAGCTGCCAGATCAGTCACAATTTCCCATTTAGAACAAGCCTGCGTTGTCTGAAATACGTATGTCTTTCCCTCAAACAATGCAAAAAAGCATGAAGACAGAGAGGTTAGGAGGTGCTAGTATGAAAACTACAGTATCCCATATTGGAGCAACCCATCTTTCAAAACATTCTCTTCTACAATGATGGGAGTCAATTCCTTCTCCCACCTACCCCATCCGTCCCCAACTTTCTGGCCCACTGCTTAAATTCTCAAGACTACCCCATTTGCTCTCCGTTGCCCCCAGGGCCATGCTGACTGGTTGTTGTTATAAGAGGTGCAGAATTTCTCAAGCAACTAAACACAGAGCATGAAGGGAGAGCAGGAGGATAAAGCCCAGACTGGCTGGGGCAGTTTAGATGCTGTGAGACAAATTAAACCTGTTTTAAGTGTACTTGTTTGAATTTAATGTAATGTAATATATTTGTTGAATGTAGTAATTAGGTATTTATGAATATATTGCTGTAATTTCTGACAACATCCAAAAAATAAAATGTTCCTAAATCATGACAAAGAATTATTTTCCCAGGAGCCCCAGTAGTGGATGGAAACTACACCGACTGTGTATAAATTAAAATTTGGAGTGTTAACTATGCTTAAAGACACAGATCAAACCTTTCAACACAATCTGGCATTTTATACAGTATTCACCATGAAGGCATCATACTGCCATTGCCCCAACTATACACTAAGCTAGTTGTTTATTCTCCATTTGGATGAGCAGGCAAGCTACAAACTTGCAGGGGCTACAACATACACAGCCACCCTAGGACATGAATTCCAAAAGCTAGCACTAAGCTGAACTAGCTCACAAGTCAGCACTAAGTAATACTAGAGAGCACAAAATATGGCAGAAGATGCTATTGAGGAACAAACAGTTAGAAATCATGATTTTGCATGAAGTAAGTATGATTAATGGATTCCTCAAACAAGGCAAAGATTGTTACAGATTAAAGTAGTATGCATTTAAGATTGTTGAAGTGGTATGGTATATATTCTCCCATTACAAGCAACATCTAGCACCATCATCAATAATGCTACTTTGTCACTACATAGTTTCTTCAGTGTTGGTGTGAATTTCCAACAAATTTAACCTCTCCTACATTTTTTATATTGCAAATGAAAAAATTAACAGGTTGAGATTGCACTGGGACTCTGCATTATAAAAATATCAAGCATTTCAAAAAAATTTTTACAAACATTGCACTAAAAAGTACAAAATCACAATACTTTTTGAAAAACTACTTTAATGATCAAGTATCTTGCAGACAGCCAGCAGAGGTCAGTGTGTTGCTGCCTAAACAATGTACACTTTACTGCAGTCTAGTTAAGAATCTGCCTCATTGCCAAGTGTCAACATAACAGTATTTGGACTACACACTCCTCTTTATTATTTTCTTCCCTTCTGCCCCTACCAACAGCTATAAAGGTTACAAACCAGACAGGTAGGAGCACTCACTGTATGACTGAGGGACTGAATCCTAACAGCCAATGAATACCTACATAATTAAAATGGGGTAGATTCTGACTAGCAGGTGACTGGCTTTAGGAAATTTAGAGCAAAGAATCTACAGTAGAGATAAAATGTAGGTACATAAAACAAATCGATTTACTCTGTTAAAAACAGAAACAAGGCACATGTTCTCGCTTTCCGCAGACACACATACACAAAGCAGTTCACTTCAGTGGTTGCTGACAAAGCAACCAGAGAGGATCCTTTATCTCTTGAGGACAGTTGACAAATAGACTGCAGTAAGTGATATCACAGTGGAAGCACACAGTGTCCTGCTGGAAAGATGGGCTATCACTCCCCAGGCAGGCTCACAGGAGTGCTGTGCAGCCAGGTGTATAAAATAGTCTCACTCTGTCATCTTTCACAGAGGCATCTGAAAATAAGGGCCCACTGAGGAAGTGGATCCTGTGGAGAAGGATCAATTCATTTTCTTCTAGTTTTAAGACAGAGTAAAGCAATCCAACAAAGTAGCAAGACAACTGCAGAGTTGCAGCCAATTCACCTTGGAATGACAATCACACAGGAGCTGAGAGGACTGTTGCACAGGATCATCTGTTTGCTGAGGAGAGCTATTGTCACAAAAGGCTGTGCACCCCAATTGCTGAGGATAGATACAAACCCTTGTGTTGCTGGCAGATTGGATCAGCCTTAGTTTTCCAGTATTTGTCCACAAAAGGATCTGTTATACTGAGCCTTCCCCTGACATCGTCTTTGCCTTCAATACAATCTTATAGGAGTACTGGAGACCAATATTTTACAGAGGCAGCTGCCTAAAGCTCAGGAAAAACTGCTGAGAAGCAGAACGTCAGAATGTATTTCATGGAAGATTTCGATTGTCAAAAGTCCTGAGACTGGGAACTTTCTCCAGGCTGGAGATTTGTACGGAGCTTGTACATATGATCTAAAGCTTGAGTAAGGAAAGCCCCAGTAGTGTTGATCTCCATTAGAGTCAGATTATCCAGCTTATAAGAGAGAAGGAACAAATGTTACAAAACAATAAGCACAAGATTTGTAAAAAAAAATAAAAAAAAATTACAGTTATGTGGTCACGTAAGGAATAACAGAATCTGGTTGTACCCCTCAATAGTTTCAGTAAGCATGTTTCTAGTTCACATAATTGCAAAGCCAGGGCTTATTGACATTTATGCATAATCTTCCAAAAACATGTAAGATTAGATTGTGTTTTTATTGACTAGGGCAAGAGATCCCCTAGTTTCATTTACCCCAAGGATGGTAAACCTGTGACCCTTTAATTGTTGGACTCTCAGTTCCCATCATCCATGAAAATTGACACATTGCCTGGGGCTGATGGGAGGTAGAATCCAGCAACAACTAGAGGGCCACAGGTTCCCCATCCCTGATTTATACATTTATTTCCTCCTAAATTTTCAGTCTTGAAAATTGTCTCCAAATACTTCAAATAGGACTACAGCAAAGATAGCCTACTAATCCAGTCCAGTTGCTGTGTTCCATGTAGAATTTCTGCTCAGAGAATTTGAGAGAAGGGGGTAGTAATGGGACACCAGCCACATTAAAAAATCCTGCAGTGCAGTCTTCCCCAACCTGGCTCCCTTGAGTTGTTTTAGACTACAGCTACCATCAGACCTAGCCAGCCTGACAAACAAACAAACAAACAAACAAACAAACAAACAAACAAACAGGGATGTGGTAAGAGTTGTAGTTAAAACATCAGGGTTGGGAAAGGCTGCTGTAGTATCTGAACTGTTTCACATACATACATGATATTTATACAGTATATGTCCCAATATCCTGATACGGAACCAAACTAGAAAATAGGGTGGTTTCGCATAATACAGATTAAGGGAGCACATCTACAAATGTGCACAAGTATTTCAAGAATAGACTTGCTTCATGCATCTGAGCAGCAAGAAGATGCATTTGACTGGAGCTCTCTAGTGCTGTACATAATGGCAAGATCAATGCATATTGTCAGGGAACTGCCATCGGAGCCAAGAGGAGAGGTAAGGCTCCCCAATGATGCCGGAGAGGGAACTAGCAAGGAGAGAGGGAGAGCTTCCGCTGGGGAAGGAAATCAAGGTGACACCAGGAAGAAAGGGGAGGCTGAGAGTACTTCGGAGGGAAGGCTCCGAGACTCTTCCAGTGAGATCAGCGGCGAGAGCACAGGACCTCCGCTTGGCACGCCTACGCTGCGCAGAAAGCTTCCACGCAGAGAATCTAGGAGGAGACTTGGAGTCAAGGAATTTTTATGTTGGAAGAAGTTCAGGAAACGCCCACTGACGGATTCTGCCAGTGACTGAGACAGTCGCGTTGTAAGGGCTGTCAAGCCAGGGAAAGGTTTAGCCATACAACCAGCTTGGAGCAGTTTGTGGCTTACGCACAAGCAACCCCAATTCCCATTACACATATCATCATTCAATAAGTAAGATTCAGTGCACAGTTGATTCATAACATTCAAAGCAAAATTGCAAACCTTCATGCAAAAGACTATACAATGCTTGCAAGTATAAATCAGTGTCAGATGAGCAGCAATTTCTTGCTAACTAGGAAACCATTGCCACTTTCACTATCAATTTTAGATGACTCCCACAACACACTGCTTAAACATGCACTACTCATATATTTTCATGTACTACACTACAAAACTTAGCAACTCATCACAGATTCCTCTTACCCTGGCATGAGCTTCCTGCTGTCTAACAAAGCTATCAGCAGACAACCGGAGTTTTGCAATTCGAGTATCCCAGATATCCTTAACCAATGTTCGGATCTCATCTGCCTTTGGAATATTGTCCACAGCACTAATGGAGAAGGGAAAGTTATCAGAATGGGTGAAGAACTGTACTTCAGTGGTAGAGCATCTGCTCTGAATGCAAATGGTCCCAGATTCAATCTCTGGCACCTCTAGATATTTTATAAATATTTCAAAACTACCTTCCACTATACCATCACAACATATTAAAACAGCACTACATATTCTAAAACTAATTAAAACATATATATTGTCCACTAGCATCTTAAGAGACCAACTAAGTTTGTTCTGGGTATAAGCTTTCGTGTGCATGCACACTTCTTCAGATACCTGTGTGTGCATGCACACAAAAGTTTATACCCAGAACAAACTTAGTTGGTCTCTAAGGTGCTACTGGACAATTTTTTTTATTTTTTTTTATATTTTGACTGCATCAGACCAACACTGCTACCTACCTAAATCTATAACATTAATGTGAACTAGGCAAGATAAGAAAGCCACTGCCAATCGGTGCAGAAAATACTGAGCTAAATGGACCAGTGGCCTGACTCTTTAAAAGGTAAGCTTTCTACATTCCTAGAATAGGCTACAAAAGAACAATTGCCACTTTGTATGCTCATTTCATAAATTGCTGGACATAAGCAATATTCATCAACTTCTAAAGCAGTTGTTATTTTCCCCATATCTGAAGCTACAAAACACTGGATGAGCTGAATTCTACATTATTGCAAATGAGAATATTGAACTCTGTGTCAACCTAGTTTTGAAGCTAAAGGTTGCAGAAGAGAGATATACTGCCATTACAACAAAAGTTAAGCACCATACTAATAGATGCAAACATCTGCATTTGATAAGCACTCTGGACAATGTTCATTTAATGTTCCCTTCTGGCTGTCATTCTCTCATATATAAAATTCATCACCGTCTAGATGAAATCCAATGTGACCCTAAATGATTTGTTCATATTAGAACTGTCAACTAGAAATCTTGCCAGTGAGGATTCCTTGGAATGATTTGGCTTTTAACTGTAAGCTACCCTGAGCTAGGCAAATACATTGGAATATCAGGATACATTTTCTAAATCAATCAAAAAACACTCACTAGTTCAGCAACAACTTTGTTAATTCCATGTAGAATGGGCTAGGCATTGGAGTGAAAGTATCTTCCTTGCGCTCCTGATCCCGAATTTGCTCCAGTTTTTCTAGAGAGTGATCAAAAAGAGATATGGCATACAAAGAACTAGATGCTGTAATTTCCTGCTTCCAGCAGAAATAAATCTTGCAGGAACAACCACTTCATCAATACACTGCATAAAGAGGAGACAGCATTCCCATGGAGGAGCTTCAGCAATGAAAAGTTATTAACAGGAATCTGTTAGTCTAGCTAGCATGCTGTCATGTTCGGTAACAGTACTACTAGGGCTCCTAAAGAAATCAGCACCTCTATTGTGAAGACATTCTCCATCAAGACTCAAAAAGCCTGGTGTGATAATAGCACAAGTTGGCAAGTTAGGTAGAGTTGTGCTTAACATGAATGAGCAATCATCTCACTACTATAGACCTTTGTGAACAAACATAATGATTTGCCATGAAAAAACATATTTGAAATCAAAGTTAAAGCACACTAATATAATCATAATTCTTGATGTTTTAGAATTCACTTGTTAAACTTATTTTTTTATATTGTTGTAAACAGTTGATATATTTTTGATACAACAGTGTGTGTAAGTGTGTAATATATATATGTGTGTGTGTGTGTGTGTGTACACGCGCCTATATCACATATTGCTGAAAATAGTATAGTTTTCTATTTTTGAAAAAAGTATGTTATTTTTAAAACATTAATAAGAAGTTAAGAACTTTAGAAACTGTAACGTTCAATCAGAATTTTTAAAACCTATGCTGAGATGCCGTGATAAATGTGGATGGATAGCCAGGTAAACAAATTTTAAAAGCAATTAAAGATATTCTTGCAATTGAGAAACAATAACTTCAACTCAAGCAGCAAAAATCCAACTCCTATGAGAGGCCACTCACAGTTAATAACTTACTTGCAGGTGATAGTTCTTACCTACATCCATCCATTCTGGAGGTATAAGTCGACACTTCTGTCTTTGCTTTAGGTTGATAGCCAGCCAGAGAGGCACATCCACAGGCAGCCCAGGATTAAAGGGACCCAAGTCCCCCTAAGTGAGACATTCACAATGAGGTGCATAAGAAGCTGCCTTGTATAACTGTATGTAGCTCAAGGACTTGGCACTGCATGGGAGAAACTATCCACTTTTTCATACATGAGTTTTTGCCAGCCCTGCCTAGAGAATATTCCTAGCCCTGCTTAGGAATAACACCTCAAACCTTTTGAATACAAAAAGAGAAGAAGAGGAGTTTGGATTTGATATCCCGCTTTATCACTACCCTAAGGGGACACGGATGGTGCTGTGGGTTAAACCACTGAGCCTAGGACTTGCCGATTGGAAGGTCAGCGGTTCGAATCCCTGCGACGGGGTGAGCTCCCGTTGCTCGGTCCCTGCTCCTGCCAACCTAGCAGTTCGAAAGCACGTCAAAGTGCAAGTAGATAAATAGGTACTGCTCCGGCAGGAAGGTAAACGGCGTTTACGTGTGCTGCTCTGGTTTGCC
Organism: Podarcis melisellensis; assembly: GCF_964234715.1. Classification (NCBI taxonomy): domain Eukaryota; kingdom Metazoa; phylum Chordata; class Lepidosauria; order Squamata; family Lacertidae; genus Podarcis; species Podarcis melisellensis. The sequence continues at coordinate 40,498,655 of NC_138540.1, read as the reverse complement.
AGAAGCAGCTTAGTCATGCTGGCCACATGACCCGGAAGCTGTACGCCGGCTCCCTCGGCCAGTAAAGCGAGATGAGCGCTGCAACCCCAGAGTCGGCCACGACTGGACCTAACGGTCAGGGGTCCCTTTACCTTTAAGGAGTCTCAAAGTAGCTAACATTCTCCTTTCCCTTCCTCCCCCACAACAAACACTTTGTGAGGTGAGTGGGGCTGAGAGACTTCAGAGAAGTGTGACTGGCCGAAGGTCACCCAGCAGCTACATATGGAGGAGTGGAGACGCAAACCCAGTTCCCCAAATTGCAAGACTACCGCTCTTAACCACTACACCACACCATACAAAGCATGTATACCACCACTAGGAAAAGTCATAAGTCCTTTTTTGGGGGCAATTCTGATCTCTTTAACTGCTTGTTAAGCTTCATTTCTGGGGAGAAGTGACTAAGCTGAATTTTCAGGGAATAATTCAAAGCTATATTATAATTAAGCTGGTCAATGGTCCATATAGCACAGCACTGTCTACTGGAGTAGCCAATGTGCTTCAATTCAGATATAGCTATATTCTCAACGACCACAAATAGGTTATTCCCTCATTTCATCTGAGATGTTTATTCTTTAATATATTCAAAAGACATGACCATGTATGGAGGACTGTAGGAGAAACAGGAGTCAGGAAAAGTCATTATCAACCTGCTCCCTGTCTCCCCTACAATAAAATCAACTGTCTTGTGGGAAATATCCTGATGGTTTTGAAAATGTTGATATTGCTTGTTGTTTTTTAAAGTTGTTTAATAATTTCTTTAAAGCCACCTTCAAAGGATTTGTATCCTAAAATGTGGGATAACTGCAACACACATTATCCTACTGTAGCAAAAAGAGAATATGTTTTGCAACACCCAAGTACAGTCATGGGGAAAAGAAAGTACACCCTCTTTGAATTATGTGGTTTTAAATGTCAGGGCAAAATAACCATCATCTGTTTCTTAGCAGGTCTTAAAATAAGGTAAATAAAACCTCAGATGAACAACAAAACATATTACACCATGTCATTATTTAACAAAAATAAAGTTAAAATGGAGAAGACATGAGTGGAAAACTAGGTACACCCTTACTGCTTCCATAGGAATTAAGAGGCTAAGTAGCAGACAGGTGCTGCTAATCAAATGCCCTTGCTTAACTGATCATCAGAAAATGTGACCACCTCTACAGATGCTGAAGTTTTAGCCATTTGCTGGTCTGGAACATTCAGGTGTGTTTTAACACAATGCCAAGAAGGGAAGACATCCCAATTCATGGCTCTTGCACTGGCATGTAAAGCCCTAAACAATCTGCAGTCCCAAAATAAAGAGCACACCCTCCCTTATAAACCTGTCTTAAGATATGCAGGAAAGTCCAGCAGGCTGTTTTACCATCCTGTTAAGCTTGTGGGGTGGTGGTACATGGAAGGAGCTTCTCTGGGATGGTCCCCAAGTTGTGGAATGTACTCCTTTCAGAGCTGCATCTAGCCCCAGCAGAGGCCAAGTCCAGCATACCACTCACTCTGCAGTGTTGCTGATGGTTTTGTGTTCGCGTTTACAATCTATTTGTGTTGTTATGCAGCACTATGCGGCTAGTGTGTTGTTTAAAGCAGTATGCAACTTTGTATTGGGACTGCATGGTGAAAAGTAAACTATAAAGCTGTAACAGATTTATTAGTGTTGTAGCCAACGTTAAGTCATACACACAGTAGACCTGCTGAAATTAAAAAGGCTGCAACTTGGATTCATTAATTTCAATGGGTCTACTCTGAGTAGCACTTCATTGGCTACAACCCTGTCTTCCAAAGCAACGTAAGGCTCACTTTTTATTGCTTAATATGATTTGAAAAAAGTTGATTCTTGCTCAATGACCATGTACTGATAATTTCAAATCCTTCATTTTTTAATCGTTTTGTTTCGACAAGGTGCTAGGAGTCCTGCGTTTTTTTCATTGCATCTTCCCTCTTTTCAAGAGCTGCCTGCGTTATTCAAAGGCGAGGCATAAGCAATAATATAAGTAACTACTATAGGGTGTGCTTTTCCCCTGCCATTTTTTTCGTTCGAGGTACTTATTAGAGGAATATATAGCACAACTACACCGTTAATAAAACATTACTATTAACCGCAAGCCCCCGCCCTCCGCTCCATGATTTCGTCTTTTAAACGCTGATCTCCCACCCCACGCCGGCCGCCCCACTTCTTTCTAATGCCCTTTGCTTCCATCCCATAATGTTCTCTTCCTCACACTTCGACCTCGGTCGGCATTTCATGACTACCCGCCTCCGAAGTCCCGCCAGCCGGGCTCCATCCGCCGCCGACCCACCCCAATGAGGTAAATCCGGTCCATGCTGAAGTTGGGTATGATGGTGACCAGCTCCTGCTCGGCCAGGAACTCGGCCTCGGCGGGATCCATCGGAAGACGAAAAGAGGCGACCTGGCAGAAGCTAGGCCTCACACCGCTCCGGGAGCACCGTGAGGGGAGACGGCGGAAGAAGCAAAAAGCGCGCCGTCTCTGCGCTCCCGACCACGAGACGCTGAGGTGACTACGCCTCTCATTGGTTGAGGGTGGGGCTTGTTCGCCCCACCCACTAAGCCCTCTCCGTTATTATAGGTAAGTCTCTCTCGCGCGCAAAATTTCCTCTCCCCGTCTGAGGTAGTAGAGCCTGCGATTGGCCAGAGAGCAAAAGCAAGGCCCCGCCTACCGCTTACTGTGTGAAAAGTCTCTGTTTTTTTTTTTTCGCGCGCTCATCCGCGCCCTGAGTTAAAGGAGTCCCTCATTGGTTGGTGTGGGAAAATAAGCCCGCCCGCTACCCTCTCTTCGTCATTTGAAAGGTTCTCGCGCGCACAATCCTCCCTTCTTGCCCCCGGTAGTGGCGCATGTCATTCAGGCAACACAAGAGCGCCGCCCACCTACTCCCTACGATAGGAAAGCCTCCGACTTTCCTTTCCGCTGTCGTTCCCTGCCTGAGCTATCAGCCCTGGAACTGATTGGCTACCAAGAGCAAGCCCCGTTCACTTCCAGCTGCTGCTTCCTATGAAAAGTGCGGGATATTCCACCCCCTCACTCGCACGCCAGGAGGCTGGGGCGTTTAGTTGGTGCCTGTTATGTACTAAGCTTGGATCCTAGACTAGGCAGGTAGATCCTAGAATGCAACAACCTGATTGGCCTGCAGGAGCAGCCCAATCAGGCTCCAGGAGGGAAGCAGAATCAGACGGGACTCGTGTAAATAATGTACAGTGGTACCTCGGGTTACAGACGCTTCAGGTTACAGACGCTTCAGGTTACAGACTCTACTAACCCAGAAATATTACCTCGGTTTAAGAACTTTGCTTCAGGATAAGAACAGAAATCGTGCTCCAGCGGCACGGCATTAGCTAAAGTGGTGCTTCAGGTTAAGAACAGACCTCTGGAACGAATTAAGTACGTAACCAGAGGTACCACTGTATATAAAGCCTGAGGTTTGGGGGAAAATTCATTCACTGTTTTGTGAGCTGTAATAAAGAGCATGAAATCACTATGCGAAATGCATGAAATCACTATGGCGGCGAAAGTCGGATCCTGCTGAGCTGTCCGCTGTGTACTGCACTGCATCCACCACTGGCAACACTGCTGCATTGCACCATGCATCCAGGCTACAGCTCTGGGACCCAAGGACCAGAATGGCAACAGACAATAACTTCACGCTGTTCAACCCAGCCTCAGGAGACTGGGGAGGATATGCCACCTGTTTCCAGTTCCTCCTGGAGGCAAAGGACATCACCAATGCAGCCAAGAAGATGGCGACATTCTTCAGCGTCTGCGGAGAAGAAACGTTCAAGATCACCCGAGTCCTCCTCGCACCCGCAAATATCGTGACTGTTCCCTACGACACAATAATGGAACGGCTGAAGGGGCACTTCTTGCCACTTCTCGCTACCTCGGTGGTAGCGTGTCGCAACGCCTTCTATGCAAAGCGGCAGGCCCCTGGAGACACCATAGCCAGGTATGTGACCTCCCTCCGCCGGGCTGCCGGGCTCTGCAACTTCACAGAACTGGAAAACATGCTCCGTGACCGCCTTGAGGTGGACTGAGAACCTGCAGCGGTGCCTCTACGACAAGAAGGACCTGATGTTCCAGGTCGCCCCAGAGGAGGCCCTGCAATTGAAGCCGCCGAGAGGTCAGCTCAAGGATTCCAGTCAAACTCATCGTCCCAACTGAGGGTCCACCGCAAGGACCTCACTGACAACTGAGAATCTGACCAGGAGGATGTGCACTGAGTGCAGCAGCACACACAAGCTGCACGCCCACCACAACAGCCTCGGCCGGAATAAGAGAACTGTGCAAGCTGCAGGGAGAGCCACAAGCGAAGGACTTGCCGTTTCCGCAACGCAGAATGCTGACAATGAAGGAAAGCGGGACACATTGCCCGGGCACCTATTGGCTGGAGGTTTTAGTTTGCTTTCTCCCACCCACCACACTATATTGGGGTTTTTCCAGTTTGTGGTCTCTGGCTCATGTCCTTGGTCCCTTCTTGTCTTACTGGCTTGTTTCACATCAACCAGGATCTGACAGCAAAGCCTGAGCATGATTTGATCCTTTAAAGCGGAGGCGGAACCTGTGGACTACAATTCCCATCATTCTTAACTATTGACTGGCTGGTAGGGCTGGGAATGTCTCTTGCCTGACTGTCTCTCCAGCTTGCTGCTTTACTTCTGGATCACATCACTGCAGTGCAACTGAACTCCAAACTCTGGCTTCATCCTTCTAACCAGGAGCTGGATGAGAAAGTCTACCCATATGCAATCTCACACATAACCCCTTTCCTTTGTTTCTTTAATGGCCCATCATGGGCTATAGCCTCAACACAGGAAGCTATCCTGGCTTACGGTATATTTAGCACTTGCTTGGTCTAGGGGTTAGTAGGATCTCACATGCAACCTTCTTCCTCCCCTGCTCCCCAACTCATAACATTATGTTCTAGTTTCACATTGCAGGACAAGATTGGTAATCATTGGACAAAGCATATTCCATGGGAGCTTCTTCATTTTTTGTTTCTTGCGATATTTGCTGGAAAATATTATTAATCTCATCTGCATGCCATTGCTTTTTTTGCTTTATTTAAGATTTCTACAGTATTTGTTAAATAAAGCGTTTGAAAATCATTTCATTGACATCTTGTTATTGAGGAACCCCTGAATTCCTCAAAGCACACGGTTACCAGATGACAGGTGACAGATAGGGATCTGGCAGGAAAGAAACTAAAAGCACAACTTTGCAATTTCAAAGCACCATTCCTGTTTCTACATACATTTCACAAGGTTCATTTCCCACATGATGTAGTGCTGGCCCCAACTGGGGTGACTTTAAAAGAGACTATTTTTAATTTCAATTATGAAACTCTTCTTACGAAGGGTCTTGAATTGATTTCATAATACAATAAAGACAATATGGTGCAGCTGCATATATAAAAACAAGTACAATACATATATTGACTAGAGCAAATTCATGGGTACTATTGTGTCTATTGTGATGGCTATGTCCACTGTAGGAGGTGATAGCCTCTGAATACCAGTTGCTAGGAATCACAATCAAAGACGGTGCTGTTGCACTCAGGTCCGGTTTGCAGGCTTCTCATTGGCATCCGGCTGGCCACTGTGAGAACTGGATTCTGGACTTGATGGACCACTGGCCTGATCCAGGAGGGCTCATATTCTGTCACTGGGTTGGGTTCAGGAGGTGGTGGCAGTGTGTGACAGGGCATTTTCTGTGGTGGCTCTCAAGTTGGAAAGGGTGGAAATTGCTGCATGGTTGCGCCTACTGTGTGCAGTCCCTATTGCACTTGTCCATCAACGTTCTGTTCCTACAATGGCAGGGGCTTGTGGTGGTCACAGGAAAGGACACTGAAAAGTCTGCATTTGGTAAGACCAAGCTTTCAGCAACTCAATGATGAACATCCACTGTTATGCACAAAATTAAACTTCCTTCTGATGGAAAACAACACTTGAGATGCAGAAAAAAGCTGCATCTTATAGATGGGTGGCTGCCAGCACTTGTGACAGGCTTGTCTCAGGCAGAGCACCACTATGCACTCCGTTTTCATGTGCAAAGTGCATGCACCAATGGGTGTTAAAATTAATTCACTCGCTAAGTAAACTTCCATATGTTTTCCCTGAAAACAACAACCAGGAATTGTTGAAGGGATAAATAACAACACAACAATCTTTAGGCACTCTTCAGAGACATATTAATGTCCAAAGTTCTGAGTCAAGGAGGGAAAGGGTGGCTTTCATTGAAGAGTGATTTAGAGCAGTGTTTCCCAACCTTTTTTGGGCAAAGGCACACTTGTTTCATGAAAAAAATCTCGAGGCACACCACCATTAGAAAATGTTTAAAAAATTAACTCTGTGCCTATATTGACTATATATAAAGTAACTCTCTTTAATAGGAATCAAATAAACACAAAGAAAGTATTTTATAATTACTTTATTATGAAATAGTAAGTAAACAGAAATATGAAAAATTATAAAATACTTTATTCATTTACCTTTGAGGTTTGTCTAATGAAAGTTGCCTGTTTCTCCGTGTTTTCACGCAGGCGAACAAAATAGTCCGCATTCTTGTTTTGAAGCGAAGGGTGTTTCGTTTGGAGACGGCGTTTAAGTTTGCTTGGGACCATAGCACTGTTAGCTAGCTTTTCACCACACACCACGCACAGTGGAGTTGGTTGGTTTGCATCTCCGGTGAAAGTAAATCCAAATGAAATATAGCTTTCGCTATATTGCCTTGTGCCGGAGAATTTGCTTGAGCTAACCATCTTTGCTTTCTTTTCATGCCCACTCATACTTGGGCTCTCATCTGGCTCCAAATTTTGTTCAGAGTCCAGTTCTTTTCTTTTCAAAAACTTTTCCATCACTGCAGTATCCGGCCATCCAATTGCCACTGACAAACGGATAGACCCCTTTTTTTTACAGCACAGCTCACACAAATGTACACGGAACACCCTTTTCGAATTAAAACACACAGTCTCACGAGAGCAAGGAGCAGCGATTTTATATTTTACAAAAAGAAGTCGCTAGTCCTCATGGTGACAGGGTGGAAAATATTTAAAAGCAGAACCACCTTGAGGAAGGTGGAGCCATATCACATCCGGGCAGGAGGCCTAAATTGGTGGAACGCTCAGGCCCCGCTTATTCAAAGAGGACACCAGGCAACGTCTCAGGGTATTAAGAACCCTGAGCTAGATTAATGTCCCCAAACGTCATGGTTTGTGCCAACCTACTGACACTCCACAAAGCTTCTTAACCATGTTTGTATGAAAAAAAAATGGGGTGCTGCGGCTCTCCCAACCCACTAACTACCAGCATGCTTCAACACAATGCCGCACGCGGCAAGAGCCCAGGCTTTCTGATCCAAGCCGCTTTCCTTAGCGCTTCCGGGCAAAGCCGAGCACATGCTACGAAGCGCCCACACGTGTACGAAAAGTCCTGGCTCAGCCGCGAGTTGGTGCAGGCAGATGCCGTCCTGGAGGCAAAAGCCGTCACGTGGGGATTTTCTTCCTCCCTCCTTTAAATTTGGAACGTACGGCGCACGCTCCCTTCACGCCTAGGGGGATTCCCCCTCCCCTTCCCGCTTTCTCTCTCTCCCTCCCTCCTTTGGCGCGCGCTCCCTTCACGCCTAGGGGGATTCCCCCCTCCCCTTCCCGCTCTCTCTCTCTCCCTCCCTCCTTTGGCGCGCGCTCCCTTCACGCCTAGGGGGATTCCCCCCTCCCCTTCCCGCTCTCTCTCTCTCCCTCCCTCCTTTGGCGCGCGCTCCCTTCACGCCTAGGGGGATTCCCCCCTCCCCTTCCCGCTCTCTCTCTCTCCCTCCCTCCTTTGGCGCGCGCTCCCTTCACGCCTAGGGGGATCCCCCCTCCCCTTCCCGCTCTCTCTCTCTCCCTCCCTCCTTTTCTCCACCCACACGCCTCCCTTTACGGCTGCTCTGCACGTGCGCATTGCTGCGACGCTCTTCCAGTCTTTCCCTGCACCGTGGGAGGTAAGTGCTGGCTCCTGACGCGGGTGCGTGCGGCGCCCCCTCCCCCCCAATCGCCTTCCTCCCACGGCACACCAGGCAACGTCTCGCGGCACACTAGTGTGCCGCGGAACACTGGTTGGGAAACACTGATTTAGAGCATTGTCAACTGAGCAGTTAGACTGTCGCCATGGAAACTGAAAGCCTTCCAACAATATTAGCTGTGACAGGTCTATTTAATAGCCCATCCATGCAATCCTCTTCAAAATACTGCTTTATTCTTCTGCCTTTATATCTATGCCTTAGCACAAACCTTGATGCAACAGGGAGTGAATTAAGAAGGATCGGGGTCTGGGGTAATAGTCACTGCCTCCTAAATAATACCTTTGAGGGGGTGGGAGGTGATCCCTCTTATCACCTTAGATCTTATCATTTCATCTTTGTGTTGCATTAATAAAGATTATAAGTGATTATGATTGGAGAGTTGGGAAGGTAACTATAATCTTCCTTCTGTTCCTGAGACTGAAATGTCTTGTCATGTCTGGATCAGCCCTTCAGGTGTCTATTCAGTCCCTTCCCCACAAGCCCCTAAAAGAAGAAAATTTCATCATCTTGGTTAAAGCGGATAAGGTCTCCATTCAAGCCGTTAAAAAAACAAAAAACATCTATATATCCATCCATCGTTTTATTTGTATGCCACCTTTCCATAGTTAAAACCATGCTCTAGGTGCTTGACTTACAACTTGAGAAAATACGTAATTACAAGCATAACAAAAGTGTATGTTGGCTTCCGTCTATCTTGAGAGAAAGTGGAGTGTGCCTCTGGGAGTGATGTCAAAGAGCTGTGTTTGCAGCACCGAAATGCCCCTTTGGTTTCAGATAGTATATGGGTAGGGTAAAGGTAAAAGGACCCCTGACCTTTAGGTCCAGTTGTGGATGACTCTTGGGTTGCAGCACTCATCTCACTTTACTGGCCGAGGGAGCTGGTGTACAGCTTCAGGGTCATGTGGCCAGCATGTGACCCTTCTGGCAAACCAGAGCAGCACACGGAAATGCCGTTTACCTACCTTCCTGCCAGAGTGGTACCTATTTATCTACTTGCACTTTGACGTGCTTTCGAACTGCTAGGTTGGCAGGAGCAGGGACTGAGCAACGGGAGCAGTCATGAAGAGACAGTGAACCAGCGCATGTCAAGCAGGAACACAAGAAGCTGCCTTATACTGAGTTCTATCATTGGTCCATCCAGTTTAGTACAGTGGTACCTCGGGTTAAGTACTTAATTTTTCCGGAGGTCTGTTCTTAACCTGAAACTGTTCTTAACCTGAAGCAGCACTTTAGCTAATGGGGCCTCTTGCTGCTGCTGCGCCGCCAGAGCATGATTTCTGTTCTCATCCTGAAGCAAAGTTCTTAACCTGAAGCACTATTTCTGGGTTAGCAGAGTCTGTAACCTGAAGCGTATGTAACCCGAGGTACCACTGTATTCTCTCCACTGACTGGCAGCAGCTCTCCTGAGTTCCCAGCCCTACCAGGAGATGATTCTGGGAATTGATCCTGAGACCACCTGTGCACAATGCAGGTGCTCTATCCCTGAGCTATTGCAAGTACACACACACACACTCTCTCTCTCTTCTCTCTCTCTCTATATATATCTACACACACCCCGTCCATTCATCTAGCTCAGTATTGTTAAAACTGACTGGCAGCAACTCTCTCGGTTTCAGGCAGCAGTTTTTCCCAGTGCTACCTGAAGGTGCCAGGGATTGAACCTGGACCTTCAGCATGCAAGTTGCCCTCCTTTCCCATCCAACCTCTGCTTTGTTGTCATCAGCCTGCCCTATTTCCGGGCTTCCTCAACTCTCCTCCTACACCCACCCCTGGAAGCCTAGCTGGCATGCACTGCTCTGTCTGTCCTATCATGTACCAAACAAATTTATTGGGTAGAGGATGGCAAAAGAAGGCTTGCTTTGTGCAGAATCTGGGGTGAGAAAACATACCAGGCAAACAAAAAACAAAAAAAAACCCCTCTGTCTCTCCGAAACAAAACAAAAACTCTCAAATATCTCACCCAGCATCAATCTTACAAATTGAGCAGCTCTGTGCATGGTAAGTCCATTTGCACAAATTGCTTGGGTTTGTATCATTGGCTTTGGCTGAGTTCCAAAGAAGGATATTTCTTCAAGCGCTGCTCTTAGCGATGGTGTGGGAAGTTTGCGGGGTGAGGAGGTGCACCTGCATGTATTTTGTCATGTCTGAGCAATGGTTGAGGGCACAGGAACCAGACCAGTCAAATAAAACTACAAGCTGGCATTCTTTATTTTCCCCTTCCCTTCCCTAGGGAACGATGCCCAGCGGATTTCTGATCCTCACATAGCTTATTTTAAATCTTTCCTTCATCCGCTTCCGCAACTATAGTTTAATTTTTTATTTCCAGGATTTGTACACAGGGAAAATAATACACTGCTCTTCAAAAGCCAATCGCCTGCCTGTCTCTGGGGAGCAATAATCTAAACCCGATTGGAATGCACTGCAGTGTAGCCAGGCAGCCTATAAACAGCTCTGACATGGTGTGAATACACTTTGGTGTCTTTTGCCATCTGCTGCTGCCATTAAAAAATTAAATTTCCATCTGTTTTTACACCCTTCCCCTACACACACACACACACACACACACACACACACACCCTTCCCAGAGGCTTCAGATGAACCCTGTTCCTTGTTGCAAAGCCTCAACTAACATATTCTTTCAGCAGACCATGTGCGTATGTGCAGCTGGGGGTCAGGTGGAATGGTCTGGTTTGCAAATGATACTGATTTTCATGGGATTCAATCTATCAGTCTCACTGTTTGTTTACCTTCTCCCTTCCTGTTTAGTTTAGTTTCATTTAGTTTAGAATCCACAGGGGGGCAGGGGTGGAGAAAAAGGTGATGGTGGAAGAAACCCCAACCAAAATGCTATTTATACCTTACTGGAAGCATGGGATGGTTTGAAATGATGGGAACAGTTGGATTAACACCCACCCACACACACATAACGGCTGAGCCATGTTTGCAGACCACCAAATAGGATTTTCTATGCTTGATATAGTGCCCAGTCTGCCATAGTCACTATTAAGAGGCTAATCTGTCAATCTCTCTCCTTTTCTCATTTTCCCAGCCTTAAGCAGTTCTCCACATTTTCACAACAGTTTGGGAATATTTTTTTAGAGGTCCTCATGAAAATTCATCACCGTTTCTGGGTGACTTTCTCTTCATATTCACATTTTTGTATGTAATCATGCTTAATATACACCTCTGCAGAGCTCACATTCCCTAATATTTACATGCCCCCTAACGTAATGCATTTTTGTATATTGCTTTCACCAATGCACACTTTGCTTATGTCCATATATGCTTTACTTGGATGTGCATTGCAAAATCAAGAGAAGTGTGGATTTTGGAGGACGGCTGTGCTTCGATTCATATATTGTTTTGGAAAGTGCAAATTATGCAGCCATAGTCGTAGGAAGTTGCAGTTTAGGCCAGGGCAGTCCAACACACAGCCCGAGGGCCTCATCCGGTCCTCAAGGCCTTTTTTTGCTGCCCTCAGAAACCTCTGATGCCCCCGCCCCACAACCCTTGTGATGCCTTCCCAAAGCCAGGTAAGCAGGGCTTTGGGAAAGGCATGGGGACTCTGACAGGGTCCTAGAGTCCACCTGCCTCTTTCATAAAGCCTAATTAGTGTTTTTCTCAGCCCGTGTTGCTGAGAAATAAGAAAGGAAATTTTATTCCAAAGTAGCTGAAAAGGAAGCTGAGGACACCAGAGAATTTGCAGCACAGATTTTTTTCTTCTTGTGTTGTGTTTTAAGATAAGCACAAATGCTCTGGCAAGAAGGCTATCTGTGGATTTCTGCAAGGTGGCTGATCCCTCAAGGGGGAGCAGATTCAGACAAATTAAAATATTGTTCTATTTCCTGCTTTTCGTTTCTTCTTATTATTGGGGGTGGGGAGATAGGGACCTGGGTTGTGGAAGGAAATTGAACTGCCTTTGAGGTCTCTTAGCAACAGCAGCTCGTTCACTTCTGAACAAACCACATGCTTTGATCACAGCTATGTGTTGTTATTGGAACAATTATAGCCATATCCCAACAGTGCTGGATTTTGGACAGTGTCTCCCATCTCAATGGATGGTTCCAAAGAACCTTTAATAGAGTAAACAAAGGATAAGGAATATCAGGTCCAGTGTCTGAATGTGGCCCTCCAGACCTATCTGGCCCTCAGGACTCTCCCCAGGCCACACCCTTCAACAGCTTCACACACTCTCTGTACATGTTTTTGCTTGACTGGATGGAGAATAGAGGCGGGTGCATGTCTAGGTGTAGCCAAGCGTACTGGACAAAGGGGCAGTTCACATGTGTTGCTCCTCCCACTTTTGAGGTAATAATGAGGCGTTTAAATTTGTTCATGCTAGAGGAAGTCAGATAATTTGGAGAGTGGGGAATTAAGCAGTGGCTAGACACTTCCTTCCTTTTCCTTGATGGGGTTTCTAGTTCACACCAACCGTTTAAATGGTAAGCCGCCTTCTTCTTCTTCTTCGTCCACCTCTGAGCTGGATTACAGAATGCGACCCAAGAACATGACTGCTGAGATGCAACATTAACTTTCTATTATTAATGCAATGGGGCAAAGAAGAGGCAGCGAGTGGGGAGCCATCATCCTCTCCTCCCCAGCAGTGGCGTAGCGTGGGTTGTCAGCACCCAGGGCAAGGCAAGTAATTTGTGCCCCCTAACCCGTGGATTTGCGCCCCCTAACCCTAACCCCCAGATGTTGTGCCCGGTGCGGCTGGCCCCCCCTGCACACGCTACGCCACTGCTCCCCAGACCATTCAAGCCAGAGGAAGATTCTCAGTTTGGGATCTGTTTGTTTTAATTCTTCCCATTCATTATGTTTGTTGGATTAGTGATGTGCTGCTTCTTAATTAGAATAATAGAATTGCAGAGTTAGAAGGATCATCTAGCCCAACCCCTGCAATGCAGGTAAAAGGTAAAGGTAAAGGGACCCCTGACCATTAGGTCCAGTCGTGACCGACTCCGGGGTTGCGGCACTCATCTTGCTTTATTGGTCGAGGGAGCCAGCCTACAGCTTCCGGGTCATGTGGCCAGCATGACTAAGCCGCTTCTGGAGAACCAGAGCAGCGCACAGAAACGCCGTTTACCTTCCCACCGGAGCGATACCTATTTATCTACTTGCACTTTGACGTGCTTTTGCACTGCTAGGTTGGCAGGAGCAGGGACCAAACAACGGGAGCTCACCCCGTTGCAGGGATTCGAACTGCCGACCTTCTGATCAGCAAGCCCTAGGCTCTGTGGTTCAACCCACAGCGCCACCCACGTTCCCTGCAATGCAGGAATCACAGCTAAATAATCCCTGACATAGCAAAATACCACATAATCACATAGAACGGCTCTTTTTTGTCACTGGATCCCGGTCTGATTAGCCAGATCACTAGGAAGGATAATAGTTCCCAGACACGGTTCTTGTTTAATGTACCCTGATCTGAAAAGAATTGACAACCAGTCCATAAAACCAAGTGGGACATTTTTATGTGTAATAAAACCATGATGCTTTATAAATATCCCTCCCCTCCCAGAGACTTGGAAAACATTTTTATTTATTTTTTTGGAAGCAAACATCCATGCCAGCTCACAAAGTCTAGAATCCATGCTAAGGCTGAAACAAAATATTCTTGCACCAAACTCAGATGTTTGCATCCCTCTAAAAAATAATGTTAGAAATTAAATGTATGGTTCTCAAATATTATAAAAAAGGGGAAGGCAGGAAATGACATCCAATTTTCTTACATAGCTGATAGCAATCTAGGTATGCAATAATCTGATGCTCATTCCAACAATCATTCCATCTCTAATAATACAATGATATTTAATAAGAAGGGCCTGCAAGAATCCTAGGCGCTCTGCAATTGCGTACGGAGGTTGATTGGGTTTAATTTGCTGCATGGATGAGAAGATTTTGATGCTTCTGAAGTCAAGTCAAAATCTGTATGGCTATTTGAGATTCCCTGATATTGAACCTAAAGATTTGGTTGTGGGAAAGGACGGATGAGTCATATTAAAAACTGATCAAATACAGTCAGTCTTAATTGAATCAAACACTGATGTACTCTCTTTTTCAGCTCATATTACAGACAACCATTATCCCCATGCAATAAATCCACAATTGTTTTCAGACATCCGTGGTGCACAACATCCCACAAGGCTTCTGTAAAACAATGGTATTCAATTGTGGGGAAGATCACATTTCCTCAGCACTGAAAACAGAAATATTTTGTGGCTGGGAAAATGGGATTACCTTGCCACTCCCACAACCCCCATGAATGCGTCCGTTGTTATTGTCTGCATGCTGTAGGCTGTGGTCGCAGAATCCTATTGGCTAGTGCCAGTAACATTGCTAGTGGAGAGCAATTCCCTGCTAGTGAAGAACAGTTCTCCCAGCTATGCCTGAACCATTTTGTGGCCTTTTTAAAACATTAAAAAAACTAGCTTAAATAAAGCTCTAACAAGAAGGATTCAATCTTCCCTTGAGGCAGGATCAGCCAATGCGGTCCCCTCCCATATGATGTTGGACTACGACTCCCATCATCCCTGACCATTGGCCATGCTGATTGGGGCTGATGGGAGCTAGAGATCAACAACGTTGGGAGGGCGCCATGTTGACTACCCCTGCCTTAGGGAATGTAGTATTCCCACTTTCCTCACTCTTGTGGAATTTCATGTGTGAAGAGAAACAACAAAATGGTGGCCACAAATATTATTGTATTGGTCCCTCACAAATGGGATGGTAAGATGCTGCCAGTTCTTCTTGCTATTATGTCACTGCCAGTGCCGAACTTAGAGCTTCTTTACTCCTAGTGGAGAAACACTACTCCCCCTTCTCCTCACACACCAAAGTGCCAGGTCCTGTTGAAGGACATTTCCCAATGTATTATTGGTGGCACAGAGGAGCTCAGCCACACAAGAAGCTGCCTTATATGGATTCAGGCCACTGGCCCATCTGGCTCAATATTGTCTGCACTGACTGGCAGAGGCTCTACAGCACTTCAGGCAGGGTTCTCTCTCAGCCATACCTGGAGATACCTGGTGTGTGTGTGTGTGTGTGTCAAACTAGGAACCTTCTGCATGCAAGACAAATGCTCTACCACTGAGCGATGGCCTATCCATTCCACAGCAGAAAGGGACTGGTGATCTTGCTACACTCAAATCAACCAGGGCTTTAGGCCAAGGCAGGCTTGCGGTAATTTGGCTGGACCGACTGATACCACTAAGGAAAGGCTTGATACAAGCAGGGACTTTGGAGGCAGGGGGCCACCACTTGCAAGACCTTTCCTCTCCTTCCAGCTCTCCAACCTCATCCATTGGAGCAGCTCTTCCTCTCGAGATGCCATTGGCCCAGCTCATTCCTCATCAGGCCCTCCTCGCCGGCTGCCAGTTTTTAACAGTGCAAAGGTCCCAACAGTGAGGTATATGTAGATCCATTCATAATTTTTTCATAAACCCAGGCAAAGGAAGGAGGAAAGGGAAACGGAGGATGGCTTAGGGAAACCCAGAGGCACAGATGAGTTCCTGAGCAAGCTGTTCACAGCACCGGGCTTTTTAGTGGCATCTTCACATTCCAGGTCCCTCTGGCCCCACCGCGGGCGGCCAAATCCCAGACCATCTGGCTCAGCAGTTGTGTGGAGAGTCTTCACCTTCCTGCCTGGTGTCTCTCGACAGCGCCTTCCCCGTGGGGGTAGGAGGCGTGATAATAATGTCTGGGACTTTCAGGCGCTTGTCAGCCATGACAGGAATGTCCCCGCTGCCGCCACCTCTGTTGACGTGTGTTTTAAAGCCTGAGGGAACGAGAGAGAGAGAATGAGAATTTACCTTTCTCTTGGAGGTGGCAACCTCTGACGTTCATTGTTCCTCAGAGGAAATTGGGCGTGTGTGTTTTATGTCACAGAGAGGAGTCGGTCCTTCTCAGATAGTGTGTGACTGTTCGACAGGAACGTGTGACTGTTCGGCAGGAACGCTATTCTGCAGAATGGGGCAGCCACACGAAAAACCCTACTGCGAGTTAGTGCAAAGCGGGCTTCTGATATTGTGGGAACTTGCAAGAGAAACTCTCTCAGGGGCAACTGTGATCTACTGGGTGTATATGGGATAGGCAGATTAGCAGTGCAAATTCCACAAACAGGGTGTTACATGCTGGAAGTAATTTGCCCCCACAAGCAGCCTAGCCACTACATTTGCTACCAGCTGCAGCTCTGGACCAAGGGTCGCCCCACACAGAGTGCATTGCAGTAATCCAGCCATAAGGTTACCAATGCATGGGCAATTGTGGTCAAGCTATCCCATTCCAGGAATGACCATAGCTGTCTTACCAACTGAAAGAAGTGAGTGAGTGGATAATAAGCTTCCCGCACCTCTGTTAATTCTCTGTTGGCTATGTGACATTGCCTTCCCACACTTTCCACTCCTTCAGTCTGGATTTCCTCATACGAGGGATACTCTTGAAAGGAGAGGGGTATGAGAAAATGTGGGAAGGCAGAGAACGTCATACAGATAGTAGGCAATTAATGAAGAGACAGGAAGCGCTGACCCTACACGTTAAAACAGTACGGCCGAGCCCTTGGTGGCAGGCCCTGATAAAGATTTTAGGAAACATTTACTTCCAAAGCTTGCACTTTCCAGCCGTATAGGAACAAACCCACTCCATACATTTGAACCACATTTAGAGACATATGGCCTCCCCACCGCAAAGAATCCTGGGAACTGTAGTTTGGTAAAGGTGCAGCTCTGAGAGGGGATATTTGGGTGGAAGCTGTGACTTTTAAAGCAGTATAAATGAGCTTTCAATGTACAGTATGGCATGGATCTGACTTTGCATGCAGAAGGTCCCAGGTTCAATCCCTGGTGTCTCCAGGGAGAGCTGGAGAAAGATTCTGTCTGAAACCCTGGATGTCCACTGCCAGTCAATGTAGACGGTATTGAGCAGGGTGGACCAATGGTCTGACTCAGTATAAAGCAGCTTCCTATTAAGGCCAGTCCTGGTTATATGGTTGTTTAATTTTGCTTTTCAGGGCCAGATTAAGACCTTTGGAGGCCCTAAGCACTGGAAATACGATGGTGCCCTTTAAATGTAATCCAAAATAAAAACAATACCAAACTTTTAGTATTATTTGCTATGCTTGTATACACCTAGAATTTACGTGCGTCCTGAAATGTACATGCATGTATGTCATGTGCAGCATGTGACAGGATCAGGTTCCCTTGCATTATTTTGATCTACCTTGGTAGGACACCCCCTGGTTTAGGTGGGGGTAATTAATGAAAGTAGAAGAGGAAAATGGGGGAAATAGTGTGGGGTGCAGTGTAAGGAAGTCTAACAAATATCTGATTGTTCTCCTGATGACTATTTCAAGGCTTGTTGAACTCAAAGGTAATATTTTAAAAACCTCTTTTTTGTGCTCCTGCTTTTGCTTGTGCTCTATAAGCATATATTTAGTTTGCCTATTGAGTAATCCAGCACTGACTGTCACCACAGTATGCGTCCATCGCTGGTGTGTCAGGTCAGATCTGCCCCTCTGCAGCTGTAGCTGAATGTGCTCTGCTCCTGAGGATGCTGGCAGGTCTTCTGTTCCCTAATGCTTCAAGATTGATCACCTCCCTCGCCCTTCTAATGATGGGCCATATGGTGAAAGCATGCTTGGATACACCAGGTTTGGCGTCAACTGACACAGTGCCATCACCATGGTAAAGAAGATCCTGGGTTATATTTAGTTTGTTGTGCGGCGCTGAATACAAATGACGCTTCCGAAGAAGAAGCTGCCCTCCAAAGAAGAAGAAGAGAAGACTGATAAATTGGTGCTTTCCTTCCTTCTCAGACCCCTTCCCTACCAAATTGCCTACAACTAGCAAAGTTTGCAGCCAAAAATGTTGCAAGGTCGCCCTCTGGTGGGCATTGGAGAGACACATATGGGATGCATGCTGTAATCTGCCAGCAAAGCAGACATTTGTGACGATTTGTGCTCATGAGGGTATCAGGGTGATTATACATACACAATCTTGCTTTCAATGCCTGTGTATGATTTGGCTAAGTTTTATTTTATTTATTTAACAAGATTTATGTACAGATCGATTGTAATAAAACCTCTGATTCACACGGAACATTAATACTATCAATAAAAACAGTTTAAAAGAATTAAAAGCATTTAATAATAATTAAAAGTAAAAGTGGGTTGGTGCCAGGGGTTCGGGCCTGTGGGTTTCCTTAAGGCAGACTTCCCTTTCTCCAGATGCTTCAAGATCTGCAGGAGTTCGTTCCTGTCTACTTAGAAGACAGTCCCACAAGGCTCAGTATAGGACTTACTTAAAAGTTAAAGGGACCCCTGACCATTAGGTCCAGTCGTGACTGACTCTGGGGTTGCAGCGCTCACCTCGCCGGCGTACAGCTTCCGGGTCATGTGGCCAGCATGACTAAGCCAGTTCTGGTGAACTAGAGCAGCGCATGGAAACGCCATTTACCTTCGCGCCGAAGCGGTACCTATTTATCTACTTGCACTTTGATGTGCTTTTGAACTGCTAGGTTGGCAGGAGCAGGGACCGAGCAACGGGAGCTCACCCCGTCGCGGGGATTTGAACCGCTGACCTTCTGATCGGCAAGTCCTAGGCTCTGTGGTTTAACCCACAGTGCCATCCAAGTCCCAGGACTTACTTATTCCGAAGCAAATGTGTATAAAATTATGCATGGCATATAGAAAGCAGATTGGGGAAAGAAACCTCTCATAATACAGTGGTATCTCGGGTTACATACGCTTCAGGTTACATACGTTTCAGGTTACAGACTCCGCTAAACCAGAAATAGTGCTTCAGGTTAAGAACTTTGCTTCAGGATAAGAACAGAAATCGTGCTCCGGTGGCGCGGCAGCAGCAGGAGGCCCCATTAGCTAAAGTGGTGCTTCAGGTTAAGAACAGTTTCAGGTTAAGTACGGACCTCCGGAACAAAATAAGTACTTAACCCAAGGTACCACTTTACTAGAACTCTGGACCAGCCAATAAAGCCGAATGCTGGAAGATTCAAGAGGGCCGAAATAAAGCACTTATTCGCAGAGCAGCACATAGTTAAACTATGGAACTCACTTGCACAAGAAACTGTGATGGCCACCAACCTGAATGGCTGTAAAAGATGGAGGCAAAGGGTATCAGTAGCTACTAACCACAATGGCTGTGCTCTTCCTCCACTGTCAGGGTGTCCCTGCATAGCACTTGCTGTGAACTGCAGGTGGGGAAAGCGCAGTTGCCCTCCTGTGCTGCTCACAGACTTCCCAGAAGAGGCATCTGGTTGGCTGCTGAGAACAGGATGCTGGACTAGATGGACCCTTCACCTGATCCAGCAGGGCTGTTAAGTTCTTATGTCCATTAACCACTCTCTACGCTGGCTGCCCATGGGAATGCCAACCAAGTAATGAATGGGATCTGCATGAAAGCAGTGGATGTGCTTTTTGCTCCAGCCCCATCCATCTCAATGGCGCTCATGCTAGGCTGCCTCTAGTCTAGCCAAAGCCTTCCTTCTCACCTCTCCTCCCTCCCTGCTCGCCATTCAACGGCATTTAGGTGAAACAGGCTCAGTAGGGCTTTGCATCCAAAGCCGCTCGACTCATCTGTTATTAATGATGATGGAACAGGCCTCACTCTTTGGGAATCAATAAGGGCCTCTCGGCCCAGCTGCTGGATGGACTTGCATTAAGGGCTGCAGCTCATCACCAAGAGAGTTGCGATTTACAAATGCATTTCCAGATGGGAGTGCATTGCTATTCATAAAGGGCTTGGCCCCAGCCATGTGGAGCTCAGCGTCTTCTTCACAAGGCTGTGAGGCTTCTGTTTTGGGAGGAAGCACAGCACCATCCGAAACAGGCTGGCATCCCCGAAACATCAGATCCCTTAGCCAACTTATCCTCTGGAGTAAGCTTCAGTTTGCTTGCCCTCGTCCAGTCCAAAACTGACAGCAGAGACCTGCTGAGAATATTAACTGGGTGTTGTTGTTTTTTCCAGGTTTGGATGATAGAAACAAGAGACTGAGGAAAGAGAAAGAAAGCTGAGCAGTAGTGCAGTGGTCCAGAGCTGCAGGACCATTACTATTTCTGCAGCAGGATACTAGTAGGGTCGCTGTCTACAGCATCCTAGAGCCACCCATTCAGCATGGAAGGGGGGCTTTTAGCCAATGAGAGGAAGGTTTCTCAACCTTTGTGCTGACTGGAGCCAATCAGAGTGAAAGGAGGTGAACCAGCCACAGAGGATTGGCTCCTAGAGCCACTCTGGAGAAGGAGCATGGGAGAAACAGCAAGGAGGAATTGTTCTGTAGGCTCCAAAGCTAAGCATTTAGGAACACTGAAAACACGAGGTGCTTCTGTTTCAAGAGAATGGTGCGCAAGTTCTGTCACATGCAGTGGAACTTCATGGCAAACACAACTCGAGACACAAGATGATAGTGAAACACTCCAAATCATTTGCCCATGAACATGCTCAGAATATAGTAGATTTAGCTCGGTGCTACTCAAAGTCATGGTCCATGGACCAGTACAAGCCCATGAGCCATCAACTGCTACTCCCCAACAATTCCACCACAGCCCAGGTTGAGTGGTACCCTTCAGGGCCAACTATAGTAACAGGTCCTGGCACACTGGGGGCGGGGAGGGTAGGAATTGCTGGTCCAACGCTTCAAATAGCTTGAGAAGCATGGCTATAGCGGAAAGGCAACACACAGAGACAACACACTGCATTGATCATTGCAATGCATTCCTAATTATCACTATTGTATAAGGTTCTTGTATAATCTTTGGAGAGCCACGACTGTTCAGGAGAATGGCTGCACTTCAGAACTTGCCACCACACTAATGGAGTTGGATGTCGCCTCCACATATTGGTGAATTTAACCGTCCCCACACCAAATCCCCAGATGACCACCTCATGTAGCAAACTGAATCCTGATAAGACAGAAGTATTTTTTGTAATAAATTGCAGTTCCCAGGATTCTTTAGGGGAATCCATGACTGTTTAAAGTGGGGGTGGGATTCTGTGCACACAGGGTGCCACATTAGCAATCTCTGGGATAGCACACACAGAGAGAAAAAGAGATGGCTGAATGAAATTGAAACTGTGGGCCTTTCTCCCTCATAATTCTTATGAACTTACCCTAATTCAGCCTTGCTGTATGGAGTCCACACTAAGAACTAAAGTAGAGCAAAGATTTTTGAAGGGGTTATATGGCGCGGGGAGGGAACTCAGGTTCAAATCTCCACCTGGTCATATTTTCCCATCAGCTAATCTTGGGTCACCAAGCTGAGGCTCCAATACTTTGGCCACCTCGTGAGAAGAGAAGACTCCCTGGAAAAGCCCCTGATGTTGGGAAAGATGGAGGGCACAAGGAGAAGGGGACGACAGAGGATGAGATGGTTGGATGGTATTCTCGAAGCTACCAGCATGAGTTTGATCAAACTGTGGGAGGCAGTGGAGGACAGAAGTGCCTGGCGTGCTCTGGTCCATGGGGTCAAGAAGAGTCGGACACGACTAAACGACTAAACAACATCAAATCTTGGGTCAGTCCTACTCTTTCAGTGTAACCCGCCTCACAGGGTTGCAGTGAGGATAAAAGAGGAGCCATGTGTGCTGCCCCAGACCTACCTGAAGGAAGGACAGAGGTGAAATGGTAGAAATAAAGAGGACAGGTATGTGTGTGTGTGTGGGGGGGGGTTATATCTAAGGTCCTTTTTCAAGTGACCCATATGGCATCACTTGAAAGTGACTGTGAACATTCCACGGGGGTGGAAAGGAGCATTTCAAGGAGGGCATTTGGGAATTCACTGAAGCAGCTGAAAACTTTGGCTCATGAGCTGGGAAGAGATGAGGAGGCTGTGCGTGAGCCATATATCCAAGGCACTGTGTCTGACACAAGGGAAGCATTTGAACATATATTATTTATATCCAGTACACTTCTGACGCCCTCGCCCCCACCGTTTCCTTGCAAAGAGTCGTGTGGAGGCTTCTGCCTGGTTCCCAGGGGGTCTTCTGCGGAAGCGGCTTTTACGAGACCTTCGTAACATCAGCTGCAGCAGCTGCTGCTGCAAAACGGCATTTCTGTATCTCTCGCTGGGCCTTTCACGTCTTTCCTTCCCAGGAGATGATGCAAAAGTGCAAAAAGGGCAAGCGATGTGATCAGGTTTAGAAAAATGGGGAGTAAAGGAGGAGGGGGAACATCACCAGTGGTGCCAGTAGGGGCTGGGTTGCCGAACCAGTAGGGAGAGCCAAAGCCCATGATAGGCAGAGCCAACGCATTCTAGTTTTGCCCCCGCCCTCAACCTCCTCCTCCTCTTTCCTGCTGAGTTGTACAAGGGGCAATGCTGAGACTAAGGAGGAGGGGCAGCAGCACCACCCAGGAAGGTTGTAAGAGAGAAGGCAAGCGGAAGGGGGCTGGTTTAGGATAGGTTGGGGTCTTGCCAGAAGCCTCCTTGCTGGGCTGAGCAACAGCTTCTCTCTGCCTGATATACTGTATGCTGCATTTGTTTAATCTGCAATAGCCCTGTCCTAAGCTGTTTTAAAAAGCAACCAGTTGTTTGCTCTTTAGCTAGCAGGGGTCCAGAATATACCTCAGCAGATGCCTTGTGTGAAACGGTAGGCTGCATACCACTTAGTGTTCATGCATACAAATGTACAAGTACATGCACTGGTGCATCAGAATGCATCTGCCACACCCTGCATTTAGGACCAGAGACCTGGAGGAGATGGCTGAGCCCTGAACAGCAAAATCCCCAGCAACTTATACTCACTTTAATTTTCAGAAGATGCCCCTCAGGGGCAAAAGGAAAACATAGTGCAAAATAGGAATGTTAGTTGACCAGGTTCAGGGACCAGGAAATAGGAAATGGAGTGTAGGGTCTGCTAGTCTGAAATTCAACTGGTATAGCTCTCCCTGGCTGCTGGCTGCTCACAGTTTCAGAGGTGCCACCTGTCTGCTGCACTGCTTTTGGAAGCACAGGAGCAATTGCCAGAGAGGTGGCATTCCCATGGGGCGGACAAGGGTTCCTGCAGGCCATTTGTGGCTTTGACTAGCTGGGCCAGAGCAGCCACAGCCTATTAACCTGAATGTCAGCCCAAAGAGTGAATGAATAATCCATGGCTCCAAAGTGTCAGAGGGGGTGCATTTCCCTCCCCTTCTCGCTGGGAGATTGCTTTCAAGATGCACTCCCCAGCACTGCTACCTGAGGGAGCTGGCCCAGCCCCACACTGTGTGAGGAGCCCCCCTGGGGAAGGAAAGGCAGCAGGTGCTCAGGCCTTTGGCTTGGCATTAAAGCTGACAGCCCATGCTGGCATCGGGGCCAAGCAGCAGTAAAAGCTAATGGGTGATGCAATATTTAGCACTTGCCCCGATTACCCAGTGAGAGAACAGAGCACACTGAAAATAAAATAAAAGCCAAGGCTGATTTGTGAGAATGGTGCTTTCCCCAGCTTGGGACAGAGAGCATCTTCATGGATAGAAGAACGTCTATAACAGCTGGCTTCATCCTGACAACCCTTAGCAGGTTTTATGACCCCCCCCCCCGGGTTGTTGAAATGGGGCACACATAGTGCTCTGTGCATGTCTGGTGAGTAGGGATGCCAGGGAATGCCATGGAAATCGGAAACAGAAGCAGAAATTGCCAACGTTTGCTTATTTATCCCATGTCTGTGATGGGAACCAATCCTGCAGTATTTGTCATTGCCTTCAAATAATATGAAATTGATTATGGCCTCATTCCCATTTAAATTGAAATGAATGGTGCAGAAATAATTGTGCCATTTGTTTACATGTAAGTAACGGGACTTGTGGAAATAAGTATCTAAATTAGGTAATATGGTGGACAGCTTCTGAATTTGGCGGATGTGGAACTGCAGCAGAACAGAAGCAGCACCGCTTGTGATGAAGACAGGTTGGAATGGAAATCGCTGCCTTCTTACAACCCTACTAGCAAGTAACAATTAGGGGTTACTAACTGTAGCGTATGCATTAGCCAAACAGAAAGCAGAATTTTGCTACTCCCCTGCCTTTGCACCGCAGCATAAATCCAGGCCCAGTGGAATGAAACTGGGACAACCCATGTAGTGCACAGACCCTCCCCTGCCCTATTTCCCTCCCATCTGCAATTGACTGCTGCCAATTGTTCGCTTCCACCTTGCTTCTCGGATGAGTAAGTGGGCCCGGTGGTTCCTGCCAAGTTTGGTTTTAACTAGATGGGGTGGCGGTGGCGGAATACACTGTAGGCGGCTCCTGGAGTTCCTTCCAAATGTCCTGGGTTACTGCAGTCGTAAAGTTCTCTTCTCAGATTGCCTGTCCTTAGTCAAGGCTGCTGAGATGGCACGTGCCTGTTTTCTGGGAAGAAGGGAGGCAGGGAGGAAGTCTGGTCCAACTCAGAGCCTTCTCTTTTAAAGACCTGATCCATTAGATCAAGGAATGGTCCTCCAAAAGATGCTGGACTCCAGTAGGGCCAATGGCCAGGGATGATAGGAGTTGTAGTCCAGCAAGATCTGAACATCTATGTTCAAAAGCTTCAATCCCTGGCATCTCCAGATAGGGCTGTGAAAGACTCTTGCCTGAAACCCTGGAAGAGATCTCAGTAGTGACTCAATCCTGAGCTAGAGATGAACTAACGGTCAGTGCAAGGTGGCTGCTTCATATACACATGTGGGAAACTTGTAGCATTTGAATGACAATGTATGTTGTTCCAAGTGATAAGAATTCACACTTCCCCTCGGATTTCTTTCAAACCAGATACACTTCGAGGGCAGATCCATACTGTGCTCTCAGAGCACACCCAATGCACGTTTTAAGCATTTGACTTCCTCCGTAGAATCCTGGCAACAGACATTTATTAAGGTTACCGGGAATTGGAGGTCTGTTGGGAGGAAACTACAGTTCTCAAGGGTTTTTGCGGGATGCATGTGCCTTAAATGTGTGTTGGGTGTGCTTTAAATGTAGGGTGTGGATCTGTCCTCAAAGTGTAACTTTAAATGTGGTGTGGATAGCATCAAGCTGTTTATAGGCTGTTGAATATTATTCCATCTTTCTGGCAAAAAACCCCCAAACCCCTTTGAAAATAATCATGGTCCCAAGAGCACAACAACGCGCCCCCCACTCCACCTCATACATCCATGGAGTTGTGGGTTTAGGCAGAGCGTGGAGAAGCTTGGTTCCCTCCAGATGTTGATGGTTTACAACTTCCACCTTCCCTGACCACTGGCCAACAACATCTGGGGAGCCACAGGTTTCCCATCCCTGAGTCAGGATAAAGGAGACATCACATGGCTTCTTACCTTTCAGGCAGGAGAGACTAAGTCCCATGATGTCATCCTTTTAGCATGTGGGATGGATTAAAGACACAAATTTCCACATCTGGTCCTTTGCCTCATTAGTGCTAGAGAGTTGAGAAAGAAAAAATATATATATATTTTTTTAAAAAGATGGGAAAGAAATCTAGCTGCATTCAGAACATAGTGTGTCCACACTTAGCTCCAGAAAACCATCAATGGATGCCATGGCATTGTATTAAACTAGCTAAATTCATTCCAATTTATATAGGAACTTTTATCCTGAATGGAACTTTAGCACATGATACATACATACATACATACATACATACATAACACACACTTGTGACCAATCGCTGCAGGTTTTTATACTTTGTATAAGCAGCTAGTTTATTTCTAGGGATGAGAAGATTTTCCTGTGCTCTATTACTGCCCCGTGAGTTTGCTCTCACCTGCATTCTGCCCCAGTTAGGAAAATTTCTAAATTTAAGCGGCAGGTGTGCAGTTTGCATCATTCTATCCCTTTCATTTATAGCAGGAGGTAGGAGACCTTCTGTAGCCCCTATACCTAACTGTCTATGGTTACTGATGTACCCTGGCACTTTGAGTGTAAAAAAAAAGTATAAAAATAACCTTGGTATGATTGCATCCTGGTAGCATTTTATGCTGCGATTTAATCAGACATGCCTACATTCTTGTGCCCAACCATAATGTGCAAAAAAGGAGATGCTAACTGAAAAACTGTTGCAATGCCTGGAAATGACAAAAGGCAGACTGCTAATGCATTGGTGCAATTCTGGAAACAAGATCAGGAAATCTGGAGCCTCCCACAGAAAAATCTTTGTAAGCTTCCCTCTTTATTTCTTTGATAGGGTTTGGCCTCCTCTTGTTACTTGATCCTAGTTTCTGGCACTACAGCTGTTCCCTGAGCAGCAAACATAAAGACCATAAGCAGAATAATAATACTGTTATTTACATATACACCTTGGTTTTAAGAGTTGCAGGTAGTATAAAATTCAGGCCACCTTGGGGTGAACACACACTCCTCTAGAGGCAATGTGGTCAAAGGATACGTTTCAGCACATAGACTGCCCCATCCTGAAGCCTTTGGGCAATTTAATTTTTAAGGCAACTAAAAATGTGTAATTAAAGCTTCTAACCTTTAGCCAGCTTAATTCTCCTCCTCCTAGCACATGGTGGGGTGTGCGGCAGTCATTTAGCATGCTCAATGGTCAAGTTTGTTCAGGCATCTTAGTGGGGAAGGGCTGTAACAGAGTGGCAGAGCATCTTCTTCACATGCAGAAGGTCCTGGTTTCAATCCCTGACATCTCCAGGTAGGACTAGGTAAGACTTCCTGTTTGAAACCCTGGAGTGTCGTGGGCCAGGGGGCAGCTTCACCTGCTGAACAGCAGCTTGAACCGTGAGAAGGCCAAGTGATTCCACCTGCACCTGACCGGCCTTAGATCACAGAGCAGAAGGCACCAATGAGAACCAGCTGCCTCCCAACTTCTTAAGCCAAGCTCTCAACAACATTAAAATGCTGGAAAGAGTGGCTGTAGTTCCTGCCCCTTACTTTGCTGCTGCCTGCTCTCCCTCTGGATTCCCTGACCTGTGAACTGGACCCTTGGCTCTGTGATCATGTGAATTTCCTGACCTTGGACTGTCTTGACTTGTATGTGGATTCTGCTCTCAGGCAAGCATTCCTTGGAGACTCCTGGCCCCTACTTGTTTGGCAACAGGACTCAAATGGGGCTATAGCATGGAGAGCCACCACCAGTCAGCATAGAACTCCCCCTGCTTTCCCTTTTAAGGGGGTGGAGAGAGAGGAGAACCCCCACAGTCCTTTGCAAGTCTTGCAAAAGCCCTTAGAAGTCTCTTTCCCTCCATCTTTAAGATCACAGCAAGACTGAGCTTAAAAGGGAAGGTGGGACAACCAGGTTTAAAAGGGGGGGGGACAGGATGTGATGACTTAATGCCATCATGCTACTGGCATGTGGGCAGTCCTACCCACTGTCAAACTTGGCCTGTGAGGCAGATCCTGATAATGATCTGACCTGTGGAGCCAAAAAGGTTCCACACTCGTGGTATACTGTGCTGGATGGACCAATTAGCCTAACTTGGTGTAAGACGTTTACCTATGTTCCCAAGTGTTCTGGCAGGAAATTGCAGTTCATTTCATGCCTTGACAAGCTGTTGCATGCCTCCACCGTCGGAGGCAATATGCTTCTTGAATACCAGTTGCTGGAAACTGCAGGAGGTGAGTGTGCTGTTGCGCTCAGATCCTGCTTGTGAGCTTCTCTCAGACACCTGTGAGGACCCAGTTACAGACTCAATGGGCCACTGGCCAGATTCAGCAGGGTTCTCCTTAAGTACTTATAGGAGAAGAGGCTCAAATCCATTCCTCTTTCAAGGTGAATGAGTGTGGGTAGCTTGGACATCATCTGCAGGGGCTGCATTGTGTAGCTGTATTGTACTTACACCACTCACAACACAGAATCTAAAAGCCTAAGGTAAAGGACCCCTGACCATTAGGTCCAGTCGTGGCCAACTCTGGAGTTGCGGCGCTCATCTCACTTTACTGGCCGAGGGAGCTGGTGTACAGCTTCCGGGTCATGTGGCCAGCATGACTAAGCCACTTCTGGCGAATCACAGCAGCACATGGAAATGCCGTTTACCTTTCCGCCGGAGTGATACCTATTTATCTACTTGCACTTTGACATGCTTTCGAACTGCTAGGTTGGCAGGAGCAGGGACCGAGCAATGGGAGCTCACCCCATTGCGGGGATTCGAACCGCCAACCTTCTGATCGGCAAGCCTGCTAGCCATTGTGACTACTAACCCTTGATAGACTTACCCACTTCCATGAATCCATTTAATCCTCTCCAAAAGCCATCATATAGCACCAAGCTTTGAAGGGGGTCAGAGGGCTTGATTTTGTAGAAGACACTTCTTAAAAAATAATAATGCTGGACTTTTCATGAAAAGGAGGAGAGCTTGACTGCATTTGAGAAACCCTTCTTTACATTATTAAGGATTTGATTGCAGAGTGCAAAAAAGTGGTGGGGAAAACAGCCACTCGATAACTAGGGGCTCCTGACTCACTTCTGCCAACTTAACATCCCTAACAATAGCTAATAGATCCACAGCACTCACTGATGTTTGAGTTGAGGCAGTGCACTTCAACAAAAGGTAGACTAGTCTCTGATGAAATTCAGCCCCATTTGTTTCCATAGCCATTGTCTGATCTAACCCTCCCCGCTGTGACTCTATTGCCAGGTCAAGCCCAGCTGAATGTTGAGCAGGGCTTTGGCCCAGCGAAATCTCTGCAAGGTTCAATCTAGCAGAATATTTTCCACATCTGTTATCTTTATTGGATGGTATAGTAAGGAGAACTTGTGTCAATATCAGAAGGTTTAGCTCTATGACTTACAGATGCAGGTTTGCATTTAATCATTAACTTCTGAATAGCTGCTATCATGCTGGCATTGGGCATCACCTCAACCAATTATAAAAAGTGGCTTTTATTTGATATGCAACTTGATGTTCTTTCCTCATGAAAAGGGGTGGAAACTGACATCATGCTCCTCATACTTTAGAGCCCCCAGATGGAGCTGGCAAGGGGCACCGGATGTAATTGACTCAGGGTTCATATATCCTGGAATATGAACCCATCTCCACACAAAGGAAAGATTCCAGAGTTTTTCAGGGCAACCTGTTCTGGTAGTTTGATAGACTTACATTGTCATGGTGGCCTCAAGTCAAATGACATGCTGAACATGTGAAATTATTCTTGTTTTATTTATTCAAGCTAATCTTACACCCAGATATATTCCCAAGAATTAACATCACATTGTCAGTGAAAAGACCAATCTTCAGTTGTTCTGAACCACACTTAATATCTGTTATCTCTGGCTGCCCCAACCTCTTTTTTGGGAGGAAGGGCAGAATATTTAGTAATAAGTAAATAAACCCTTATACCCCAGCTTGACCACTGAGATCAGGGGTGGGGAACGTCTGACTTCTGTGGGCCTGACAGGTCATTTCCCCCCAAACCATGACCACCTGCCCATCAGCTGACATCACTGGTGATAGCAACTGATTGGCAGGAAGAGAGGATTTAATCCTGCATTGCCTGTGTGATCCTGTTCCCAGCAGGATGTAATCCCTTGAGGTCACAAAAGTTAAATCATTCTCTGGGTATGGATTCTTATGTAGCCAACTGGCACCATCCACACATAAAATGAGGTTTCACCAGGTTTTTTGAGGGATGCTAAAAATTTGCAGAAGTAAAATCTCTAGAGGCGGGGAAAATAACAATGCCTACAGGGGGAACCCTCCACAAAACAGCTTAATGTTTTCTAGGTATGAAATGCTGACTGAGGAGGATGGACAGAGTAATTCAGGTAAAGGACGAGGCTGGCTAGTCAGAATCCTGGACAGGATCTCTCCACAGTGAGACATTTTGTTTCAGGTCCCACTTATTTTGTCTTCTAATTTGTTTTACATTGTGGTTCCACTTAAGGGTGTTCCATCCCGCTTTCAGCAAATAACATTAAATTTGTCAAAGTAAAATCTCTGCACTCCCCTATCCCCTATCCCTGAAAAATCAACCCTCAGTTCCAGGAAGAGAGAGCATATTTATGTAGGGACCATGTGACAATCAGTATTGTAAT
Organism: Podarcis melisellensis; assembly: GCF_964234715.1. Classification (NCBI taxonomy): domain Eukaryota; kingdom Metazoa; phylum Chordata; class Lepidosauria; order Squamata; family Lacertidae; genus Podarcis; species Podarcis melisellensis. The sequence continues at coordinate 40,468,613 of NC_138540.1, read as the reverse complement.
AGTGAGAGCTTCCTCAACCTTGGCCCTCCAGAAGTTTTTGGCCTACAACTCCCATGATCCCTAGCTAGCAGGACCAGTGGTTAGGGATGATGGGAATTGTAGTCTCAAAACATCTGGAGGGCCGAGGTTGAGGAAACCTGGAATAGTGCATCCAGTCCCCACTCATGTTCCGACATGAAGAGAAAGTTGGACCTGCTTTGCCAGTTCTGAAGAGGACATACAGAACTGGGTGTGAATACATCTACGGACATCATGGTCTTTGCACCAGTTTTCTTCTTAAAAACTTTCCCTGCACAATAATTTCCAGAAATCTTTGCCACCACCCTCCAGCTCTTTGTATCCTTTCTTAGGACAAGTGTCCCTCTTGTCCAATGACCAACTCAGTCTTGCCATCAATATCAACAGATTAATGGCTAGCGATGGGCCAACACCCACCCTTTTGGAGAGGAACTGAAAATCAGACAAATTACAAAGCGGTTGGCCCATGAGAAAGAAAGAGAGAAAGATTATTTCCAAAGGCATCATGAAGATGGAACAAGACCATGCTCTCAATTGTATCCTTGCTTTCTAAAATCCCATTCAGTCCTGGTCCACTCACTGCCTGTGTAAGAAAGCAAACAACTTTTTGGCTTGGCAAGGCTACCCAAAATCAATGAGGCTACATAAAACAACTGTGAATATCAATAGACTCGTTTTTAACCACTTAATTTTCTGAAAGGGCAGATCCACAAACATTCTTATCTCATAAAAGAGACCAGAAAATGAGGGGACGGAGGAGACTTTGAAAAGCTACCGGAAATATTTGTCCATTGATAATATCCTAGAAGCAACTGCTGTTCATACAGGGAACCTCTCCTCTCTGCAAGCCCATTGAAACAAGCAGGACATAGGTAAGAGCAATACATCATGCCTGTTACACATCTCTGGCTTATAAATGGTGCTTAAAAGGATAAGATTCTGGTATATAGTTCCTTTTCCACATATATGCCCCCCCCCCAACCCTGAATTGATTTACAACCCTAACTGAGCTTATATTCCAGCATAGTAACATGCAATGAGCAAAGCTTTGGGTAGTATCCAACTAAGTTTTACTCAGACAACCCACTGGGATGTAGGTGCCTATGTGAGTAATGTCCATTGGTTTACTGGATCTGTTCTGAGAAGAACTTAGTTGAATACAATCATTTGTACCTATTAGCGGGTGTGGTAATAGCAGTGAATCCCTGGTTCAAAGTGCATCCCTGCCATTAGCTCACAGCATACACACCAAACATTCAAAGCACCCTTACAGAGGGACAACCCCATGGGAACTGTAGTTTGTTATGGGTGCTGGGAATTGTAGTTTATCCCTCACAGAACCACAATTCCCATGATTCTTTGTGGTGAGATGTGCTTTAAAGGCAGATTATATGGGCAAAGTTTTTCTTTCTCTCCATCTCCTTCACATCTCCTCCCCTTCAAGCTGCATTATGGGAATAATTGCCCACCCTGCTGAGTTGTTGTAATTATGAAAACAGGTTCATTGTTTGTTTAAAAAGGGCTGTATCCAAGGAGTGTAGACCCAATGAAATCAATGGGACTAAATTACTCACGATTTTGATGAGTTTACTCTGAGTAGAACTTATCTGGTGACAACCCCAATGATTAAAAAAATCTGCATCAATAGCTGCAGAAAATACCACATTTACACCAATCATGATCGCTTCTCGGCCTTTTGGCTAAGATCAAGTGTAGCATGATCCTGGATCTGGACAAAGAAGGTGAGTTTTCAAATTGTGCCTGAATATACCTAGAATGTTCTGATTTCACCTGGGATGGAGTTTCATAAGTGGGGTACTATCACTGAGAAGGGCCCCCTCACTGCCACCAGGTTAGAGCCTTGGGATAATGTGTGGAAAGTACTTTGAACCCCATAAAGTGGGGCATATAACCACAATCCTAACACTAATTAGCATCCCATGCATACTAAAACCAAACTCATTTGTTTATGAGTGCCACCACCAATCCACATGGAGCCAAAATGGTACCCTTCCACACACAAGAGGGAAGCATCAGAAGAGAGCACAAAGGTTTGCAGAAGAATATCCCCCCCCAAAAAGAAAAACTTTAGGGGGAAACCACCCTCATACAACTCAGTTAGAATTGAGTATGCTCATTGGTCTTCCTGAATGTCTGTTAGGGTAAAAGATCGGGACTGAAAATGGAATGGAGTATTGTGTAAAAGGGCATGGCTGACTGGCTGGCACCCAGAACAAGAGCAAACGTTCTGCTGCAGGTTCCACATGGGAAGCTGCCTTATAACGGGTGAGCACTGGTCTATAGTGCCCTACATTGTCTTTGCTGGCTGGCAGAGGATTTCCAGGATTTCAGGCAGGAGACATTCCCAACTCTACCTAGAGATGCCAGGGATTGAACCTCAGACCTTCTGCATGCCTAGCAGATGCTCTGCCACTGAGCTATGCCATTAAGAGAACGTAAGATTCTAGTCCTCATTGATCTGAACAGGAACATAGGAAGCTGCGTCCTATCGAGCCAGACAGTTGGTCCTTCTCACTCAGTATGAGTGACACAGGGGTTGAACTTAGAATGTTTTGCATGCAAAGCAGATGCTCTGACCCTGAGCTACAGCCTTTCCAATTGCAACGATAATAACAATATGTGATGATGGTGGTGATGATGGTGATCGTGGTCGCAAAGGAGCCACGAAAATGCGACGGGCAGGACCCCACACAAATTCAGAACAAAAACCAAGGCAAGGTTCTTGAAGCTGAGAGGGCAGCCCCTCAGTCTTGCAGCCTCCCTGATTTCCTGATCAGAACCCACAGCCTTAGCTTCCAGGCTGAATCCAAGACTCAAGCGGCTCCTAAAGAGGGCAGGTGGTGGTGGTACTGAGCCAGGGAGAAACAGCAGCCGCAGCCGCAGCAGCAGGATTAACTCTCCCATCCAAGTTTTAGAAAGGGCTTTTATCCTTTTCCACTCAGCCCTGAAACCAAACCAGCAAGCATGAAAATACCAGAAGGAGGGAGAGCGCGCCAGGGAGGGGCAGGAGCTTCCTCCTCGAGATTCTTGGGGGGCAGCAACTCACCAGCTCTGCAGGCAGCCGCCGCCTTCCCCTCCAGTGGCCCCAGCCCAGCCTCGGTGGCAGCCGGCGGCATCCCAGCCCCGGCTCTGCTGCTGCTGCTTCTCCCAGTTGCAGCGCCTGACATCGCTGCCAGCCCAGCGAGAGGGAGATGATTGCAGCTGGCAGGAGTCGGAGGCAGGACCAGGGCGATTTACATATTGCTGTCTCGGGGACCACCTCCAGCTCTTGGCCGGGCCAGCAGAGAGAGAGGGAGGGAGGGGCGGAGGCTACCAGGCACTGTGTGCCCCCTCCTCGCCTTTCCACCCCTCCCTCTCTCCAGCCTCATCTCAGCAGCTGCCGCAATGCCTGGCCAAAGGGCTTCTCCCTTTGCTGGTCTCTGCCAAGAGCTGCGGGAGGATGGCTAACTTGCTGGTGCATCCCGAGATATATAATAACATACAGAGCTGGCGAGAGAAGGCAAAGCAAGCTGAGGATGGGAGGGATGCGGAGGTGGGTGTGGAGAGACCCAGCTGGCACCACCAGGCAGGCGAATGCGCTCAAGAAACCTGGGCACACACCATATACTGAAAGCACTTTCCTCCCCAAGAATCCTGGGAGTTACAGTTAACCTTTAGTGGAGCTACAATTCCCAGGACCCTTAAGAGGCTACAGTTCCCATGATTATTTGGGGGAACTCAACATGGCCACTGACGTGGATGGCTTTAAAAAAAAAGGATTGGACAAATTCACAGAGGATTAGGCTTTAGATCTCTGCTAGTTGACTGTGCGCTGCTTCCAGTCTGCTTCTGAACACCAGTTGCTGAAAACCACAGGAGAGGAGAGGGCTGTTGGGCTCAGGTCCTGTTTGTGGGACATCTGATTGGCCCCTGTGAGAACAAGATGCTGGACTAGCTGGCCATTTTCTTCTTATGTTCTTGTGGGTAAGGGAAAATGTGCTTTGAATATGTGGTGTGTACATGGCCCTTGACCACTGAAGCCACTTGGGCTGTCCTGGAAGGTGAGTTCATTTGCTGGAGTGCCCACCTAAGCCATGGGTGGGGGAATTTTTTTGGTCTAGTCGGTCAGATCTTTATCTTTCCCCCCATTTCAGCTGATGAAAAGAGAGAGCTTAGTATTGCTTTCTGCAGGGTCCCAGTGCACCAGAGACTTCCTGCAGAGAACTTTCTTGGGCACCCAACCCAAGCAGGATTGAATGCCTCATCCATCAGTTGATGTGCTTGGGAGTTCAATCCTGTTAACCAGCTACATGATCCGGCCAAGTGCCTACCTGACGCACACCTGACCAGTGGCGTAGCGTGGGTTGTCAGCACCCGGGGCAAGGCAAGTAATTTGTGCCCCCTAACCCGTGGATTTGCGCCCCCTAACCCTAACCCCCAGATGTTGCGCCCAGTGCGGCCGGCCCCCCCTGCACCCCCCACACTATGCCACTGCATCTGACATCACATATGGTGTTGGGGGTGGGGCAGGAAGCTGCCCATTGTTTGTGGGACAGAGCTTGCCAGCCAAATGAGGGTCAGATTTGGCCCACAAGACAGAATTGTGGTCCAAAGCATTGGTAGGCACCGGATTAGTTACTCCATTTGCATTTTCCCCACAGTAATGTAGGAAATGTATAGCTGAAAGGTCACAGCTCAGTGGTAGCATCTGCTTTGCATGCAGAAGGTCTCTGGTTCAATTCCTGGAATCTCCAGGCAGGGTTGGGAAAGACCTCCCTGCCTGAAACCCTAGAGAGCCGCTGCCAGTCAGTGTAGACAGTACTGGACTAGATGGAGTGACCAATGGTGCAGCTCAGTATAAGGCAGCTTCCTTTAATCCTGCACAGGCTCGCTTTCTTTGCTAGTCATCGTAATTGAAAAGAGGCCATTGGTCAACCCAGCTTAGTACTGTTTACTGCAGGAGTAGGGAACCTGCAGCCCTCCAGATGTTTCTGGGTTCCAACTCCCATCATCCCTGGCCATTGGTCATGCTATCTGGGTCTGATGGGCGTTGTAGTCCCAACAACATCTGGAGAGTCAGAAGTTCCCCATCCCCAATCTGCTATGATTGGCAGTGACTCTCCAGGCAGGGAAAAAAAAAATCTTTCCCATTCTCTGTTACCAGATCCTTTTCACTGAAGATGCCAGGCGCTGAACATGAGACCATCTGCATGTATAGCAGCTGCTCCATCACTGAGCTGTGTCCTAAATAAAAATGTATATGTGGATATCTGGGTCATTTACGGGATGGAATTTTGGGCATTCGACTTTCTGCATATGCTCTGCCACTGAACTGCCCCATGCGCCAAATAGTGTTCACTATTACTCCATAGGCTCTGTGGCTGAGAATTCATGCACTAAATGGCAGCTCAGATCCATATTTCTTTTTTCTTTTCTTTTCTGGGTACAGAAGTTCTGCATGGCAGCTGTTTTAGAGAGGGTCTCATAATGTACCAGGCCATTATGTTACAGGCCTTCAGGTAGCTATCACGGAACAAGGAAACTGAGAAGGGAAACTCCAGTGTGATACTGCTGAATTGCAGCTTATCCAAAAGTTACATTCTGTTTGTTTGGGTCTGAAGAGAGACACAGCTAAGCTTTACTGAGTAGAACCCATTGAAATTAATGGACCTAACTTAGTCATGCGCATTAATTTCAAGGGGTCTATTCTGAGAAAAGTAGCTGAATGGTTTCCTGTTCCATTCCGCTGGAATTTAACTCCAACTTTTACACCCCTGTCCTTTACCTCTATGCATATGACTTGAAGCCCAGGAGAGGGTCTTCTTTGTGGTGGCCCCTACACTGTAGGACTGTCTCCTTGCACAGGTGCATCTGACACATCCATTTGATAGTTTTCGCTGCATTTTTTAAGATTTGCCTCTTTCCCCTGGCTTTTGACAGTTGTTTTGTGGGACACACCTCATTTGTTTAATTGCACTGTTCTGGTTATTATAAGTTTTGCAATTGTGATTGTTTAATGATTTTTTCAAATAACTCTCTGCCGTGGGACCTTATGGCAAATAACTGAGGATCACACTCCATGGATGTGATGGTCCATGGCAGGCACAAGCAGCAGGGCCTTTTTTGGTGGTGGCTCCCCTATGTGACATGCTCTTCCCCTTGAGACTTACACCAGTGGCTCACCTCTAACCTTTAGGAAGCAAATTCTTCACTGGGCTTGTGAGGACTAAGTTTATTTTAGCCATGCCATCCAAAGAAGCTAAACTTTTATCAGGACAGATAAAAGTACGTACCTTATTCACACTGTGAATGGTTAAACTACAGAATTCACTACCACAGGATCGATGCTTTTAAAAAGAGGATTAGAGAAATGCATTGAGGATAAGGCTATCAACAGCTACAAGCCATGATGGCTGTGTCCTACTTCCAGTGTTGGAGGGAGTATGGCTCTGAATATCAGCAGGTGGGGAACGTGAGCAGGACAGTGCCATTGCACTCATACTCCGCTCGCTGGCTTCCCAGAGGCATCTAGTTTGCCCCTGTGAGAACAGGATGTTGAACTAGGTGGGTCTTTGACTTGGTCCAGCTGGGCTCTTACTATGTTCTAATCTTTACCTTATTTTAAAGTGGCATTTTATTATTGTAATGTGGGTTTTGCATGGAGTTTACTGTAGTCAGCAATTGCTTTGGAGATCCAAAAGCAGGTGGAAAGGAAGCACAGGGTTCTGCGGGATAGTGGTAACATTTATTTAATCATTCCCCCAAGGATCAGTAAAAAGAATCTGGTAACTTTTAATACGTTGAATAAACACAGGCGTGCTAGGAAAGAGCTTTGTTTTACAAAGGCAAGGCTGGTTCTTTCCCCAGGTTTTTGATATGGGGCAGCTTTAGGCCTTTGAATGAATACACAGAAGCCACTCCGCCGTCACTCTGTAACAACAGCAAGCTGGAATGGTCCTGCTCAGATAATTAGGAACATTAGATGCCCCTAAAGCTCACAAAAATATGGTTGCTATGTAAGACCTACTCTGGTCCCTTGTGGCTCTGAACAGGTGCGTGACAGAAGAGAAATGTCAGCAGGCAAAACTTTCCACTGTTACTGCATCTTGGTGGCAGGGGAGCCTCAGCTGTTACACGCACCCTGCCTCACATGTAGCTGGGATCCCTGCCAGAAAGAAACGGCAGCAGCTCCTAAACAAAAAGACATCCTAGTGAGTGAGCTTCAGATCCCCAAGATATGACTAAATAAAGCAAAACACAAATACTTGAGTGTCTGGGGGGGGTATGGCCTCCTCCTCCTCCTTATCAAGCCAAAGCATTTCCCAGGAAATCAACACATTCCTCGTCTCTGGGGTAATGCAGAGGCTGGCGTCTGAATGATTCATTGAGTTTGCAAAGGCTGCGTGCCTGGGCATATTCTGTTCAATTAATCAGTGGACGACCACAGCTTTTTACAAACTAGCATTATGGGGGAGAGTGGATCAATGATGCATTACGACTTTCCTAATGAGTTCCTGTGACTTCGCAAGTGCTGGGACTTCAGTTGGATTTGAAGGCCGCTCCTACGGATTTTGTGAAAGTGCCTTGATCTATTCACTCACTGCCACTGTGATTGTTCACCTGGAAGGGCCATAAATTAGTGGCTATAGTGTCTGAAAACTTAATCGAGAGACACTGCCAGTCTGATTAGACCAAAGCTGGGGAACCTTTTTTTTTCAGCTCGAGGGCCATATTTCCTGCTGGGCAACCTTTGAGGGGTCATATAGCAGTGGTTGGCAGTGCCAGGGGCAAAAATGGGAAGAGCAATGAATGTAAATTTTACCTTAATAAATGTTTAAGATCCCTTTCCACCTCCATCCCCCAGCTGGGAAAACCTTACACTGAAGACAGCATAACACCTTTTATATTGTTCAACTGTAGGCCTGCATTTTAATCATTGTTGTAAGCTGTTCTGAGCAATGCAAATGAAAGGGCAGGTTATAAATCTTTCAAATAAATAATAAGAATCCAGAAGTCAGATGATGCTTTCCTTTCAGAAGCCATTAGCAGAGCACGCAATGCTGCTTTCATGTGCCCAGGTGATTATAAAGCCCACATATCTGGGAAGGAAGCAGAGTGTAGCAAACTTTGGAAGCCAGTATTTCAGTGCACTTAGTGGGAACCCCTGTGAGCAGAAAATAAAGGTAATGCTAACAGGGTTTGAAAAGCAGAGAGAAGAGGCAACCTGCATTATGCCTTTGACTCGATTGGCCCATCACGCCTTCTGCCCTTTTCTGAGCAATCAACCTAAACATGAGTATCAGCAAAGCTGTTAGTTAAATGCAAGCCAAGCAATATCTCCATCTGTAGAATGTTTTCCAATTGACAATAAAATGCAAGTTGCCACTACATTAAAATCTCCTCTATGCACTGCACTCAACACACACTCATCATTTGGCATCATCAGAGGACTTCAGATCATTACACAAAGAGGGAGGGTGGGCCCAGCCAACTGCATGCCAGGCCAAGGTTTAGGGCAAAATGAAGGCTGTTTCCTGAGAGCAGAAATTTTAAAAGTGGCAACTTCAGATAACGATGCATTCATATTCCAGGCTCTGTTCTGCCTTCTACCTTCCAAAGCAGTATAGTCTAGATTTCAGAACCAGGAGAATTCCTCCATGCTACAACAAGTAGGTGTTAAATTTAGCTCTAGTAACAGTTGTCACATTGGGTGTGGGGAACCTGTAGCCCTTTGGTTGCTGTTAAGACTCCCATCAGCCCCAGTCAGAATAGCCACATCTGGACTACATACTCAAAATCACAAATCATTACAAAAGCCATACTTATTTCATTGGTTTTATTTTCAAGGTGATGGGGAGGGGGGAGGAGCAAGGAAATGCAGGTGGTCAGCTAAACATTTTTTTATCCCAACATAAAACCTCAAACCATTTCTGCTTAAAATGTAGAATGTGTTATAAATAAAGGTTAAGCTAATACAGGGTCCGTAGGAATAGAAAAGACAAACAAAATACATGTAAAATAATGACAAGGAAGATGCCACACCCCTTCTCCATCACGAGGTAAATGTGGAGAGAAAAAGAAAAGAGAAAACCCTAAACTGACACATGTAAGCATTTTAAGACTCTTTTATGCTACAGTATTATATTACAAGCCTTTTCCAAATGGGCAAAAGTGGCTCAGTACTAAGTGTAACTGTTTGAAACTCACTTTATAAAGACTGTTTGCATGACATAAAGGACGTTAACAAACAGGAGTGCCTCCCATAAAAGACTTTCAGGCGTGTTCATGAGCAATTCCTAATCATTTAAACACAGCTTTGATTTGAGCTGCGTCCCATCATATTTGTGTGTTTATTTTTTTTTAACTTCTGCAGTTCTTAAATACAACTATACCATCACAAAATGGCTGCAGTCAGATGCAACGACAAATTTCGGATTCACACATTCCCTTCCTCCATGGGAGGGGAGATTAAAACTTCTCTTGCAAGCTTACAATAAACCAGAGTTCACTGTTTTGTCTGATCCATGGCAAACTATGATTTCTGCAAACCAGAATCCTCAGACAGGTCCAGACAAAATAGAAGCTATGGTTTTCTGCAAAACATGTAGGAGGAAGGGAGAAGGTGAAGAGGGAGTTCATGAGCCTGAGGCCAAAAGCTGTTGTGCTCATAACTATGTCTGAATGTAGTCAGTAAAATGAGGGGAACTGAAATTCATAGTTGTAATCTTGTTTATACCACATGGGTGTGCATTTGTACAGAAGTTACAAGGTTCTTCTAACCACAAGGTTAAGAGAAGCACTCCTGAAACAAACAACAAGAACAAAGAACAATCCCGCAACTCACATTGCTTTTTTTTTTTTATACCACTTCAAGACACAACGAGCCCTTGGAATGGGCAAACCACTCTTGGTGAAAAACGACCAGGCTCATTACATTTGAGTCTGATAGGCAGAAAAATTGCAGCATTCTCAGAACGACAGAGAAACTTGGCAGCATCTGGTGGGTATATTGCTTGTCAAGTTATTGTTTTCTTCCTGTGCAGCATGTCATAGCAACAAGTACGGTGGCACACAACACCCAGCAGTTAGCACTTAGAACAACAGCTCTCAAACTGGCCACGTATTTTCACTTATAGTTATAGATTTTATTCTTTAAAAAATAAAACTAGCAATTAACTCTCTGGAAGATATTTCATAAATCTTAAATCTTTTAAAAATTACTCTCTAAAGGTTATAAAAGGTTAGTCAAAACTTTTTAATATGAATAGCTTGGATAAGTGGATCTAGTTCCTGGCTGGAGAATTATAGCAACGTATTATGCCGAGGAGGAGAAGAGTCCACAGAGGAATCTGCAAACTACGGTTGGAACCTCAAGGATTCTCATTAAAAAGATTTGACTGCATAGTGACACATCCTTTTTCTCTCTCTCCCTCTCCCAAGTGATGTGTCTCACTCATTGGCTTTCCACATCACTTGAAGGAACCGTTTTAGTACTTTATTTACATTCAAAAAGTATTCACCTCCCCCTTTTGTTTCTTCTTCAGCACAGTGGAAATGCCAACAAATCAAGTCAATGGGAGACTCCCTAGCAGAGGTGCAGGACAGCTTTATTAATCTCTGGATTTGTCCAATCATTCCGGATGTCATCCAAATGATTATCAAAATCTACTAGTGTTTCATAGGACCGGCTGTCCAGAAGTGAGGCAGAGATCCTCTGGGCTTCTGACCAGTCTTCACAGTAATCACTAGGAAGCAAGAAAAAAGTAAAGAATTAATGGTCCTCAGGAGGAACCAACCAGCCTCCTAGTCCACTGGAGTGAAAGCAAAGGAAAAATCTATCAGCAATGCATAATGACAAGCAGAGGGTCAGCTACACTACGAACTAAAAAACAAACAAAAAACACTTCAGTCAAAATGACTCACCCTGAGGAAACCTGGGAGTTACAAGAGAGGCGCACCTGTTTGAAGTATTTGCTAGACAGCCCTCACAGAGCTACAATTCACACAGAGACCTTATTCAGATGCAGTGCTACATCTATGACTTAAGTGTTGCATCGATGAACTCGCTCACTTCACTTCACTTCCCTCTCCCTTCTCTTCTTCCATCTCAGTCACAAGGAGATTCAAAGCTGCCCCACCTCCATGCCTATTTCCTTTGGTAATATGTTTCATACACTATGTTGCTGTTCTGAGTTTGCTGGCTTTACAGTTTGAAATATTATTCAATTAGGCAGATCTGAAAATTTATTAGGTTAACACTGGATCCAGGTCATTAAAATGTTGTACTTTATTTATCAAGTTGGTTTGGGGATAATAGCAAAAAACTACTTCATTCACCTGTGCAAGCTGACTCCTCCAGATGTTTCAGAATAGAAGTCCCATCAGTCCCAGACAACCAGCACAGGTTGAAGAAGGCTGAATTAATTCATTGTTTTGATTTGCTGTGTGCTTGTATTGATTGTACATTATATATTTTTGCATAGACTGTTTCATACTCACAGCCAGCTGCTTATTTTGGAGGCATTCCAAACTTAGGCTTCGTTTCAAGGTAAAATATACTAAATATAAAAATGTAAATGCTGCTTAGGAGCAAAGGTCTGTTCTATGAATACTCACAAGTGCGGGTCTTTGCATCTCCATTTGTTTTCGTGATGTTCGTACACATGAACAGTCGGTTCTATGCACTCCATTGTAAATTTACTATTATCCACCTGATGCAGAACAGAGAGAGGGAACAGAAAGCTCAGTGGCAGAATGTCTGCTTTGCATGCAAAGGGACCTAGGTTCAATCCCTGGCAGCTCCAAGCAGAACTGGGAAATGTTCCCCTGCCTGAATCCCTGAAGAACTACTGCCAGCCAGTGTAGGCCAGGTATGGGGAACACCTGTCCTCTCTACCTGGTTGTCAGGGCTCTCCCAAGTCCACACACTCTGTTGAACCACACCCTCCACCAATCCTGCTTTGCACCCTCCTTGAGTGTTTTTGCCTGACTGGAATGCTACTTTGAATGCAGATCATACTTCTTGCTTGTCTGGATGGAAGATAAAGAGGCCTACTGTACAAAGGTAAAATTCACAGCTGCTGCTCCACCAACTTTTGCCTCTGGCTCTTGGAAGGTTACTTAAGAGAGAATGCAGCCTTTGAGCCGAAAAAGATTCCCCACCCCGGCGTAGACAACAGTGAGGTAAATTAACCAATGCTCTGAATCTGTAGAAGGGAGCTTCCTATTCAGAAAAGCATTCTCACCTAGACACATACACTGAACAACCTTACAATTTATGCACTGGAAATGGACCCTTGAAATTAAGTTGGAAATGTGGAGAATGAACTAGAAACGAACTCCTGTTAAAGTAGTGGTTTTCAAACTTTCCACCTTCAGGGAACTCTTTCCAGCTTGTTTTGTCTGCTGAGGAATCCATGATGGTCAGCCACAGACCTCTACCAGGTTGCAAAGGATACTTGGGCATGTTTTAAGGGTACACACTTGTTTAATGCAAGGCATAATTTAGGCCTGTTAACCATTGCTCCATGGTGACAGAGTGCAATCTAGAACACACCCAACAGTTTCCCTGCAGCTGTACACTGCAGGTATAAATCCCGTAGTGATGGGGAAACAAACTTTCATCATTATTAATTCAGTTTATTATTCAATTAATATGATCAGGATGACAGCCAATAAAACAGTATTAAAACAATCCACACTAAAACAATAGCTGGTTGCTAGTTCTCAAATAGCCAGGGCCTCAAAAAGCGTTGCTGACAGTGATCTCAATACAAAGACACATAGTTGTAGAGCAGGGGTGGGGAACCTTTTTCAGTCCAGGGGCCCCATTCTTTTCCAAGCAATCTTCTGAGGGCCACCTGCCACTAGTAGGTGGGGCCAGAGGCCAAAGTGGGGAAATTAATATGAATTTTACCTGTGCAGAATAGGCTACTTACTTCACTCTCAAGATACCTCTCTCTAGTCTCCATCCAGGCAAGCAAAGCTCAAGGACATTTTCCAGCTAGGCAAAAACACTTGAGGAGGGTGCAGAGCAGGGCTGGTGAGGGGCATGTCTTGGAAGAGTCCCAAAGGCCAGAGAGAAAGACCATATCCCCTACGTAGTGGTTCCCAATCTCTTATAGAGAAGGCAGTGATCAAGGTAACCAGGTCAGAAATAGTATAGGGCTTTGTCCACCATTACTTGTCTTCTTGTTTTACTTTAAATAAATGGAAGAAACTTGAGCAACTGAAGGATTTTCTGGAAAACAGTTCTGAAGCACACTGTTTTAGGGTGATGGTGCGACTTCATGGCAGTGAAGGAGGGTTGTATTACAAGACTTGCAAATAACTGAAGCACTTACATTTCAGAAAATGTAATCTAAGCAACTGATGTCATTAGCTATGGCCATGAAGTGTACACTAAATAAAGAAAAAAGGCAGCGGGGGGAGGGGCAGGGGAAGGATATTACGTACCATTATGAGGGCTGTGTCGTTGAAGCCTTCTGCAATCCTGGAGGCAACCTTTTCAGCAACCTGGTTTGGACTACAAAAAGCACACAAATTACTTACAATTCTGCTATTCTTCAAATCATTCGTAATGAAATTGGAACACTTGAATGAAGAGATGATGATAAGATGTCCGATGATGTGCTCAAGAGGAAACGTTTTATATGGCCTAAAGCAAGAATCGGGAACCTCTGGCCCTACATACGTTGTTGCACAACATCTCCCTTCATTCCAAAAAACACTCACCACACTGGCTGGGACTTACTGGACTAGGAGTCCAACGACATCTGGAGCGCAACAGTTTCCTTAACCCTGGACTAAAGCTAAACCAGATTTAAAATAAACTGATGGTGGCTGGGCATTGCCAGTCCTCTATTCTGTTCACTCACGCTGGCCAACCTCCTGTTCTTGTAACAGAGACATGGGATATGGGCCTCATTGTATCAGGCATTAAGCAACGCCTAAGAAATTAAAATAAGGCTTCTGCAACCAATCTGGTGCCTTCTGGATAATCCGAACTACAATTCCCATAGCATCAGGTCAGGGATAGCTGGCCTACACATTTAACTAAACCAATGGTAATAGCTTCCCCTTAAGGAGCCCTGGGAATTATTGTTTTACAAGGCCACAAGCACAGTGATACAGGAAGAATTTGCTACTAGGTGTTTTGTTCGGGTTAGCCTCTGATTCGGTTCTTTCTTTCTTTCTTTCTCCAAGCCCCTCTCCCTTTATGTGGCTCACGTCCATTTTTGAATGGGTCGCAGTGGCAAGGTGGTTGCAGCAACATACCTGGCATCTTTCAGACGTTCATTAGCTTGATAGTACCCGGCTATTACATAGCTATTCTCTTTGCACCATGAATCAATCTGAAAGAGGACATAAATAAAAAATCTGTAAGCATTCAGAACTCAAAGCACTGGCTAATGTCACACAGACCGGAGGGCAGGGGGTCATAGCTAGTGAATTAGTGGATTGAAATAGCTACTTTATACCTATTAGCATGGGAAAACATGACTTCCTTTTGAGAGCTGTTGCAAGGACAAAATGAAAACTTTTGGGCTGCCAGGGTACTAGGTAAAAAATCTATTTCTCAAATGAAACATTATTGCTGTCAATCATTTCATAAAAGACTTTAAATTTATGTTCTATACAACATATAACTTGCTCTCCTACCCCGGTGAAACTGGCCACTATTATGTCTATGTTATTTATATTGATAGAATTTCTATAATGCCAAATCATAGAATACAGTACAATGGTGGCATTAAAACATGAAACTTTTTTTTTTTTAAATGAAGGGGTTAAGGTGAATGGCTAATGAAATAAAATAAAATAAACAACTGCCAAGGCCTATTGGCATAAGTCTTCAAGAGATGAGGAATCTTTGCTGGAGTGTTCCACAGCACAGAATCAGCAACGCTAAATGCCTGACTTCTAGTTAACACGAGTCGGGCCTCTGTAATACAGGGCACATTTTATTTCCATTGTACAAAATGTGAACTGGGTGGCCACAGACAATCTGAAGGGGAGGTGGGACAAATTTGGGACTCCTGGATATCAGCCCAACCCTCTCATAAACTGCAGAAAGCCACCTCGATGAGCTGTCTCCAAGTTCTACTCATAGGAGAAACACTGAAATTAAATATCCTAATTTAGTCATGCCCACTAATTTCAAAGGATCTATTGAGTAGAACTTGGAAAGAAACAAAGGGTTTTATCAAACTATCAGTGCAGTTGATGCAGGAGATCTGGGCTCAAAGTTATCACTTTGGTCCTGGATTTAATTGTGTTTTTCTGTAAGACATTTGCAGTCTCAGCCTGCCATGGAGACAGTGATCTACTAGGGGATGTTGAAAGTGGTCAAAGCAAACACCACGGAATGCTTTTACTAACTGTAAGTGCTATATGCCTGCCAATGCAATTCCTTTCCTTTACAGATAAGTTGGGATTCCTGAAGCCCAACCTGGTTGAGAGACACATGGAAAAGACAAGCCAGAGAAGGACTTTTATGGAGAAGTAAAATATGACAGCAGAGGTATGCATAAGGAAGGGGAGAGACCATCTTGCCCTTCCTCTGGTCACTTCATTAAGCATGGAAGTGAAGGGGCGGAATGAGCGGAGAGGGGTCTTAGGATGTGTGTAGAAACTTCATAGGGGGTGGGGTGGGAAGAGGACAGACGGCACAAGTCAGAGTGGAGGGAACTCCTTGTTCTTTTGTCCCCTACTCGCTGTGCAGAATGAAGGGCTGGTGGACTCTGGACTTGCTAGTACTCTCATGGGAGAAGGGGCAAGAAAACTGGTCACCAGCCCCACTCTAAAAGACCCACATTTAAACTGCCCAGCAACCAGGGCTGTGGGCTTTAGCAGGAAGAGCAACATGATCCTCGATTGGTGATAAGGTGCAGATTCTATTGTGTCTACCCTGCACCTCCACCCCTGCTGCAGCAGTCACTTTAATTAGTGAAGATATTTGCATAATATCATTTTATCCTAATGTATCATCTGATCTGCCACAAAGCTTTGTTAAAATACCCAGTGAGAATTAAAGGGGCAAATTCATCTTGGGTGTTATGAGGCAGGATTTAAAGTGCTGCATTTACCCATATCAGATTTTGGCCCAGCTTCAGTGGCTTTTGAATATATCCCCATATTTGCTACTCACAATAAATGTAACTGATTAAGATAATCCAGTGATTTTGGGAGGTGGAAAAACGAGCTAGCAATTGTGCTTTTTGCTGTCAACTACTATCTTAAAAAAATGGGGGGAGGGGGAATTAAGTGGATTGCAGAACATTTTGGATGCTGAATTCCAGCTTCCTGCAAAACACATCAATCTCATGGTTAGCAGAATAATTACAGCCCTGAATTAAACTGTCTAAAAGCAGAACGAAGCTACACAAATAATCTCTTCTAAAAGAATGACATGGATTTATGTGTTTCATTAAATTGTCGTTTGCTGGCATTGTTATACTTAAAGAGCCAACTGCTGAAGTAATCATAACCCCCATTTCAAGGGTTTATAGATGCCATTTTAATTGCCAGCAAGTTGAGATCTTTTAACTAAAACTAAACACCCGGATAAAACATTCTTGCTCACAGCAAACATTAAGAAGCTGATCTGAAATTTCCCTTTTGCTATTCTATAGGAAGCTCCGTTTCTATTCAATTTTAGGGGAGCAACAGAGAGAGACAGCTCTGCTCTGGTTTGTTAGCAACAGGTTTTTTTTTTAAAGTAACACTTTATTGGGTTTTATGAACAAGGATCATATGAATAACAAATTATACAAATAAATGGACCAAGTCTTCTCATGTCATTTGTACATCACAAAAATAATAAATATGCAGGAATATCTACAACATATGCTTCACTATTAGTGGTCAGTTTTTCAAGTTCCTGGGTTTGTGAATTGATTTAAACAAAAACAAAGGGGAAATAGGATAGAACAGACTTAGCAGATAACATTCAACATCGCATAGCTAAATGCCTAATCAGGAGCCCTTTTGGTTGTGCTTACATTAAGTATGAATAATAGTCATTTTTCCTCTTATGTTACCAATGAAACAATATAAAGTGTTGTATATTAATGAGTGTGGGAGCACAGTTCAAAGTGAAAATAAAAATTTATGTTTAAATTTTAATTTTGGTCAACCAGATGGAGCCAAATGCTGATGGGAGGTGGGGTCATTTTCAGGAATACTAGCATAAATTAAACCATACCAGGGTAAAGTCATCTTTCTTTATCTGTCCATGTGCCAACTGTAATTTATTTCATAATCTTGCAAGGACGGCTGTTTCCCAAACTGAACCTCAAAGTTCAGTTTTGTCCTACAGCAATTTTTTCATATTTAAATGTAATGAAATTTACTTAAGTGTAAGGAAAGACATTTTATAATGGCAATGTGTACACATCACCAAGCACATGTACCTGCCTTAAAACAAGCATTGCCCTACCAGGCGATAAAGTTTCCTCATGACAGCTCAGTAGATGTGCTTTGCAGATGGCCAGGCACCATTGGGAAGTAGTTCTCAAATTGCTCCTTGCAATTCCCAAGAGTTAACTGTCTCATTTGCCACAAGTGCATTTAGTCATTTGTGGCCTTAACACAAATGCACAGACAGCTTTCACTGGGTTCTGTGCATAGCAGCCAGAGGTAATTTTTACTCCCAACAAATGGCCAACTATCAACAAGCTTGGCCTAGTGACCCTTGGTTGGACAGAGGAATCCATTTTAGCCTATTCCCGTGGCATATCTGCTTGGCTCATGTGGTTAATTCATCCTTTGTTGATTGGTTCATTGTGGCTTTAACTGTGTAAGCCTATCATTATGCATGGGGTGGTGGGAGGACTGGTATGTGGATCACCTTCCCTTAAAATAAGGCCTTGTGTGATTTTTTTCAGTTCTCTATTACTACTCTGCAACTCCTTAAGTATTCTTGTACTTTGACAATAACCTTATAGGACAGGATGTGAGCAAAGACTCTTCCTTGGACAAAATAAATATTTCACTGGGAACTTCTGCTTTCTACACTTTCTCTCAATACTGTATCTCCTTCATGCACCTGCTTGGCTGCTCTTATCCTTTAGACTTCAATCTTTCTAATGATGGTCTCAGCACTGCACTTTGTGGCTTTTGGCTGGACTGCTGGACCCAAGTTGATATACACATTTCATCTTCTGGCGTTTCTACTATCAATCAGCAAATAGGCTGTTAAATCTGAATGCCACTTACAAAACCACAAGGCAGCACAATAAAAAGTTACGCAAATATGGATAAGCACCTTGGCTTTCTAAGACATCTCGCACTATCCTTGATTACGTTTGTCAAAGCTGCCACAAACAATATTTGCATGCCACATTGATTTGCTAATTGATTAAAGTTTGACAAATCCCAACTCAGCTTAAAATGCACAAATACAATTTCTTCATAATTAGATTGTGTGAGAACTTGCAGCATTTCATGAATTCTGCAATTATTTCAATTTCCCATTAAAGCTACAAGCTGATTTTGCAAAGATTTCCAAAGAGCTGCCACAATGCTCTGTATACCAAAGTGACTCACTGCCCTTAAAATTCTATGTCCATGGTGCTCTTCATTCACCTTTGTACTCAGCAATACAACTTATTCCATTGCTGCCCAGCCTCCTCTAGATGCTTATGGTTTAAGTACTTTGATATCAGAGGGGCTGTCAACACACTGGTTATTATCTGAAGAGATATCACAGGCTATGCACTGTCCAGGCGGCCAAAATGTTTATTGTTTTCAATGCTTGATTTATAGTGCACCCATCAACAGATTCCCAGGGTGAATTACAAAAAAGTTTTTTAAAACCACAACAAAAATTAGAACAGGAATATTAAAACATCATGTTAAAAAGCAGTAAAAAAATAATCAGCCAGCAAAACTAAAATGAACAGAAAGCACTGCAAAAACAATATGAAGAGCACCCTTCCCAGACATAGCATCCTTCAGATGTTTCGACTACAACTTTCATGAGCCCCAGTCAGCACAGCCATGCTGCCAGGGGTTGATGTAAGCTACAGTAAACAATAACTTGAGGCCACCAAGTTGATAAAGACTAAAGATGAAAAAACTGGGGGAAATGAAAATATATTTGGTGCCAAGATGTCATCAAGGTGGATGCCATGCTAGCATTCCAAAGTTGGGTTCCCATCACTGTGTAGGTCCTTTCTCTTATAGCCACCCACTGCCCTTAGATGGTGGGAGCTCAAAAAGAAAAGCCTCCTTTGAAGATCTTAGTATACTGTATAGGCAGACACATGTTGAGACAATAGGTCTTTCAAGGTATTGTGGTGTGATGCTGTGAAATATTAAACACAAGGACCTTTGTACATTTAGCAGTTGTGTTGCCAAGGACCTTTGGGCAGGTGCAGCTTTTCAACCCCCGTGCTGTGCTGTAACTGGCGAAAGTTCAACTTCTACAAACCAATGAAAAAAGTATAAAGGTGCTAACTTTGGAAGCATAATATCCTCTGTGCTAGATAATGGGAAGGGTTATTAAGAGATAACATGGTGAAGAGATGTGGCCAGATGCCCCTGGGAAGGCCACATATCAGCCCCCCTCTGTTGTTTGTCCTCCGCATGCATGTGATATCCAAAGCTATGCTGCCTGATCATCTGTGAATTTGTGTAGAAGGCAGCCTTCCCCAGCCTTGTGTCCTCCAGATGTTTAGAAATACAGCTCCCACAACCCCCAAATTCTGACCAACTAGAGTTCGAGGGAGTTATAAAAAAATCTGGAGGACAGTTAGGGGATGTTATTATAACGGTTCATCTAGTACCGCACCTTCAATTTCTCATAGTGGGTGGATGTTTAAGGAAAGCCCAAAAGAAGCCCCCCCAGCAACTGTCTTTCCAAGGGATCCTGCCTCTTCACGGGGAGGTTATATATAGGCCAGCATCCTGTTTCCAACATTGGCCAGCCATAAGTTTTTTGAGAAGCACAGAGGTAGCAGTTGCCTTCCTCATCTGTCCTGTTATGTGGCATATTGAGCTATATTGCCTACAGACAGGGAGGCCCCATTTAGTTCTTATAGTCAACAGCCTTCAACGGACATATCTGCCATGAATTAAGGCAACAGACCCCCTGCTTTGCTGTTTGCTCCCTCCCCACAATCTTATATTTAGAAGTATATTACCTCAGCAGTTAAGAAAGGCCGTAAATCAACTGCATCACATGTAGAAGCAAGTCCCCAGGCTTAATTCCTGGTGTTCCCAGCCAGACAATGTCAACAGTACTGAGGTAGAGAAACCAACTGAGGTAGAGAAACCAACTGACAACTTCCTATGTTAACCCTTCATTCAGACCCATGAGAACTAGAACCTTACTTTTAGGGGAAGGGCTGTGGAAGACCCCATGATTTACATACAGAAAGCCCCAGGCTCAATCCCTGGAGTCTCCAGATAAGGCTAGGAATGTCCCCTGCCTGAAACCCTGCCAGACAGATAATACTGAGCTAGATGAAGTGAGGATTTGACGTTCACTATAAGGCATAGAAGCTCTATTCACAAGGAAGCCTTCCTGAAAAGCAGCAAACAAGGACCAGTTTCCCATTGAGGAGGAAAGATACACAAGAAGCTGCTTTATATTGAGTCTTAGTACTGTTTACACTGATTGGCAGCAGGTTCCCCAGGGTTTCAGACTGGCAGGAGTGTATGCTTTCCCAACCCCTACCTGGAGATGCTGCTGCGGACAGGACCAGAAACCTCCTGCATGTAAAGCAGATGTGCTACCATGGAGTTAAGACGCTTCCCCTAAAAGTAATATAAGACACTAGTCCTCATGTTTGTTTAAAGGAGAATATGGGAAGCGGCCTTACGTTATGTCAGGTCACGACCCCATTTAGCTCAGGGCTTACTGACTGGCAGTGGCTCTCTAAGGTTTTAGACGGGGAGGAGTCTTTCCCAGCCCCTACCTGGGAAACTGAACCAAGAACTTTCTCCATGGAGAGCAGGTGCTCGACCACGGGGTTAGGGTCCTTCCCCTAAAATCAAAGCAAGATACTAGTCCTCGTGGTTCTGAATGATGACAATATGAGGCCTTTATACCGCGTGAGACCCATTGGTTCATCTGTCTAGCTCAATTTACTGTCGACGCCGGCTTTCTGCCCCCCACCCCACCCGCTTGGCAGCCCCCCCGGCCCACCCACCAGCGTTAGCGCCACCTCCAGCATGGGCGCCAGGGCGAGGCTGCCATGGAAGAGCGGGATGCAGTCCACGAAGAGCGCGTGCGCCGGCAGGTGAGGCCCCGTCGGCTCCCTCTCCCGGCCTCGCTGCTGGTGGTGGTGCTGCGGCTGCTTCTCGGCCACCAAGAGCCCGTTGACGGCGCAGTGCGGGTACTTGGCGCCGTGGAGCACCATCTTGCAGTAGGCCTGCGTGCTCAGCTTCATCTTGGCCGGGGCCCCGCCTCAGTCAGCACAGCCGTCGCCGCTGCTGTTTCCTCCTCCTCATGGGGCCCCGCTCGGCAGGGGCAGCTCCGGCCTCCCTCACGACCACCGCCGCTGCCCGCTTCCGGCTCCACGGGCCCGCCGCCAAGCACCGGCCGTAAAGCTGGGGACGGGGAAGAGGAGGAGGGGCGCAAAAGTGTCGCGAAAGGAGCCTCTCCAAGTCCCATAGCTGAAGTACAGAGGAAGGGTGGAGAGGGCCCTTCTAGAGTAGACTCATATCTATGGTCTTCTCTTAGTTCCGCCTTCTTTACCTCCCGTCATACCCCGCGGTGAAAAAGCCAACCTAAAGTTCCTTTTTTTTTTTTGAACGCATAGAGTTACGGGTCCATTGTCTACAAACAGGGTTGCTCGGTTATTTTTGACGGCCCTCTCCCGTTTTTCCCGTCTTATGTGGGATAAAATAGGCAAGAGATTTCGAGGAGTGGCATCTAAAAAGCTAACAAATTATATTATGGCATAAGCGTGCATCTGATACGGTGGGCTTTAGCCCACGAAAGTTTATGGCACAATTTCTACTAATCTTAAGATGCTATAACACTTTTTGCACTCTCTTTTCTTTTGCTGCAATAGACTTGAGTTGCACTCCTAACGCCACTTACCTGGGAGTAAGATCCACAGAATTCAAGGAGACTTGCTTCTGAGTAGACATTGTTAAGGATTGCTCTGTTACTCCTCTGGAAAGTGGAGAAAATAAAGGACTTTAGCGTAGCTACATTACTATTAGGCGGGATATCTCTCCCTCCCCGTAGAAGCAAAGAGAGCAATTAACATTGCATTTAATTGAGGACTTATTTATTGTGAACTGCATTTTGGAAACTTACTCTCCCTGCCCCTCCTAAATAGAAAAAAGGAAGAGTGACAGACACAATTGTCTGAAAAACCACCTTCTAAGTTCCTTTTGAATCTCTTTTTTGTCTTTCCATCTTCCAATAAAAAAACTTTTGGAGTTTTTGTTAGAGAGCATTGCTACCCAATCACAGGTAAACAACAGTTCTATATTTCTCTGTACTTTTTCTATAGCAGACTTCACCAGCTCTGTGCCCTACACGTTTTGGACTACTAGTAGTTTAGGGTAGAAAAGACAAGGAGCGACTTTTAGAGGTGTCTAAGGTTATTCACGGTGCGAAGTAAGTGGATAGAGAGAAGATTTTCTCTTTTCATTCTGGAAGGTCAATTCAATGAAGCTGGCTGTTCTTGATGTTAACGCGGAAAGCACCCCATGGGGTAAACGATACCTGGTTACTTTACATTTTCCTATATCTATCTATGTCTTTCGTCGTATCCCGTCATGCTTCGCGGCAGAAGGCTTTAGGCACCGCCTGGGAGGAGGGACTTCCGCCCTCTTGGCTGCTTGGACCGTCGCTATCCCATGTTGCCTTGCGTTTCCGCTTCCCTCTCCTTCCCTCTTTCCGTCCTCATTCTGCGGGGTTTAGAGGACACGAGCTGCCTCGGGTTTGTGGTGGCAGGTGAGGGAGGGGCTCCGCCTTCTCGGAGAAGAATGAGGGGGAGGGCCTGTGGCGGGAGTGGGGAGTTCCGGGGAGGAGGGGGAGAAGGAAGGCATTCTGCTTAATTGGGGTTTCCTGGTTGATTGAGGTACAGTATCCTGATTGGGGTTGGTGATGGAGAATGGAAAAGATGCTGGTAGTTGCCCTGGGAGAGACGAGGGGGCAGGCATGTCTCCCTTTGCACGCTTACCTGGGAGTCAGCCCCATTTTACTCATTGGGGTTTAATGGACCAACCCTTATTCAGAGATAAGCCCCGCCGATCTGAATGGGGCTTGCTCCCAGGTAAACATTCAGAAGCATTTTAGCCCCGCCTCATGCACAGGATGCAAGAAAGTAAAAGTGCAGCTGTTTACACCTGTACCCTGAATGTAATCCCTGCTGAACTTAGTAAGGCTTAATAGCTCAGCCTTATGCATGTGTCTAAATCCTGCATTGTGGAGCCTTATTTGTGGAAGTCATCAATGCTGAAAGCCGCTCTGCCCACTAGCCTGTTGAGTACAGTGGGGCTTACATCTGAGTATATATGTTCAGGGTTGAACAGGAGTGGGGTGCTTGTGGCCAGCTAGATGCTGCTAAACTGCAACTCCTGTTATCCCTGACTACTGGTCATGCAAGCTGGAGCAGATGGAGTTGTCCTCCCATAACAACTGGAGGGCTGCGTGTTCCCTACCGCTACTCTGGAAAGTAACAAAATGTTGTTACAAATATTTTGGGTTCCTTCCTTTTGGGAAGTTGGGTTGTCAACTCGGGAGATATCCCATAACCTGTTAATAATAGCAATTAACAAGTGGTAATACTTCTCTATGGCATGAATAGTTTTATTACTATTATTTAATGTATTTATATCCTGCCTTTCTCCCAAATTGGGACTCAAGGCTGCTCATTACATATTGAAAACATCCTTCTAAAATACAAAGGAACAAAAACAAACTAGTTAAAAACAATAGTTAACAAACAAATACAACAAATTTAAAATAGCATTGAAATAATAATTGCCCTTGTAGCAACCAAGTGGTCAACATTGTCTGCACCTAGTTTTCAATGACCTGTCTGAATAGGAAGGTCTTAGCCTGCTGGAAGAATGATACCAAGGAAGGAGCCAATCTATCTTCTGTTGGGGGAGAATTCCACAATATGGGAGCAACCACAGAAAATTCTCTCTTGTATCACCACCTCCATGCTTCTGATATTGATGATACCAAGATCATTATGATTTATTTCTTAGATGAATTGGAACAGAGTTGCATTTTCCCAACAGGTTGTCAAGTAGCCTGGAGGGAAAATGCAACTCTGTTCCAATTCATCTAAGAAATAAATCATAATGATCTTGGTATCATCAATATCAGAAATGACATGTGGACAGTGTTTTGCAAGAAACTGCCAATGGTACTTGTAACACAGAAGGAAAATTGCTTTTTCTGGATTCGGTCTGATATATAACACACTGGGCTGCAGTCCTATGCTTGTTTATCCATTAAATGTGTGGGATGCTTATTGCCCTTCTTGCAATGCATATATGCAATTGCTGCAAATATATTGAAAGCAGAGCATAGAAAATCCCAGGTATCTGTTGTCCCAGATTGTTTTAAAAAGGAGGATGCTGTGCGGAAGCTTACATTCAGTTTTAACTGTAGCTGCAACTACTCTTCCCCTGATTTTTTTGTTGTCACCTGTGGGTGGAAGATTTTCCCTTCCAGCTCTTTGTTTGTGAGAGGTTGATTAGTTGAATGCAGAAACTTTGATAGTCCTTGGGAGAGGAGTTGGGAGTCTCTTGCTTGTTGATGCCTTCTATCTTATGCCCTTAAAACCTAAGTCTGCATCTTCTCCAAATGTTACTCAGAAGGCTACATTTTGGTTTGCTGGATGGTCATTAGAGTTTTGAGATTCCAGCACTGTATTTTGCAAGAAAGACAATGCTGCAAGAAATGACATGTGGACAGTGTTTTGCAAGAAACTGCCAATGGTACTTGTAACACAGAAGGAAAATTGCTTTTTCTGGATTCAGTCTGATATATAACATTGTACCTTTTTTCTCTTTCAGGATGTTGGCTTCTCGGGCATTTAGTCTTCTTGGCAAGCGGGCCATTTCCACTTCAGTCTGTGTGAGAGCCCATGGGCATGGTAAAATGATGGCTTATTATTACATTTTTGCCCTACCTCTCTTTGAAAGAGCTTAAGGTGACATACAGCGGTCTTCCCCTTCCCTGTTTTATCTTTACAAGAATCCTGTGACATAGGCTGAGAGAGCATGACTGGCCCAAGACTATCCAGTGGGCTGTCATGGCTGTGTGGGAATATAAGCCTGGGTCTCCCTGATCCTAATCCAACACTCTTAACCACTACCTCACCCTGGATCTCATCTTAACTTAATTATCCTAAAACTGTTCACATAGGTTTAGTATATTTCAGCATATACCGTGATAGTTCATCACAACAGCTCCTTTAAAATAGACTAGAGTGACAAATAGTGATTTTCCCATACAAGTGAAAAAAGCTGAATGGCTTTAAATCTGCCACATACCCTATTACAGCCCATCGTCTGTTCCATGAATGAGGAACCTGTGATCTTGATAGGAGATAGAACCCAACAACCCCAGCATGGCCAATGGTCAGGGATTATGAGAGTTGTAGTCCAGTAACACCTGGAGGGCCACAGGTTCCCTGCCCCCCATCTATTCCATCATAATGACATAATGCTTCCAGAGCTAACTTATTTTTCTTGTGGGTCCTCTTGTGTGAAGGACCAGCATGTCTTTAAAGTCTCTGCCTTTCTTAAGAGAAATTAAAATATGAAACTCCCCAGTGCAAATTTTAGTGTGTGCCCTTCTGCTCTGATACCTTTGTTTGGTTTATGCTATTCCAAGCTTCCTGGGATTGTATCTGTGTGAGATTTTTCTTATTTTCGCTGCCAAACAGGTATTGCAAAAACGGAAGATTTCAGCCTGCCAGCTTACACTGATCGTCGGGATATTCCATTGCCTGAAGTTCAGTTTACAAAAAGTCTCTCTTCGGAGCAGAAGGCCCTGAAGGAGAAAGAGAAGGCATCATGGACTGCCCTTTCTTCTGCTGAGAAGGTTGCATGTAAGTATTTATGGTTATGGTGGGCTGTGTTGGAACAGGGGAAAGCAGGGTGGCAGGCAAAGGTGGCTTGGCTAACTTTAAGCTTCAGCATCTCAATTGCACCCTCTCTTCTCCCCACCTTTCAGTGTACCGCATCAAGTTCAATGAGACCTTTGCTGAAATGAACAAGGGGTCATCTGAATGGAAGACTATTCTTGGTGGGACACTCTTCTTTATAGGCCTCACTGCTTTTGTTGTCATTTGGCAAAGGATGTATGGTAAGTAGTTGGCATTTAAGGAGCATCTTTACCATTAAGATAGCAAGGTGTCTCAAATGAGAAGTGCATGTCTTATGATCCCAAGAGTAAGGAGAGAGGTGTGTGTGCATGTGCACTGAGTAATATAGAAGAACTAAGTTACACTTGCAGGTGTATTTGCGCCAACATATGGCTCTTCTAAGTCATTGAAGAGCATCATTGCTATGCTCTGGCAATTTAAAGTACCTAAATCCATGTATTCTCTTGGGAAGCTGCTTTGGCAATTCAGAGTTGTCTTTTTTTATAATACGATGGCTGTACTTGAGGCAGCTTAATAGCCAACACAACAGCTTATGGAGCTATTCACTCTTTTTCATGCCACAGGTTCTTGGCTTTGGATCTATAGCAGGATATGGGAGGCCCTGGGCAGAAAAACACATTGTGTTCATCTTTGTCATAAGAGGGACAGGCAAATCTCAGGTGTCTGTCTATCTTCAGGTAGATCTGTAGCTGATCCCCATCTCCCATAAGCTTATAGGGGCAAGAGTGCCCCAGATGGCTTATTTTCCAGTCTTCCTTTTAAAAGATGGGGTGTGTATAACTTCACAAAAGTCGTTAGCTTAGCTGCTCATATTTCAGCTACATAAATTATTGCCATCTCAAGCAACAATAGATTGAAACATTTGTTAAGCTTTCTTGCCTTAATTACTTGGAGACAATCTGATTTGCCATTAAGAGTTAGGCACCTGACTGCTCAGAAAAAAAGATTTGATCAAATAATAGTCAGGTATTACATAGCACAAATGTTTAGAACAGTAAAATATTTAAACATCAAGCCTAATGATAATATAATCACAAGGTGTTTTTTTGGTAGTATCTTAAACAGTGAAACTGACTCTAAAACAAATACAGTGGTATCTTGGTTTAAGAACAGCTTAGTTTATGAACAACTTGGATTAAGAATGCTACAAACCCGGAAGTAGGTGTTTTGGTTTGTGAACTTTGCCTTGGAAGCAGAACATGTTCCGCTTCCGGTTGAGTGTGCTCCATTTGTAAATTGAGTCCCGCGCTGCTATGGGAAAGCACGCCTTGGTTTAAGAATGCTTTGGTTTGAGAACGGACTTCTGGAATGGATTAAGTTCATAAATCAAGGTACCACTGTAAATGAATTAGAGTAAATATTTAGTACTGTGCACAATTCATTAACATTTCTGTAGGTTTTCATCCTTTTTACACCCAGGGCTAGCCTACAGTTTCCTTCCTTTGGGAGGAAGGATGGAATATAAGTTCAGTAAATAAAATAACATTAAATTAGTGATTAAGTAAAAGTCGGTTTTTAGAAGGCAGGCATGGTACTGCATCAGACTAATTCTCCAAGTAGGATTACCTTCAACTGTTTTTTGCTTCAATCTGTGTTGTCAAAATAATCAGTACGCTCCTGGCTAAGGCAGGGCAAAGGAGCAAGCTGCATTTGCTCCTGCCATTCTGACAAAGTTTGCCCTAATCAGATTTTAAGAACTTAAAACTGCCGCCCACATAATCATATTATTGGTTTCATGGGATATTTGTCCACAGTCGTTTGACAGGTGTGTCAGTGATTAAATTTACAGAAAGTAATTCCCTTTGTTTAGTGTGTGCAGTCCTCACTAGCTGCTACTGGGGCCAGCCCTATCAATGGCCAAAGAGGTAACTTCCTTTGGCAGCAGATACTGAGGGGGGCAGTAATGGTATCTCTCTGCCTGTTTCTTCTGGATCCAACAGCCACTGCCTCTGTTGGAGGAGAGAGCCATGAGTGCCACACAACCTGTCCTGTGCCTTTTAAGCTAGGCTGCTTCCCTGAGGTGTGGAGGACACTGCTCCATTGCCAGTGTTGGAAGTAAGATTCAGTGGCTAGTTTAGTTAGCTTTGGTACTTTGAATGGGGGTGAGTGAGCGAGCGCCGTATGGTCAGTGGAAGCAGGACCCTTAGGGTGAATGGGGCACAGCCCAACCAACCCTAGTTTGCCTGATTTCTTAGAACCAGTTGAGGGGTGGCCTACCTGTCATTAGCTCTTGCTCCACCTACTGTTGGTTCCAATAGGCAGCAGCCTCCACTACATCTTGCCCTTTGCTTTGGGCAGCAAAAGGCCTTGGGTGGACCTCAGCTGCCATGCAGTAAATTCAGTGTGAACTGGGAACAAATATCTGTTAACATAAAACTAGATTTGACTATCATCCACCAGGGCCAGGGCTTTTTCAGTGACTGTTCCGACCTGGTGGAATGCTCTGTCCCATGAGACTAGGGCCTGCAGGACGATCTCCTTCTGCAGGGCCTGTAAGACAGAGCTATTCTGCCTGGCCTTCAGTCTGAATTATCCTGATCCTCTATTCCCTTTCTCCTTTCCTTTTCTATGAAGAAACCCTTCTGGGACCCCACATTTAAGCTCTTCCTTGGTCTCCTTGCTGGCCCTAGTAGGACCAACTTAGTCAGTTAGCCCTGGTGATCATTTGATGTCTACTGACTGGGGTTTCCACCCCCCCCGCCATGACCCCTAAATTTTAGAATTTTATTGACATTGATGTTGCATTTATGTTGTATTTTATGCTGTGTTAATACATTTTAATCAGTGTTTTATATTTGCTGTTAGCCTCCCTGAGCCCAGTTTTTAAACCAGGAAGGGCGGGGAATAAATAAAAAAATATTATTATTTATTATGTGGCCAAAAGATGTTTGTGAGATGTTTTCATGTTTTAGTTCTGAAGGCAGAGCAGAGGTGGCTTTCAAATGTACCTGGGCCAGATAATGCTGAGAGAGCATTGAGCTTTTGACTCGCACAGAGCGTTGTGTCTCTGTTCAGAGGTCTTAAGCCAGATGGCGGTAGTTGGATGCTAAAATATAAAGTCTCTAAATGACTTGCAGTCATCAGATGTGCAGATACTTTTTATTTATGAATCTCCTTTCACATAAGCCCCAAAACAATTTACAAACATACAATAAAAACAACTAAAGTAGTTTTCAAAACAGTACAAAAAAAAAAAAAGGCGCAGAGAGACTTAAAAACATCCTGCCAGAAAAAGCTTGTTGAAACAAAAAATTATTCAGTTGTTTGCAGAAAATACAAATGGAGGGTGCCTGTCGTATCTCTACTAGGATGCTGTTCCACAAAACAGTGACAGACGCACTTGAAACCCCTGCTCTGAGTTAACTGTGGGGTGGGCTTTCATCTCTGCATCCTTTTGGGAAGCAAATAAGTTCTATTGTTTCTAGGCTTGGGGAAAGCTTGGATGGAATGTACTTCTTACTGTTGACAAATTGGGAGATGTCATGAGCTTATTGTAATTTGCTTTTCAATTTACAGTTTTTGGGCCAATCCCTCACACTTTCACAGATGAGTGGAAGGCCATGCAGACCAAAAGAATGTTAGATATGAGAGTGAACCCAATTGACGGCTTCTCGAACAAGTGGGACTACGAAAAGAATGAATGGAAAAAATAAAGGCACTCCAGGGATCGCCACTCCTGTTCTGGCTTGAAATGTTGAAACCATTCCTTCATCTCCATGTGACCTCGCTGCTTCTGTGTATGGGGAAGAAAATACCCCTCTATTGAAAGAGAAACCTTTAATAAATGTTTGGTTTGCTTGACAAGTTTATTCTGCTTTGTTCTAGGGAAGTATAAATTGTCCCTCTTGCTATATTTGTAGATGTAAAATCTACACAGCAAGATTAAAAGTTGAAGAAGAAAAAAAGGACTTTGGAACCATCTCTTGGAGATAATCTTTTTAGAAAATATCTGTGGGGGATTCTGGCTGCTGAAATACCAAATGCATCTTATGTGATCCAGCAACTCTGGAAGCATCTAGTGTGCTGATGCATTTTTAATAAGCACTTAGTGCTTGGAGTTGTCAAACCACGGCAGCAGAAATGGCCTGGCAAAAAACCGATTCTGTGTTCTTTTGAGTGCATGCTGAAAGGCAGGACCGCTGCATGACACGTCAACATGCACTGTGCCACAGATTGTAATCAGCAGGGAAACCACACCTCTCATTCTGCATAAAACTTGAGAGTGTTCAGAACACAATGTAGGCAATAAATCTGCCTTCAACGATGCCTATAGGTTCGGGTGCTGCTGCCCTGAATTAGCTCAAGTTCTGCACCAAGTGCTCAGCAGCTTCTACTGCAATGCAGCAAAGGTGTTGCCTGGGGGGATGACCTTCTGGAAGCCTTCCCAAAGCTTGCCACCACCTTGCCTTTGGCTTCCCACAGAGTATGTGTGTGGCTGAGATGGCAAAGGGAGCTGCTTGATGGCAGTGATAAGTCACAATGGCGGCAGAAAAAAATATGACTACATTGCATTAGATCTTATCTATGTTGCAATCTGCCTCTATAGACAGTTTTAGATGCCGTGACACTACTTTGAGAAATCCACCTGTGAATGCTAATTCCTAATAACTTGGTGCTCTTTAGTGTAGCTTGGAATCAATCCAAGATAGGAGCAGGCCTAGTGACAGATAATCTCTAGTGCTTCTGATGGAACTCTCATACCTGATTTTGTGTGTGTAGTACATGCAGTCAGTTGGGAGCCCCCCCCCAATTCCATGGAGAATCAATGCACAGAGAAGAGGAAGGAGTGGGAGGGGTCACTCCTGCTGTTCTTTCCTTGACCTGCATATTGAGCTGAAAGTGAACATGACGGATGCTTGTTCATGCACAGCAACAAAAGCCATAAGCTACTTTAGATCGCATGGGCTGTTTGCATAGCTGTAAAGGTTCACATCTGCAGAATACAGCTGCGGGACCGTGAATGATCCTGTCACTATTACTGCATGAGAAGGATTTAAATTTTGTAGCATTCAGGGGATGTATTGGCATATGTGTGAATCAACCCTATCGGCTCTTGTCAACCCCCTTTATACTATTTTATTACATCTATACCCCACCTTTCGTCCAAGGAGCTCCAGGTTGTGTACAGGGCTCCCCTCCTACTTTCTCCTCACAACAGTCCTGTGAGGTAGGTTAGGCTAAGAGACCATGGCTGGCCCAAGGATAGCCAGTGAGCATGGCTGAGAAGGGACAGGATTTCAGCCCTAGCTCTCAAGTCTGATGCTTTTGACCACTACACCACACCGCCTCTCTTGTTGTGAGTAGCATTTTGCAGTTCATTCTCTGGTGCTAGGGATTTGCAGGTCAGCTAATAAGCCAGCTGCGTCCTGCGTCCCTTGCAGCCTAGCAATATAAGGATCGCTTGGGTGGGGGAGGTTACCCTCTGAGCTGAA
Source organism: Podarcis melisellensis (assembly GCF_964234715.1). NCBI lineage: Eukaryota > Metazoa > Chordata > Lepidosauria > Squamata > Lacertidae > Podarcis > Podarcis melisellensis. Next base: position 40,437,064 of record NC_138540.1, on the reverse strand, counting down.
GTGCTTTGCCTGTGGCTTGTGCCTGAAAATAGCACTAGCTGCCTTCACTGACTACAGTCGCTGACCTGCTTTCTGAATCCCTGTGAGAGAGGCCGGCTGGCCTCTGCAACAGCACCCTCTTCAGGTGAATCCTGATAATGTACCAAAACAGAGGTCCCTTTCCCGCTTCCTTTCTTTGGAGGCTGGCTTTGGAGAGATGCAAGCAAGGAATGAATGAAGGTATCTTGGCCAAAGAAAGCATGACTGCAGCAGAAAGGAGCTGATGCCTCTGCTGGCGGATGACGCTTTGCTGCCGTCTCAGAGGAAGCTCCTCGCACGACTCCAGAGCAGCCGAACTGGAGCCTTTACCTGAGAGGTAGGAATGGGCAAATGACAATTTTACTTTCTCATTTTTCCAAACCTAAGTTCAGTTTTCCGCATTTCTGCATCAGTTTGCAATTGTCTTTTTTAAAAAAGATATATTTTTAATTCCAACCTATTCCCCCCTAACACATTTTTGTATGCAAAGTATACACATTTTTGCAAAAAACAAAACAAAACCCCAATACAATGCATTTTTTTTTGTACATGACTTTTCTTCCTTTATACATAAAAATGTAAGGGAGGTTAAATGGAAGTGGGAGGTGCTTCACAGAGTGGTTTAGCAAGTCACTCTGTGAAGTGCCTCTTCCCTCCTTTAAAAGAGAATGGAGCTGGGAGCAAACTGGGGTGGGGGGGAGGCAAGGGGATGGGTGAGGGGTAAAGGGAGCAGTGTTTGGTCAGGGGTGGGGGAAGGGTGGCTGGCAAATGGGTAGGCAGAGTTGGTGGGCAGAGCAAGCGGGGGGGGGGGAGCCCCTAATATCAACATATACATTGACTCAAGCCTGCACACAATGCAATGTCTGCACACATTATTGGGCTGGGTAGCTGCGGTGCAAAATCCAGAGAAGTGCAGATTTTGAAGGGTTTCTGTGATAAGCAAAGTCTGGGGGACGGCTGTTTCCATTAAAGCCCCCCCCTTCCAAAGTTTGTTTAGGGTGATGTTGATTTCCCCTCTTTTTGTCTTTTTCAGTAAGGCAGAACCTCTGCATTGCAACAGTATGTTAGACATTTCACTTGGCAGCAACAGCTGTAGCACAGTGACTCATGAAGCAGAGATGGGAGGGGAGTGTGTGTGTTTGTGTGACAAGCATCGATGCCCCACACAGGAATCCGCCAGCAACTGACCAAGGATCCCATGTCACAGCTGGTGACGTAAGATCTGCAGATCTTGGTGAGAATCCCGAGTCCCCATTCCTCCGTGTCCTGTTGTGACCCTTAATATTATCGCCGCTGCTTCTCTCTCTGTGTGTGTCAGTTCCTGCCTGGTACTCTGTCCTCCCGCTTCAGATGCGGCAGAGCTGGTAAGTGTACGGAGATTTCCTGCAAGTCCCCACCTCATAATAACCAGCGCATGCTCTTCCTGGCCCATAACACTCCTCAGCAGATAAACGCACCTTTCGGAATGAGTCAGAGGAGGAAAGCAAGTCTCAGTTATAAGGGTGTTTCCCTCCCTTTTCTCTCCTTGTTTTGCAGTGCCCTGGTGACAAAAAGGGAAACTGGAATGAGCAACTGTGGGTTTTGTGTGTGAGCCTGCCTGCTGAGGAACTCAAAGGTGGCATGGGGACCGGTATGAGTAAGGTACAATCCTTGGGGTTCATTGCAACTTAGCAAAAAGTGGGAATGGGGGTGGTAAGGTAGTATTTTATTTTATTTTATTTTATTTTATTTATTTGTTGCATTTATATCCCATTGTTTCCTCCAAGGAGCTCAAGCTGGCTTACATGGTTCTCCCCCTGTTCATTAAATCCCCACCACAACCCTGTGGTGTAGGTTAGGCTGAGAGGGACTGGTCTTCAAGGTCACCCAATGAGTTTCATGGCTGAGTGGGATTTGAACCCTGGTCTCCTGGGTCCTGGCTGTCCACTTGGCCAATGAGACCGCACTAGCACGACTGGGGCTGATGGGACTTGGTAGTCCCCCAAAATCGAGAAGGGACCAGGCTGGCGAAGTCTGCAGTGAAGCAATTTATGTCAAAGAAATAAGGCTCAGTTTGAGTGGTTGTGGAGCAGCTGGTGGCACAGCAGGGCCGCACCCCAGGGCCAAAGTCCAGTCTCCTGCCCTCCCCTACCTACCCATGACGAGGATGGAAGCAGCAGCAAACAGGCACTGTATGCTGGGGCTGAACAGGCTTGATGCTGGCCATCCCAGTGTCCTCCCTTCCTTTCCTTTTTAAAAACACTTTATAATCTTGTGGCAGCCAGGTAGGCATGTAGACGTTTTTATTATTTTTACCTTAAAAATTGGCTCATTATTGTCGGGTATGTGTTAACACCGCAGCAGCAGCAAATTCTAATTATCCATTAATGTGGCTGTGATTTAAGTGAGTCTGAGCATGCACACCAGGCATAGGAAAACTTGGCCCTCCAGATGTTTTGGGACTACAACTCCCATCAACCTTAGCTAACAGGACCAGTGGTCAGGGATGATGGGAGTTGTAGTCTCAAAAACATCTGGAGGGCCGAGTTTGCCTATGCCTGGTGCACACTTTCATATTTTTAACCGGGGTGGAAAAACAGACTTTTTTGGTGGCTTTTTGCTTAAACACGGGGGTTTTCAAACTGTGGACCACCAGTGGTCCAGAAACTTCACTCAGGTAGTCTTTTAAAGCATGTTTGCATTGAGTAGTCATATTGATTTTCAATTGTATGTTTATTGCTTCTTTCATTAGAAATTCAGTTTGATTGATTGCAAATTGTAATACAATAGTATATAATGTAAAAAAGTAAACACTGAGTCAGTGCTCAGAATGTCCAGAAAGACCAGGGTTCAAGGAACTGAAGCTCACTGGGTGACCTTGGGCCTAACCTACCCCGCAGGGTTGTTGTAAGAATAAAAAAATGGAGAAGGGAGGACCATGTTAGCCACCTTGAGCTCTCTGAAGAAAAAGAAAGTGGGATATAAATGCAATAATGAATGAATGAATGAAGCAAGCAATAAAAATACAATTAAAAACCATACAGTATCGAGCACAGTGCATCACAACTGCTACAACAGACAGAAAAAACATTCAGCAGTAAACCATCAGCAATTTTCACATGGTCCTTGGTGAGCATGGCTCTAACATATCAGGGATGCAGAGGTAGTTGTAAGCCATGGAGCAGCAGGGTAGAGGGAAAAGAAGCATTGACTGTCAGCTCCACAACTGAAGCAGCGCACCTGATCATCGCTGTAAGACCATTAAGTCCATCGTGTAAATTTATCCAGCTGCTCCACCGAAGAGCACTGAATGGAAGGATGAGCTGAGAAGCTACTAGTTCAAATTTTCATGACATAAGAAGACCCCCGTTAGATCAGGCCAAGGGCCCACCAAGTCCAACACTCTGTCTTCACAGTGGCCAACCAGATACCCCAGTTGGGAAGCGAGCAAGCAGGACCTGAACACAACAGCACTCTCTCTCTTTGAGATTCCCAGCAAATGGTAATTCAGAGGAATACTTGCCTACTGTGAAGAATTTACAGTGGCCCCAAGCAAGCTATACTCCCTCAGCCTTCCCTGTCTGCAATATGAGCGATAACAACAATGGCCTACTTAGCAGGGATGTTAGAAGGATTACTAAACTATTGGTCTGTGTTGCCAGAGAGCCACCAACTCCCTCCAGTTTACCTTTCCCATTTGGTGAGCCTTCCACCCCACTTACACTTGCTGCAGCCTCCTGTTTTTATCAGAAGACATTCAGCAATATTGGTTGGTATTCTTTTTAACAACAACAACAACTCACTGAAGAACTATTTGTTTAACATGCAGCTGGGTGCCTGGCAGTGGGATCAGTTTACTGCCTGTACAGGGAAAGTCACAGCTTTACTGAATTAAAATTAGATCCTCTGACCCAGATAAAAATGCCTGCTCAAATCAGAGACTGCCGACCTCCCTGTTTCTGGATTGAAATAATTGCGGACAAGAGGTTTTCTCAGCTGGCTGGCTCACTTTCCTGCAACGGTAGGCAGGATATTCAGCAGAGGCAGGTCTATTTGGGCAAATGGGACACTGTCCCACCAAAATCAGCCTGCTCCTGCTTGCCTGCATTCCTACTTCCAACCAGTTCAAGGAGGGTGCCTGTCAGCTTCATCTTCCTTAGCCTCAATGTTGCCCTTGTAGAACACAGCAGGAAGGAGGATGGGGGCAAAACTAGTTGGCTGAGTTGGCTCAGTTAGTACAGTGGTGCCCCGCAAGACGAATGCCTCGCAAGACGAAAAACCTGTTAGACGAAAGGGTTTTCCGTTTTTCAATGCGCTTTGCAAGACGAATTACCACACTGCCCAAGTTCGTTTTCTTAGGAGGCAGGCGGGGAACACAGCACGTTGTAATTGTTCTTTGCTCTTCAGAGCAGGAGGAAGGAGTGAGAGAGAGGGGGCCTGTTTTGTTCAGATGTCTCGAGCTAAGCATTTAAAAATAGCACCCTTGTGTGTGCCTGCTCTGGATGCCGTCTCTCGTAGTGGAGTTGTTTGGAAGATCTGCGCTGGCTGCTATAGAAACGCAAAACAGAGCCATGGCGTCTCTGGGCTGCAGCAGACCCTTGCTGCTGGTGTGAAGCCAAGCCGTGTCTGTTTGAAAGGTCACGCCGGGAAGGCTTGATGTTTAGGTTGCCTGGCGCTTGGTGTGTTCCTTCTGAGGCTGGCAGTGGACGAAGGATTCAGAATGCTGCTTTTTAAAAGGCACCAAATCTATGCCCCTGTCCTAGAACTGAGCTCACAGTCCTCTCATAGGAAGCTGGCATAGATAGATTAGATAGATAGATGATAGATAGATAGATAGATAGATAGATAGATAGATAGATAGATATAGATAGATAGATAGATACGCAGAGTTGGATCATGTGTGCATCTAGCTCTGGCTGATCTACACTGACTGGCAGCAGGTTCCCGTGGTTTCAGGCAAGAAGCTTTTCCCTCCCCTACCTGGAGACATGGGCGTATCCTGGGGGGGGGCAGCTGCCTCCCCCGATCAAGTAAAACAATAGAAATACTTAACTAACCAATCACGTCAGTTCTGCCCCCAGTAATGGAAGTCCACCCCCCAAAAAAAAATCCTGGCTACGCCCATGCCTGGAGATTCTGAGGGTTGTATCTGGGACTTTCTGCATTCAAAGCAGATGCTCTGCCTCTGAGCTACAGCCCTGCCCCCCAAATCTGTTCAGAATTCTCTCCTCTCATGCTTTCTTCATTTCAGAAGCCGAGTTTGAGGACTGGGAAGTTACTGCAATGGTTAAAGAATTGGGTGGGGAGGGGAGGGGGAGGAGAAATTCATGTTGGTCTACTGCAAATCATTCAGTGATCTACATCACATTTAGTGATTCACATTTAAAGCTGAACTTATCAAATTCGCACTTCCTGAAACAACATGAGAACAATATAAAAATGAATACATTAATGGACATATACCAAAGTGCATTATGAGCACTTGCATGCAAAAGCATGTATGTGACTCAAAACTGGGTGCAAAAATGTGCCAGGAGAAATTCTTCCCCAAATGTGGAAGAATTTCCATGAGATTTTGATTTTTTTTTAAAAATGAGACCATTCTTGCAGAAATGTGGAGAATTGAATTTAAGATTGGAAAAATGAGAAATGAAGAGTACAAAAATAGGCAGATACTTCCATCTCTTTTCCTCTAAAAAAACATTACTGTTAAGCCTACCCAGATGCATAGAAAGTGTGAATTTTAATTATTATTTTTAGTAATTTAATTTTCTGTATGTTTTAAAATATTGTTATATTTTCTTTTGTTTTCTTGTTTTATCTTTTTGTAAACCTTTTTGAGGTTTGCTTGTTTTTTTGTTTTACAATCAATTTTATGAAATAAATAAAATAAGCCCAGGAGGATCTTGTTCACAAGGGACAGTGCCTGCAGCACTAATTATTTTTCTTGGCTTATTTTCAGGTTGTGGGGGGGGGCTGTACCTTGGAAACATCAGGGGTAAGTGTTTTTCAAACTGTGCCTGTCTCCTAGCAGATGTTGATTATGAGCAGTGTATGTGGCGGCTGCTTCCTCCTCCTCCTAGAATCTAGTACAACTGTGGAATGATGAGCTGGTTTCATCTTTGCATGGTGTATGTATGGTTATAGATTTAGGAGTACTGTATTATTACTTATCCCCACCAAGGCCAGGAAGTGTCCTACTAACATAGGTGGATATAATGCAAGGGAACCATGTGTTTCACAAGGCAAATGTGCCATTTTAACATACAGGTAAGTTCTGTACCATTTTGAAAAACAAAAATTCATTGTATGGTTTAGCATTGCTTTTATTTTGAGTTACATATGGGGCGGTGAGGGCACAACAATATTATCAGTGCTTCTAAGTGTTATGTACTGAAGTTCTCAGCCTGGGCCAGCAGGGGGATACTGTAGATAGTTTTCACTCAGGTCCACATATGCAAATAAGGGATTGAAAGTGATGTTCAGTGATTGGATAGTTACAGAAAGTTGTTACAGTTGCATTGTAGTGGAGCTCTATATAAGCAGGCTGGCTGAACCCTTCAGTTCAGTTCAGTTCAGTTCTTGCCTGTGAATAAACAAGAGCTGTTTGAAGAATCGCTGTGTCGTCTGCTATGTCTACCCACTATTTACAGTAACACTAACGGTCTTAATCTGGGGCTGGATCCATCCACATGATTTAATGTTATAAAGCAAGAGTGCATGTTCATAATTTCTTCATAGTTAGTTTAATCTGTAGTTGTTTATTTACATTATTTATACACCGCTTATCAAGTGCTTTTCCCAAAGGGCCGTATACAGTATTCTCAAAACGAGAAAACAAGAACAAAAATGCAAAATAAAAATCACACAACCAATTAACTCAACAGCATTAAAAGCCAACCAGTCCCCTTGCAAACACGTACACACTAGAAAAAATAATAATAAAATCAGCCCACATATTAGAATCAACAGATTAGAAGGTGGGGACAATCACAAGACAGAATGCCTCCTGTTGCGAATGGGAAAGACTGAAGTTGCTCCTAATATATGTGTGGGTGGACTGCTGTGGTTTAATTCAACAGGAGGTGGAGAAGTGGATGAACAGCTAAATAATGTCCAAATGTGGGCAAATCCTTGCTTAAGAACACAAGGACCAAAGTAGATGCTACACATAAGTACCTATATCTTTTCTTGAGGGAGATTTTGGATTGGCTAGAAGGGAAAGGGTCAAGTCCTCCATAGCACTTTTCTGGTGATAAATCTGCAGCTTCCAGAGGCTGCTTTTCCCTTAAAAAAATGGGAGAAAGTTTACACACATCTTTCTATGCAACATCTTGTTTTGGTTTTTGCTGGAATAAAGCAAGGGTTATGAACTAATGCGCCTTTTTATTCATCTTGGATCTTAGAAGTCTCTCTTTCTTTCCAGATTCTGAGGACAAAGAGAACTTAGTGAAGAATGGGATCACACACATCTTGTCGGTTCATAACAATGCTAAGCCTGTGCTGGAAGTGAGTACGGAGAGGAAATGTGGAGCATCTTGGCTCATAGCAATAAGAAGGAATCCAATTACTTAAAACATGACAGCTGGAAAATATGTAAAATGCTTTAGGGACCCCAGCTGCAGGCCATTTGCCACCCCATTCATTCATATTTCTTTGGCTTCCCCAGCTAAAATGTGAATGCATGAAGGTAATTATTTCTGTGGTGAAGTTATGAAATTTCACAAGCCAGTAGAGGGCAGTGCAATTACAGAAATGATTATGCCAGGTTTCCCAACCCTCCCTCCCTCCCTCCACATACTGTGCATTAACAAATCTTGCTTTCAGTTGTCGTGTAATGCCAGATTTGCCCAGTGTAGGGATGGGGAATCTGCATCCCTCCAGATGTTGCTGGACTACAGCTTCCATTATCCACGACCACTGGTCATACTGGGGTGCTGTAGAAAGAATGCAGTTGGTCAAGGGAGCCGTGGACTCAAAAAGGTTGAGAACCTCTGGACTAGATGATCCTCAGGGTCCCTTCCAACCCTGTGATTTTATGATTGGCTAGCATTTCTCCAATTTAAATGTAGGCAATACTGAGCTTGTTGTTGTTTAGTCGTTTAGTCGTGTTCGACTCTTCGTGACCCCATGGACCAGAGCATGCCAGGAACTCCTGTCTTCCACTGCCTCCCGCAGTTTGGTCAAACTCATGCTGGTAGCTTCGAGAACACAATACTGAGCTAGATGCGCCAATTATCTGACTTGATACAAGGCACCTTCTGATGTTCTGATGCAGCTGCTGCTAATAGCAGTTTATTCTGCTTCCCTGATGTTTCCTTACCAGATAATTTTCACACTTTATGTGATACTTCACACAGCCGAAGAACCACTTCTGGAAATCTAGCAGCTGTTTAGTGCTCATTTCTGTGTTAGCTGTTTCCAGGGCCACACTAACACCTTGTATTTAAAGCACTGTGATGCCACTTTAACAGTCATAGTTCCACCAAAGAAATCTGGGGTGGTTTACTAATCAACTCCTCTTCACAGGGAACTCTGAGAATTGTAGTTCTGTGAGGGGAATCAGAGTTCCCCTAACAGCTCTCAGCACTTGAAGGGAAAGGGTCACCTCCCAGAATTCCTTAGGGCAAGGTACACCTCCCAGAATTCCTTAGAGCAAGCCATGACTGTTTAAAGTGGCATGACAGCACTTTAAATTTATAGAGTGAATGTAGCCTAAAAGACATGTTAGAAATCAGGATAGAGGCGCTAGCATTGTAACTAGTAAAACTAATGCAATAAACCGCATGACTGAATACAGCTGTAGAGAGTTGTGTGTGTGTGTGTGTGTGTGTGTGTACTGACGGTGTTGTTCTGGGTGGGTGAATTTGCCCAGGCGATACATGCTGCTTTGCTTCCCAAGAAAATACAGTATGTATTTATTTTGAAAATGAACTCCATGAAAGCCATTTTCTTGGTAAGAGATACTGACTAATGTCATCAAGGGGGGGGGGGATCAAATGCAGGGAGCAAAAACCGCTCACCAAAGCCGCAGCTGCTTGGACCGCATCTCTGCAGACTTGCCAGACAGATGGCAAATGGTCGCAGAGGTCTTACAACATGATGGAGTGAATGAGGCCAGGGAGAAAAGGGGAACTGGAAACACACGGGTGCATTGAGCAATTTGTCACTCTGGCAAAAAGAATTGCAGAGTCAAGCTCCTTTCCCATGCCTAGCCCTCCAGCAAATGCTGAGAGAGTGTGCATGGGGGTGGCGTGGGGGGTTTGTCCCATCTCTGGTAGTGAGCAGGGGTGGGAGGAAGCTTCAGTGGAGAAGAGCAATTAATCCTGATGTGTATTGTTGTGTGTTTGCCTGGGAAGGATGAGGTGGGGTGAGGACAGGAGAGGGAGAGGGAGAGGTTAGCAACTGCCTGGAAGATTTTACTGTTGCAAACGTGTTGCAACACTGTCCGCAAAAAGTATTTTTGATACTAGTGGTGTTGTGTCCCCCCCCCTTAAAAAAAAAAGCAACAACCTACGTATAGATGAACCAAGATGGGAATGACTTGGTCCAATAGAAAACAATCTGAAAATTGTGCAGCAGCAGCAGCAGGTAGACTCAAGTTGGATGAGGCCTCTGCTCTGTGGTGTGCTTAGCTTGATGGTTAATTTGGATTATATCAGTGCCCTCTCTCTTTTTCTGCATCTGAACATAGGAAGCTGTGATATGGCAGCACAAACCATGGGCTTCTCCAGCCCTGTATTGTCTACTTACGAACAGATAGTTGGTGGCAGCTATCCAGGGTCTTGGGAAGAGAGAGAGCTTTCTCCACAATCACCTGCCACCTGAGGTCCTTTGAGCTGGAGATACAGTGGTACCTCAGAAATCGAACAGAATCCATTCCGGAAGTCCGTTTGACTTCCAAAACATTTGGAAACCAAGGCAAGGCTTCTAATTGGCTGCAGGAAGCTCCTGCAGTCAATCAGAAGCTGCGGTAGCCCCATTGGACGTTCGGGTTCCAAAGAACGTTCACAAAACTGGAACACTCACTTTCAGGTTTGCGGCGTTTGGGGGCCAAAATGTTTGACTCGCAAGACATTCAGGATCCAAGGTACAACTGTATTCAGGTTTCACATTTAAGCTGATTCGGTGCTCTTGCACAGCAAACCTGTTCCACCATAGCATTAGGCTTATGGGGATGAGAAAAGTGATGGGAAGATGCAGTGGAATGCCTGGGATATTTGCTTGACAACGACATTTAACTGTGATTCCTGCATTGCAGGGGGTTTGGACTAGATGGCCCCTGGGATCCCTTCCAAATGTACAATTCTAACCTCCCTGAAAACAAATAGGAATGCAGTTGATGTTGCTTAGCACCCTCGCAGACCTAGTGCAAAGAGATCAGGGAGGGTTAATGCTCAACTAACAGGTCATCTGACAGCAACCATCTTCATTGGGGCTGATTAAAGCATCATAAAACAGTGAGCAAGGTTTTATGTTTCCTAGAACTCTTCCATCAGGCTGGCTGCATCTGATCAGAACTCTTCCATCAATCTGGTGCAGAGGGCGTAATGCAGTTTTGGGGCATAATTACCTGTCATGCTGGGGCTCTGAAAAGGGAAAGCATCATAGGGGCACAGTTTGAAGCAGGGAGCCCTGGAGCACCTCAATGGTCCAGACTTACAAATAGTGCTGTTTTCCATAGTGCCACAATTATTATTTTTCAAATGACAACATTTTAGAGTTGTCCAACAGAAGTACCCCTGAACCTGGATGGGTTACTATGTCTGCAAATTTTACCCACTTCTGTGGGTAATAATAATAATAATAATAATAATAATAATAATAATAATAATAATAATATGCCTCTTATCTGAATGGGTTACCCCAGCCACTCTGGGTGGCTTTCAAAAGGGGAAAAAAAGTTGTGGCCATGTTTTGATTCCCCAGTCGTGCCTGGTGGTGGAGGGAATGAAGCAGAATCTGAACCCAGAGCTGGACCAGGTAGTCTCCAATTTAGTCTAAGCCAACTCAAGTTTATTTTACAATGCTGTGGTCTGAACTGAATCTCGTGGTCAGTACACATTTCTAAAATGGAGCTCCAAGATAATGAGTTGTTTGGCTCTTAATCAGATGAGGTTGTGCTAAGTGCAAATAACAAATCTGAGGTTACGCTGAGGACTATCACAGAACAATAGCAGATGTCCCGCCATTTGTTTACTGTGCTGTGCCTCCTGCATGAAGTGGAATGCACAAGTCCCTTGTAAATTTTGTCTCTTTTTTCACAGGACATGACCTACCTCTGCATATCAGCCTCAGACTCTTCAAATCAAAACCTGTAAGTTCTCTCAGGGTTTTCAGCCTGTATACAATGAAAACATGCTAGCTTTCCTGGAGAGCAATCCTGTTTTCCTCACTTGTTCATCAGAGAAACCGGTTTTGTAATCAACACACTGATCCATCTTATGTTAGTGCATGGAGCAGAGATGGGAAACCTCAGGCTGGGCCCTGAATGTGGTCCTCGAAGCCTCTCCCTGGCCATGCCCTCATTTCCTTAGACCACATCATTCACTCATTGACTCTGCCTGAGTGCTTAACCTCGAATTTGTCCTTGAACTCTGACACTGCCCTTCATTTCGCTGAATGGAGGACAGTGTGAAAGTGTGTAGAAACTAGCTGTCTGTAAAAAAGGAAAATTCACACTTGTTGCTCCACCCACTTTTGCCTCCAGCCCTGCCCATCACTGGCATGTGGCCCCCAGAAGTTTGCTTAGAAGGCAATGTGGCCCTCAGGCTGAAAATGGTTCTTTACCCCCAAGACAAAGCATGACCTGATCTCTTTTCTTTTATGGGCACAGGATTCAGTGTCTCAATGTCAACTGAAAAGCTACCCCCTCAGATGAAAGGGCCCCTTCCCTGAGCTAAAGGTTCCCTCTGAGGGGACTGAGAAGCTTGACAAGAAAGTCCTGCTCCAGCAAGTTTTTTTTGGGGGGGGAGAGGGTGTTTTGTTTATTCTCTTCCCTTCTTATTTCTTTTTCTTTCAATCATAACATGCCTCTAAGCAATGGGCCACAGGAAGGAAGTTTTGCTCTTAAGGGGTTATTTTCTGCACATTGCATTAGACTCTGAATTTCACAATCCTGGTGAACTTAGAAAGGTCCCCCCCCCAAGAGTCCAGATGAGACTGGGTGACTTGGAATGACCCATAGTTAGTGGGCTGAAAGTGGGGGTTGTGACCCATCACCACCCACTCTTGCTTTCCAAGAGGGTTTTAATGCCACACCTGCAAGATCACAGCCTCGGTGATCTTAACTACAGCCTTAACCACAGCCAGCGTGGTGTTGTGGTTAAGAGCGGTGGACTCGTAATGTGGTGAACCGGGTTTGCTTCCCCGCTCCTCCACATGCAGCTGCTGGGTGACCTTGGGCTAGTCACACTTCTCTGAAGTCTCTCAGCCTTACTCACCTCACAGAGTCTTTAAGTTGTTGGTCTTTAAGGTGCTACTGGAAGGAATTTTTTTTGTTTCACCTCACAGAGTGTTTCTTGTGGGGGAGGAAGGGAAAGGAGATTGTTAGCCGCTTTGAGACTCCTTAAGGGGAGTGAAAGGCGAGATATCAAGTCCAAACTCCTCCTCCTCCTCCTCCTTGCAAATTGATCCAGAATGATGAATGTACCATTTTGTACATTCACAACATTCAGAAACTTGCAGTGAAAGAGTGGAGGAAAAACCATGTGGAGGTGCTTTAACCATTCTGGTCATGAGTAGAGTAGGGCAGATAAAGGGTGCTATGTCTGATCATGATGGAAAAGACCCACAAGTAGCCTCTGCTCTCACACTTCCTCCTTTTCTCCTTCAGCCCTACCACCAGGAGACTGGAAGCTTCTCCCCTGCCATGTTTGTTGTGTCTTCCAAACTGTGGTTAATCTTAACTATAGCTTGTTTAAGACTAACCAACTTCCAACCAGGGGTTATGAAACATTTTATAATTCATGGCACAACAGGTGCTACTCCTGTAAGAAGAAGAAAAACAGAGAAAACTACACACTGCTGTAAGGTAAAGGTAAAGGTACCCCTGCCCGTACGGGCCAGTCTTGACAGACTCTGGGGTTGTGCGCCCATCTCACTTAAGAGGCCAGGGGCCAGCGCTGTCCGGAGATACTTCCGGGTCACGTGGCCAGCGTGACATCGCTGCTCTGGCGAGCCAGAGCCGCACACGGAAACACCGTTTACCTTCCCGCTGGTAAGCGGTCCCTATTTATCTACTTGCACCCGGAGGTGCTTTCGAACTGCTAGGTTGGCAGGCGCTGGGACCGAGCAGCAGGAGCGCACCCCGCCGCAGGGATTCGAACCGCCGACCTTTCGATCGGCAAGTCCTAGGCGCTGAGGCTTTAACCCACAGCGCCACCTGCGTCCCGCACACACTGCTGTAGGGTCATTTATTTATTTTAATAATGCATGTACCACTTAATATGTATTTGGGTAAAATAGGAATGTAGCATGAACTGCATATTGTGGAAAGTTGCTTGTTTGCTATGCATCTGGACCTCTTCTAAGTTATCATCATCTAATTTTACATGCTAGTTCCTGAGATCGAAGAGTGGGTTTTTGTCTATGCTGAGATACAATTGGGTGCCATTTGGAATCAAGATGGTGGGCTTGAACCTTTCAAAACTGCACTGATTGTAACCACTGATTTCAAAACTGCACTGATTTTAACCAAGGATTTCAAAACTGCACTGATATTTTAACCAAGGATTTCAAAACTGCACTGGTTTTTTAGAATTCCTGAGCAACAATGGGTATGAGGTTGCTAGTATATCTTAAGATCAGTTAAAACTAGCCTTCTCATCAGAAAAACTCACTTAAAATGCCTGAAATAAAAAGTGCGTGCATCCTGCAGAGAAGAAAATTAATTATTATTACAACAACAAGAACAGCAGCAACAAGTGGTGTAGTGTGGGTAGCCAGATCCTGAGGCTGTGGGTAGCGGGTGGGTAGGAGGGAGGGAAATGGACAGAGTATGCATGTGCGCTGAACTGCCTAATGGTGTCAACATCACCCAGGATATTGCAGCCTCAGAGATAAGAAAAGAAGAGTCACTCTGTTGTATGGAAAGGTCACTTTCTGGTTCTCATGGAGAAGCCGTTTTCAATGGAGCCCAGGGACGAAAGTGGGCAGCTGTACTGAGGCAGCAATGGGTATTGAAATTTTGCACCCCTGACAATGTTGTGTGCGGGACAACTGCCCCATGGCTCCCCCACACTACACCATTGGCAGCAGCCACAACAATTCCATTTTGACTTTTAAATAAACAACAATTCTGCACTCAGGATCTAAAAATAGATTACCAAATTGAGAGGATTCATTACCTCGTCATCCACTTCTCATCAGGCCAGAGTGAAGAAATTGAGAAGGGGATTTTACAGTACCTGAGTGTTATTTCTGTGAATGGAAACACCTTTTGTTGAGGTGTCAAGGACCTGGGATGAGTCTCCTTTTTCTCAGCATGCTTCAAGTTTATCAGGCTTATCATCAAGCAGGAAATCTGACTGCCACGTACAGTGTTGAGTGCCTCTTTACTGGCATTGCTTCTGGCGCTGCCCACACCTTTGTTTGGTTTCATTTTTCTTTCATTTCCTTTTTATAAATGAAGGTCAAAGGAGGTGCTGTCAGTTCCTTTGCCAGTGTCAAAGGAGTGGCACCAAAGGGTGAAAGAGAAGGGGGAGGGGCAGGAACGTGCACAGATCTGACTGCAGGTGTGGATAACTCTCAGTGATGTGATGCAGTGATCTTGTGCCCCTTGTGTGCAGACTTAGGAGGGTGCAGGCTTGCACAGATGCCTTATACTTGTTGGCATTGTCTCGGTAGACAATGGAGGAGTGCACCGCCTGCTGTGGCTGTAGAGACTGATACAGGACAGACATGTTTTGTTGCAGCTAGGGCAGACCAAGGCATTTAGTTGTGCTGCTGCAGATGCACCATGGCATTTCTTCTCCCTGAGCTCCTCACAGTCATTCCTCGCCTGGTCACTGCTATGGATACACGACCTGTCTGTCTGTCTCCAGGCACTGCAAAGGATCCCCACAGGGCAGGGCTGATGTTGTCAGCCTTCATGTCACATTTGCAGACATCTTAGTAACACAGAGTTGGTCTGTCAATGTGCCTGGAGCCTGAAGTCAGTTCCCCATAGAGCACGTCCTTGGGGACTGAGCCTTATACTGCCTAATTCTGCCTTATACTGAGTCAGACTGGCAGTGGCTTTCCAAGATTTTAGACAGGGGTCTAAACCTGGAGATGCTGGGATTAAACATGGGATCTTCTGCAGGCTACTCATGTGCTCTGCTACTGAGCTACAGCACTTCCTTTCTTCATCCGACCAACAAGCCATCTATTCCAGCAGCCACCTTTTCACCAACCAGATGCCTCTGGGAATCCTACAAGCCTCTCCTGCAATTGTGTTTGGCATTCACAGCTATACTGCCCTTGGACAGTATAGTTCTATAGGTTCTATTTAGCTACCAGCACACCTATGAGCCACTGATAAGCTCATTTCCTCCATGAAATTGTCTATTTCCATTTGAAAGCCATCTAAGTTCTCCAGATGACCAATTTATTCAGCATTCTTCCTGATTGGCTTGCACAAAGCTAATGCAGAGGTTAGACTTGGTCTGGTCTTTATTGAGCATTCATTCTGATATGTTTGCAGGGCGGTTATATGGCAATGAACGTTCATCTTGATTTGTTTGAGGGGTGTTGTTACACCTTCCCATTAGTCATTCATTCATTCCATATTTTCCAATGCATTTCCTTGTCACTTTTCTAACTTTCAATCTGTCCTGCAATATACTGACACTATTAAGTCAGTTGCCACCATCACATCAAGTGCATTAAAAAAAACCTTCATGAAAATTATTCAGCACGTCAAAGCAAATTTCTGCTAATAAACACATTTTTACATGCAGTTTTTACTCATTCTCACATTTTTGTGAGCATTTCCCCCTGATTTAATGCATCTTTGTATGGTATTTTCATTAATACTTTCATTTATTTGCACCCTTTCCCCTAATATATGCATTTTTGTAAACATTGTTCCATTGGAGAACTGCGTCACAAAATTTTGGACGAGTAACACTTTTTGAAGGATAGCTGTGATTTGGTTCACATGCTGAATCAAATTTCACCTTCATCTCTAGTTCAGGGCAAACAATTCCTAATTTTTCTACTTTGCTCTCAGGATACAACACTTCAAGGAGTGCATCAAGTTTATTCATGAATGTCGGCTACACGGAGGAGGATGTCTCATTCATTGGTGAGCTGCTTTTCTCTGTATTTCCTTTTCAGGATGGGTAGCACACTATAATATATATGTATATGTGTGTGTATATATATATATATATATATATAGAGAGAGAGAGAGAGAGAGAGAGAGAGACATTTATATATCTCTAGAAACCTGCTGGCAGTCATTCCTAAACTATACATACATACTCAACTGATCTGGCTCCCTTAACCTTGCAGGTTGATTTTCACTCAGGCTGGAAACAATCGTTGACTGAAAAGTGGCAGCGTTATGGGTTTTTCCATGAGTTATCTTATCTTCATGGGAAATGAAATTGCTTGAACAATACTCAGACAACACATTGCAAATGCTGAATGCCAAAATGATCTAGGTTTAACTTCAAATAACATGCTAATTGACAGAGTACTTCGATCCTATAAACCAGTCAGCCATCTTTATCTGCTCTCTGTTCCAAAATACCACAGAGTCTTCACTCTGGTGCATTTAAATGCTGTTCCGGAGGGGAGGTTTCAAAGAATTCCCTAACGTCAATGTAAATGTGAATTGGGAAGGAAGATTCAACAACTCATGCTCCTATGTATTGCTCTTCTCCTCATGATATACCTAACATTTTTACTGGAAATTTCCAGGGCATTTGGATGCATTTTATGCTTCCAGATCACAAGGCATCCACCTCTTCCAGGATGGCTAAATACCTACCAGGGACTAATTTTAGCAAACTCACAATTCTGTTCTTTGTGACTGGTGTTCTACAGTACAGTACATTTACTAGTAATTTTATTGTTATGGTTCTCTATTTTGTATGGTTTTATTTTATTTTATAAATTTGTACAAAGTTTCTTTTTTGAATACTGGTCAGTGATCATTATAAAGAGATTGATTGATTGATATACATACATTTAGGTCATGCAAATTTGCTAGAGTTTAATATAGGCTGAGATAGGAGAAAAATAAAGGCTGCAATCCTATCTATGTATACTCGGGAGGAAGCCGTATTGAATGTAGCGGGACTTTAACCACTTCCAGGTGACAAATTTATTGAGCATTCAGCTTGATTTGTTTGTACAAAGTTTGCAGGGAGGTTAGATGACACCCGGTAGTCACTGAGAGTCCATTCTGATTAGTTTGTGGGGAGGTCAGATGTTGTTGCATCAAGGAAACATTATCCCACACTTTTCTGTGCTTCTTCCCATTACTTTCCTTATTGCAAAGAGTCTAAATTTTTTAGGGGGGCTAATTTGTTGTGCAGAAGCTCCAAATAAACTTCCCTTGCACCACCTGAATTTGCTGATATGTGATTCAGTCCCACCAGAAAATAGCAACAGCCTGGAAGCATCCCTGGGCTGTGTTCATACTACTGTTTGCTGTACACTTCCGTGATTCCAGTGCTGGGTTTTTCATCCATGCTCACACAAAATTATCCAAAATGCATATGTATCTCTTGTTCTATGGTACTACTGTTTGGCATTGTAGTTTCTCAAATGAGCGACTCGCTGACTGCAGTCCTTAAGCGGTTCCTAATTCATTTCTTGCCATGGGGTAAAGACATCTTTGCTCTGTCAGTGCTCCCTGGTGTGCACACAAACAGAGATGAATTGAAGCTGGTGCTGATGTGAACAGTTGTAATGGAGGAGGGAAGAGGTGTGAAATGCCTGGGGGACAGGGAACAACTTTGCTGAGCTCTAAGATGGTAAAGTGAGCATACTTTTACTTTAAGTGGACATGGATAGGATTGCACTGTCAACAACATTTTGCTTTCTCTAAAGCTGGATGTTATCGTTGGAATTCTGAAAGCACCAATGGCTTGAGCTAAAGAAGCAGGTCTTGCTTTTGTTCCGTTCAGCTAGCACTGAAGGATTAGTTTGGCATGTTGTTGCAGCTTTTAGCTACTCCCCCCCCAAAGGATTCCTTATGCAAGCTGCAGCAAATTTATTTAGATTTTATAAACCAGTCAATGTATCATGTGGATTGTGCAGAAACCATTTGCAGAGGGTGGGGCTGGAGCATGAAGATACCCGCTGCTGACTAGACACACTCCTCTATTCTGCCTCCTTCGTTTTGCCCCATTCTTTGGATCCTAGCCAATGGCTTCATTAGCCAAGTAGAGGCTTCAAAAGGGCGATGAGCCACTCCACTCTCACTGTCAAATCCACTCCCAGCATCTGTCATCAACCATGTCCATCATTCCAAAGCCTTTTCTCCCTGCTTGTCTCTCATTTTGATAGCCAAGAGTCACACCAAGATCATGTCAAGTTTTTATACATGTAATGGTTTTTTCACACACACACACACACACACACACACACACACACACACACACACACATATATATATATATTTAATGCCCTTGTTTTAACAATATGTGTAATTGCTTTATATGCTTTTATTGTTGCCTGCCTGCTTTTATTGCATCTCTTTACCCTGGCCTTTGACACTTGAGACATGCGTTTTCAGGACCCACCCTGTGACTGCCATTTGTTTTAACTGTTTTTAATGCTGATTTTTAAATTGTTGCAACCTGCCCTGGGACCTGAAAGTGAAGGCCGAGTCGGGAAATTAATACCACTACTACTAATAATTCTGAAATTGCTTTGATATGCCTCATGGGAAGTGAGTCATAAAATTAATCAAATAAAAAAAATAATCATGTTTAATCTGTGACCTCTGCCTTTATGGCATTATAAATCTATGTTGTTGATGCTGTGGGTTCTGCCACATGGCAGTTCATGGTGGAGTCCATTTTTTGCAGCATCTACACAACAGCGCCCCCATCATAAGGCCATCCCATATCCTCCCCTTCCATTTCATCTGGATTTACTCCTTCCGGAGTATTCTTTTTCTAACTTACCAAATTTCTGGCAGAAAAGGTAAATGAAGAAATAATATTGCTTGGCATTTTGATGAGGATGATGTCATTTTGATGAGGATGATGGAGACCGTAAAAAGCTTGCAGCCCTAAGTAGAACAGAGTCCACAATAAACTGCCATTAGAAGTACCCTGTGAGAACAGGCCTTTTAAGTGGTGGCCCCTTGTCTGGGCAATGGTCTCTTGAGGGAGATGTACCTGGCACCATTTTTGTCAGTCTTTAGGCACCAGGCTAAGCCCTAACTGTTTACCAGTCCTTAGATTATGGTAATTAATTTTGCCTGTTACGGGGGTGCTCATCTTTTAGTGGGGTGGATAGGACTTGTCCTTAGTAATACGTTGCCGGATGAGCATTTTATATATTTTATATTGTTGGTGGTTTTAATTTTTCCTAGTTTTACATTGCTGTTATCTGTTATATTTTGGCTAGTCAAGTCACTTTGAAACTTTTAATGGTATAAAGTTACTGGTAAATGTAATAAACAGCAACAACAAAACACAGTAACCTTAAACTGTTGTAAGTGACTCTGCATATTACACAGGGAGGCATTGGACGCATGGGCTAGAAATCTCTAAATAAATACCGTAAATGAAGACTCAAGGATTTTGAAAGCTAATAATAAAGTCAAGAAAATATGAAAAGCCCTGCTGGATTAGGCCAGAAGTCCATTGAGTCCAGTATCTTGTTGCCATAGTGGTCTATCAGATGCCTATGGGAAGGCCACATGCAGGACCTGAATACATGCAGAACTCTCCACTTGTGATCCTTAGTAACTGGTATTCAGCAGCATACTGTCTCTGAAAAAGGAGGTAGAATAGAGCTGTGGTATTAAGCAGGCGTTGATAGCCTTATCCTCCATAACATTTAGGTGGCAAAATGGTACTTGATAAGAGGGCGTCCATCTTGAATTCTATGATACATGAATGCTGTAGTGCATGTACAAACTTGGGAATATGTCCAAGAGTGGAGGGAGCAAGACTTGGGGGTCTTGTACAATCCTAACACTGGTTTTCTTCACTCCTGTTCCTAACTGAAAACATTGCTCCTTTATTTCTGCTCAACAGCTTAGCTGGTGTGTCTCGCAGCACCACCATCCTGGTGGCCTATCTCATGACGGTCACTAACTTTGGCTGGGAAGAGTGCCTGACAGCCACCAAAGCTGTCCGTTCTTACGTGAGCCCCAACTTTGGCTTCCAGGAACAGCTTCAGGAGTATGAAGTCACTCTGCTCAAGGAGGTAAGACTTCATGCTTCTGCTCTACTAACCCAGTTGGCACTTCAGAGCAACATTTACAGGCTCATGTCTTCAGAGATAGCTGAAAGTTAGCTCTTTCCTTGTTCCTCTCTCACACACAGTGATGAGAGAGGAATCAGATTCACTTTGCACTGATAGGCAAATCTCCCTAATTCACATTTTCTGAACAATGCTTATACCAAAATACAGCCATCCGTCGAAGGTGTCCTGGGCCTAAGCTGATTGTTGAACAACAGTGAGACAGCAAGTGAAAGTACTTTTTCTTTGCAACAATTTTCCCCCCCAGTGCCCGAAGGAAACCCAGTGTGAGCATGTCTCACAGCTGAGACTGTCCGCAGGTTCCTCCTGACTCCCAACATTTATGGGTCTAGTGCCCTGTGCTTTAACTTCCCTTCTCAGAAAGTTGTTGCTTTCTTTTAAAATAAAGAACCTCCAGGATATTCTGAGAATATCCCATGCTGAGGAGTGGGCTGAAGAAGGGTGGAAAGATGAGGTGGTGCTGCTTTCGGAGAAAAATGTACCACAGTTTGCAAAAACTGTTTGAGCCAGGCATTCCCCCAAAGGGCACAAATTCAGCTGATTTGGGCATCCCCCATGAATTCAGCTGACTTGGGCATCAGGCATGACGCCTCGCAGAACAGAACATTTCCTCAAGGAAGGATGTTTGGTTGCTGAAGATGTGAACTGGCCCTTTTCACTCTACTACTGTTTGTTTTGGGGCATAATGCAGATCTGTTCTATGTGAAAGGGCAGGGCTGGGAAACCTCAGGCCAGAGGGCCTAATGTGGCCTCTCTACCTGGACCTTGGAACTCCCCCCAGACCATATCCATTCCCATGTCACACCAAGGGGTGTAGTGGTAAATTGTGCAGGGTCCCTTCATGGTAGTCATAAACATTATACAGCCTTCTAAGTTTATAGAACAATCTTACAATTATACAATGATAGTAATAAGGGATGCATTGAAACAATCTGTACAGATCCCTTGTTGTATTTCAGCTAGATCTACTATTTTCTGTGCACGTGTGTGGGCAAATGATTTGGACGTAATGGTTCTGTGCTCCTAAATACATAAGCTTTGGAAGATACAGAAGAACTCATTGTTCTTCCTGAGCACCATCTCCAGAGTAACCCTAGGAGCCAATCCTCAGTGGCTGACTCACCTCCTTTCACTGTGGCACCAATCAGCACAAAGGATGAGAATACTTCTTCTCAGTAGCTAAAAAGCTCCCCTTTTATGCTGATTTGGTAGCTATAGGATGCTGGAGACAGAGACCCTGCCTGCTGCAGAAATAGTAACGGGTCCGTCCCTGATTGCCTTTTTGGTCAGCTTGTGGGCTTCCAGGAGGCAGAGGGTGGGTTGCAGAGAGCAAGAGAGGGGGTCTGCAGTGCACAGGTCTGCTACAGTGCAGTCTCGGGTTTTGTGTGGGCAGGGGAGCAGTGATGGGTTGGAGAGCAAGAGAAGCAGTTTGCAGGGGCCTAGTCCAGTGGAGGAGAGAGAGGTAGGCCCATATGCCCATATCAAATCAATTGTAATGGATTGATTTGAAGTCACTTCTGCACCAGGTAAAGTAATTTTTAGCCCCCCAATTCTTCCCCCCCCCGACCAGTCCCTTATTTGGTCTGACCAAAGGTGGCAACCCTGACCTTTGATATGATTGAACAGGGCTCTTCTTGTCTCTAGAAAGTGGCAATAACCACTTTCACTTTTAGTTCTAAATGAAAGTCACTCTGTGCTGCAGCTATATCTGTGAGCGGAGACTGCGAGACTTGGGTGTGGAGGACTGATGTTCTGCTCCACAGGGCAAAGCCAACCAACTTATCTCTGGTTTCTCAGGCAGTTTATGTATTTAATATTTTTTTTTTTTTGAGGCTGGCTTCCAACTGACAAGCATGTCCAAAGCAGCAGATAAGAGAAATAAAAATAGCAATATCATTGTGCTTACCCTCACTGTGAAGATTTCCAGGGACAGGTGCTTCCCTTTGCTTGGTTTTCTTGGGAAGGAGACTACTGGTCCTGGTGACTCCCCCCCCCCCGCTTTGCAATGTTTGCATTATATTTACAGGTACACAGATTGCATGTAGGTGGAGACACAGCTTAACTATTCCAGCAGACAGCCACTGTTTCCACCAGAAGCCTAAGCTACTTGCAAAGGCCTCTTGTCTATATAGCTTTCTTAGGGTTGTCTCCATTGAAATTAATAGCCATGGCTTTCAGTGGGTAACTGAGTATGGGTATGCTGCCCACAACCTATTTTGCAGAGAAAGCAGAGAGTTTAACATGCAGAGGTCCTTGAACATTTTTGGGCTCGGGCACATTTGGAAATCTAAGGAATTGTTGTGGTTGCACCACAAAATACCCATTTCACGGAAGAAAAACTAGCAAAGCTCGGAACCTACCAAAAAGCAGGCAAAACATCACCCATTCAAGAAACAAACAAACAAATAATACACATTAAAAATATCTCTAGAAAACAGGCAACTTCCCTGAAAGCCAAAGACTTAGTAAAACAAAAAACCAAGTCTCACGCAGGGTGCAAGCAAAACAGAGTCCTCCACCCACCCAAGCAGAATGACACTTGACTTTTGCCGTGAATGCAGGATCGGTTACTTTGAGGCAGTTTGGGGTTATGGATCACATTGTTTACTTGCAAGTCCTTGATAGGAAATAAACCAAGTTTCCTTTTTACTGTGTGACTAGCTAGCAGCATTGCACCTCCGCCTTGAAACAAAACATTGCATGCTTTCCTGATTAAAAGAATAAAAGTTGTGCATTAGATTTCCATGGCCCAGAGGGCAGATATATTATTACATGCAATCTTAAAAAAAAATCCCACTGGAAGTCCCCCAATAGGCTGGGGGTAGCCCACTTAAGGACATGAATGATCAGGGGACCATTAGCACAGCTGTCCGTGGGAGGTGGCGCTCACAAGGGATCCTCCCTGCGTGGGGAATCAGCTGTAAGGGTTATGTATTCATTATTTCCTAATTCTTTACTCACATGGTTTTAGGTAAGTTCCTGCAACATTTATTCTGAGTTGAATTGAACACACAGGGTGTGATTTCCCTGCCCCCCTGTTTAACTAGCTCAAATGTCTTGCTCAAAACCAAATAGCAATGACTCTGCATTTAAAACACAGCTTCTTTTTTTAAAAAAATAATTAATTGTCATATTTTTGCACAGCAAGCAGACAAGAGAGGAGGGGAGAAAGAGGAGATATTGAGTAGGATGCTAATAATAACATAAGGCAGGGGATACAAACCAGAGAAACTGCTGTGGGCAATGACAACCTCCCCACTTAGGTGGCTATTTGAACAATGCAGTGAGAATCCATTTGCAAAATAGACTACAGCATTCACTTGTCATTTCATCATAATTGTAGAAGGCCAGGTGCTTCTGACATACACCTGTTAGGCCAGTCTTCCTCATCCTGATGCCCACTGGACACTTAAGACTACAACTCGCACTGGTCCCCAGTCAGTAGAAGCTGATGGGAGTTGTAGTCCAAATCATCTGGAGAGCACCAACCTGGGAAAGACTTCACTGTGCCAATTGGTTTTACCTGCATTGCATGCATTGTCTTTGCTCATCCTTCATATCTTATGCAGCTTCTCTGGGATTTTGTCTTGACAGTACAGGGCCTGGATTCAGCAGGAGTATGGCAAGAACCCACTCAGTGACCAAGAGGACTTGCAGTGCTTACTTTCCCAGCAAGAAGAGAAAGCAAACCAGCAGCAAGGTGGACTCAGAGAAACTAGCTGGATCAATGCCCCGAGCCAAACTAGCTCTCAGCCACATACTACCTATGACAGCAGCTGCAGCCACAGCCGGTGGATGAATAGATAGCAAAAGCTCATTAAAGACTTGGAAGAACTCTGCCTGTTATCTCTTTAAGGAGAACACAGCTTAGTTATTCTGACCCACAGTGAGGAGTGAATAGATCAGCTGCATCTTGGACATGTGGGTGCAATCGCTCAGTGGTTCAGAGTCAAACTCACTCTATTTCCCACCCCCGCCTCTGCCACAGGCTTGTTGTATGGCCTTGCTAGATAGCATCTGTTGTCTCTCTTTGGGTTGCACCCCTGGTAGTCGGGATTAGCACAGCCATTGGGGGCTTTCTGAAGTCAGTGAGAGAAAGTGAGATGATGGTTTAAGAGCCAAAGATGAGGTTTCCAGGAAGAGAAATTTGAGACACAACAACATTGAATCTAGCATGATGAGCAGATGGAAGTTGACTGGCTCATTGGTATTGGGGGTGCTTTCCCAAGTGACGTGGAGGGCTTTTGGCTTGAGTCCAGGCATTTTCATTTCTGAGGTCCTCCAGACAATCTGTTTATTGAGCATTCAATCTGATTATACAGAGCTTAAGTTATATTCAATCTTTATTGAGTATTCATTCTGAGTTCTTTGCAGGGAGCTTATACCACAATAAACAGTCTTCCTTATTTGCTTGCAGGGCATTTACAAATCTCCTTGTTAATCGTTCATTAACCACACACTTTTCAAAGCATTTCCCATCACTTTCCTAACAGCAAAAAAATCAGTTTCGTTTTCTTTTTTTAAGTGGATTTGTTGCACTAGGGTGGCAAGAGGGCTTTAATCCAACAGGGCTTTAATTGCACAGAACTAAATTTCCAGGACATGCTTGAATCTTGCAGTGCTTTTCATTCAGAGCCAGCAAAACACCAGCAGCTTGGTGTTAGCAGTTGTGTATTTTCTTGCTGAAAGCCATATTCCAAAATACCAATAAATATAAAATGCACTAAAAGCAATTCTTTCTTTCTTTCTTTTTATGCGATTTCCAAACTGCTTAATATATTTTAAAATATCTCTAAGTGGTGTACAGCAAGTTATAGAATCAGAACTGTAGAGTTGGAAGGGGTCACAAGGATCATCTAGTCCAACTCCTTGCAATGTAGGAATCTTTCATCAGATTTGGGGCTCAAACCCATGACCCTGAGATTAAGAGTTCCATATTACAAAAATATACAGTTATTTTATGAAAAGTTATATTAATACAAAATTACTAATAAATGGACGCGGGTGGCGCTGTGGGTAAAACCTCAGCGCCTAGGACTTGCCGATCGCATGGTCGGCGGTTCGAATCCCCGCGGCGGGGTGCGCTCCCGTTGCTCGGTCCCAGCGCCTGCCAACCTAGCAGTTCGAAAGCACCCCCGGGTGCAAGTAGATAAATAGGGACCGCTTACTAGCGGGAAGGTAAACGGCGTTCTGTGTGTGGCTCTGGCTTGCCAGAGTAGCTTCGTCACACTGGCCACGTGACCCGGAAGTGTCTGCGGACAGCGCTGGCTCCCGGCCTATAGAGTGAGATGAGCGCACAACCCTAGAGTCTGTCAAGACTGGCCCGTACGGGCAGGGGTACCTTTACCTTTACCTTTACTAATAAATATAAAATGATATCAGTTCTTTCACATTTGGACATACCCTACCTCTCAGCCTCCTGGCTGTCACCTGGAATGCCACCCACTCACCTTGACTCTCACCCAGTGCCCAGGCAAAATCTCAGCTCTCCTAGAGAAGTCTCACACAGAAAAGGGTTGCCGATGACATCACCATAGGCTTGTTTTTTTATGGGCAGGCCCAATATGGATGGAGATTTCTCAGGCTGGCCACTGCTGTGTCCCATTAAATAGCCAGCTACACTCTTCACATGCAATTCCATGTACAGTAGGTTTGTTGAGTTTCCCAGGTAGTCCCAAGAATGGGGAAATCATATTATTTATGATTCAAGTTTATTTCAGATTCAAAGGTTGGGGAAAGAATATTGGCGTTTTCCCCGTATCCCTAAAATGGTTTCTATATCACTTAAATGAAAACCTCAGTTTATTTGTTATTTATTCCAACAATTTCCATACTGCTTAACACTATACAGTGGTACCTCGGGTTAAGTACTTACGGTAATTCGTTCTGGAGGTCCGTACTTAACCTGAAACTGTTCTTAACCTGAAGCACCACTTTAGCTAATGGGGCCACCTGCTGCTGCCGCGCCGCCGGAGCACGATTTCTGTTCTCAACCTGAAGCGAAGTTCTTAACCTGAAGCACTATTTCTGGGTTAACGGAGTATGTAACCTAAAGCATATGTAACCTGAGCATATGTAACCTGAGGTACCACTGTAGTTTTTAAGTGGCATGCAATGAAATATAACAGTGATCAAATCATTTAAAATATTACCCAGGTCAACCTTACTTTCTGTGCATTTGTGCCAGGCACAAAGCTTGATTCTGTTTTATTAGATAATTAAAGGTCTATTCCTGGTAAACGTTTCTACCAGCAGAAGTCAAGTCACATAGGAAATGCCATCTTCTATCTTACGCTTTGTGTGCTGAAAGCTACAAATTATCAGTTGAACAAATGTTTCATAACTTCTTACTTTTATTATTCCCTGGTGTAATTTTTACAACTGACCTTTGGTTCAGTACTGACTAACTTTTAATGCTAAGACAGAAGGAGATCCTTACCAGTTTCACTTGGGAGCACCAATTATTAAAATGGCAAAGTCTGAAGAGGTTGAGATTAATCCAGGGTTCCCCCCCCCCAATTAGCATTCAGTTTCAGCTGCTGTGAAAGCTCCCTCTTTCCAAGGTTATAGCGTAATGCAGACATGCTGGGAGGAATGCTGTTAAATCCAGCTTTACATTCACCTATTTGGGGGTGGAGGAGTAGAACTACGTGCTCTTTGCATTATTCCTTGGCCTGCATCTCCTTGGCCTTTAAAAATGGCAGCTAAATAAAGCAAAATAAATAAATAAACAAACAACAGCTGCTGGAAGACACTGCCAGTAACCTTCACTCCCTGAGAGAGTGACCGGCCGAAGCCAATTTGCGAAGCAATTGCAAATTCTGCTGTTAATCAAAGTGGCTTGGGGAGGAAGTTAGGCAAAAGCCCAGACAGTGTGTCTGGTTGCTCTGTAAATGGTGCAGGAAGCCACCAGTGAAACATGTGCATTAGAAAGAGAAGAGAGGCTGATTTTGGTAGGAATGGGAAGTTATAATAGATATGTGATAAGCAGAGATTACATTTACAATAGGTGTCACCGAGTGATAGAGGCTGTATAAGGATGCCCTGGTCAAACAGGAGCATTTTAAATTAAGATTTAAAATCCACCTCAGCTTTTGCCAACATGATGCCCACTAGATGGTCTGAACTACTGCTCCCATCACCCTGATGCCCCCCAGATGTTCTGGACTACAACTCCCATCAACCTACAACCTGATGTTATGCTGGCTAGGGCTGATGGGAGTTGTAGTTCAAAACATCTGCAAGGTTGCTTGATCTGCATTAGGTGTACTTTTCACACAGTACATATTTGGTCTTTTGATGGTAAATCCTCAAACTGGAAAGTCAGAGGTGAAAACTAAACAGATGCAATACAAGAAAAAATACTGCTCCCTTTCCCTTATGGGGTATCTAAGAGCCCGTGTTCTTGAAGCTACCAACATGAGTTTGACCAAATTGCGGGAGGCAGTGGAAGACAGGAGTGCCTGGCGTGCTCTGGTCCATGGGGTCACGAAGAGTTGGACACGACTAAACGACTAAACAACTAAACAACAACAACAACAACAAGAGCCCGTATAGAGTCCTTATGTAGGTTCTGTATCGGTAGGAAAAAATAACAGAGGCCAACCAGACAATATTGAGAAGCAAAGCAGCTAGTAAGCATGATCTTTATTAAACTGTTGCAACAGGGTCTCCCATTCCCCCCATCCAGAACATTGCTGTGCAAGCTCTTATATAGATTTTTGAAATTGCCTACCCTGTAGCTCAAGACCACTGCCCAAAACATCATATATACATCCAGTGGTGTAGCGTGGGGGGTGCGGGGGGGCCGGCCGCACCGGGTGCAACATCTGGGGGGGCGCGCGCTTGCACTCGCAGCTCTCTGCCCCTACTAAAATCCACGGGTTAGGGGGTGCAAATTACTTGCCTTGCTCCGGGTGCTGACAACCCACGCTACGCTACTGCATACATCGCAGAAAGAGGTGGTCCCCAGCAGAAATTTGAGTGTGTTGCTTCTCTCCTGTCTGCCAGAATACCTGATAACGCCTTGTCTGATTGCCTTTTCTGAGTAGCCTGGCCATTCCTTTGAGGCAGTAAATACAGTGGTACCTCGGGGGTTACAGATGCTTCAGGTTACAGACGCTTCAGGTTACAGACTCCGCTAACCCAGAAAAAGTACCTTGGGTTAAGAACTTTGCTTCAGGATGAGAACAGAAATCGTGTGGTGGCAGCGCGGGAAGCCCCATTAGCTAAAGTGGTACCTCAGGTTAAGAAGAGTTTCCGGTTAAGAACGGACCTCCAGAACAAATTAAGTTCTTAACCCGAGGTACCACTGTACTTAGTTTCTGAATCTCTTACTCATGTAGATAGTGTGCTCAGCTTAACAGATACTTGGCAAACTATATATTCAGGGAGGTGTGAGCCCCTACAGTCCAAAGACAACTGGAAAGCTTTCCCTATTTCCTTCCTACTTGCAGAGAAATATTTGAGGTCAATTTGGGAGAGTCAAAATGGATTCAGGATTGTTCTCCTGTACTATTTCAGACATGTGGTTTATATACTTATGTACGTGTTTGCCTTGTACTACTACTACTACTACTACTACTACTACTACACACACACAGATAATACCTTAGAATTCCTTATAACATTTGAATAAATCAAAAATCAAAATAAATCAAAAATAAAATCTGAGTGTGTTCCTCTTTTCCATGGAAAATCAAAGAACATGGGCATGGTGTAACAACAGCTTTCCTGTTACAAAACAATGCAAAATACTGTCTGCTCCAAGCTTGTAATAACAATCTTTCTAAGGACATGATCCTAAAAACATTTATTTGGACAGTCTCTATGGTAATCAGCAAGACAAGAATGTGGAACTGGTGGATCTCTAGATGTTGTTGGACTCCAGCTCCCATGATCTCTGGCCACTGACCATGTTGGCTTGGTCTGATGGGAGATACAGTCCAATAACAGCTACAGGGGACCACATTACTTACCTCTGCCATTAGGACTTTATAATCATTGTCGTGTCAGTGATCACAGTAACCCAGCCTTTTGGTTTCCAGGAAGTGGGAGGAAAACATGTTGTGATGAATCAACTTCCAGGAAATAAGGAGAGAGTTTTGCTGAAGCCACGATGACTTGGACTAACTTCACTTCCTTGTGCAAATTTGTTTCCCCCAGCAACATACCGTAGTTTGGAATAACCCTCTTATCTGGTTGCAGACAGTAGGTGTCACCATACACATGAAAAGAACCAAGCCTGACAATGGATTAACTAATGATGATTAAAGAGTCAAGACTGCACATGGACAAGCTTTCTCAGATCCTTATGAACATACTCCTGTGCCTCTGAATATAAAGGTGGCCCTATTATTAGATATCCTGTTACTCAACAGATGGTGAGGTGTTACAAATGTCAACTCCTGCACCAAGCACATAGAAAGCAGCCTTATACTGAGGCAGACCATTGGTTTGTTGAGCTCAGTTTTGTCCACACTGACCGGCAGTGGATGTCTAGAGCTTTAGGCAGGAGACATTCCCAGTCCAGCCTAGAGATGCTGGGGATTGAACCTGGAACCTTCTGCATGGAAAGCCTGTGTTCTACCACTGAACTACTGTCCTTCCCTTGGCATGGTCAAGTTTATTTTCTCCTATATGCCTTCAGAAGGCATATTATATAAATTCACATAGTAAGAGGTCCATCAGTGACTTTGAGTCAAGATGGTCATACAAAAACTCCAGAGTCAGAGCTTCAGAGCACCAGTTGCTGGAGAGCAACAACCTTCATGCCATCTGGTTATGGACAGGTTGGCAACTGTTGGAAGTGGGATGCTGGGTGGACTTTGATGAGATCCAACCAGGTAAGGGCATTAATGGGAATGTAGAGGACCCAGAGCATGGGCCCAGGCCACAAATTTGCATGAATGTAAAGAGATCTTATTGGAAAATTTAAGATGGCTGATGTATCACCAGTACTGCAGTTTGCAGCAGGCTGAGCCCAGCTTGTAAAGTTCTGCTATTGGGCTGCTTTCCATAGGCATTTGGTTGGCCACTGTTAGAACAGGATGCTGGCCTAGATGGTTCTTTGCCAGAAGCCAGACTTTTCCTTTGTTCTTAAATGGCAGGGACTTTCTCATTCCAACTAAGGGTTGCAGAGCAATACCTGGAATCCTGACATGCTGGAAGGGGCCCATAGGATATATAGTGCCTAGTGGTTAGTCCAGCTCTGATTCTAACAGACTCAAACTTTGGCCAAGGAACCCAAAAAGTAATGAATTTCACATCACACAGTGTGTTGTGTGGGTGGTTGGGGAGGCCATGCAGCAGACTCCTGATACAGGTTATGGCATCTCCAGGGATCAAGTAGTTGGTGATGGAAAAGCTCTGTCTCAGACCTTGAAGGGCTACAGGCACATGTGTTTTAAGTAGCACCTCAGGCCCTGGGTCTTTTGGCGGTGTCTGTGTGCCTCACACAGTTTGATAAAAACTCCCGCTTATCAGGCAGGTTTGCCTACCTATCCCTGGGAGCCAGTGTGGTGTAGTGGTTAAGAGCGGTAGACTTGTAATCTGGGGAACCGGGTTCGCGTCTCCGCTCCTCCACATGCAGCTGCTGGGTGACCTTGGGCCAGTCACACTTCTCTGAAGTCTCTCAGCCCCACTCACCTCACAGAGTGTTTGGTGTGGGGGAGGAAGGGAAAGGAGAATGTTAGCTGCTTTGAGACTCCTTAGGGTAGTGATAAAGCGGGATATCAAATCCAAACTCTTCTTCTTCTTCCATCAGATGCTCGGGATTTCCCAGATTCCAGCTTCCAAAGAAAACTTGGCCTTCCTATGGAAATTCCCCCTCTCCACCTCCTGAAGGCTCAGCCAAAACCTCCCCTTGCCTCTCTTGGCAAGTTAGTCCTTCATCAAGGCTCAGCAGCTGCTAGAATCTAACTAGATTATGCATCGAATCAGTCCAACCGCTTTCTAAAAAATACTATCATTTTAAATCAATGAGAAGGCTGCAGAAACAAAGATGAGCGCGGGGGCTAGGGATGCCACTATCAAAATCTTTAAAAACAAACAGCAAACGAACAAACAAACAAACCCGGGACTAGGAAAACTAAAGAGTGCGCACAGGCTGTCAGGAAATCCAGCCTGCCCCCAAACTTTCGACACGTGGGCGCAGGGGGATTTTTAGAGGAGTCAGAATTAAGAGGCGCGCGGGCGGAGCAAAGAAAGTGAAAGGACAGGGGGACAATGGAACGTTGACTTGGGAGTCGAATGTTGACGCGGGGATGGAACTTTGGACTGGTACTCTCGAACGGACTCCCGAGAGAGCGAGAGAGCGAGAGAGACTGCCGATTTCTCGGAAAAGAATGTAGTGAGAAGAAGGAACGCTGCACTGGCCCCTCCTGATTGGCCAGCCCGCCTCCTTCTTTCTTCCCATTGGTTCAGAGACACCCCCCCTCCGGAGGGAGGAAACTACATATCCTCCAGGCTCTAATAGAAATAGATACTGTATACATATATATTGTCAGGGCGAGCTTCTGTTTCATCTTCCATGACCTGCTATCTAGCGTAGATAAAGATCAGCAACCGGCACAGATGTGGAGGTTAGTGCTCTGTGTGTCCAGCCGTACTTTCCTTTTGCTGAAGTTGCCGGCTAACTTTTTTTTCTTGCAAAGCGAAAATAGCAATTTAGCCTGGAGGCTTCCAGACTACTAATAAGAGGCACAAAATTTTGCTTAGCTATTACACCTTGCCAAACCTGAAGATTTTTGTTCTTAAACTGTGGATCCGTTTGCTGCCCTGAGCTCTTTCGGGAGGAAGGGCGAGATATAAATGAAATAATCATAATAAATATTTGCCTCCTTGTGAAACGGGTTTATTTTTGCATGCTTCCCTATTTTTTCATATTTCTTATTCTTACCAACTTAGAATTGAATTATCCTTATTATTAGTTTTGCTATTAATATTATTAATATTAATAATTTAGCTCTGAATATAATATGTATTCTTTAATTCAATGCACGTTTATTTGGTAGCAAGTCAAAGAGCAGCCTATTGGAATGTAAGTACATATTTCTACATGTGCCTTTTGATCTTCAATAAATCTATGTATGAGAACTTTGTGGAGTTTTGTTGACTGCTATCTAGATTGAGAGAAGTCTCAGGACAGAATAAAGTCAGTTGGCTGAAGCCACTCTCTGGGCAGTAAATGTCATTGGACTTACTCCTGAGTAAACTTACTTAGCATTGTGTTGTTGCTTCTGAGAAAGGATGCATAGGATTGTAAGTCTCTCACCTCCCTGTGTTGTGTGTTTTGAGTGAGTGGAATTTAAAGGAAATTGTGTCATGGGTTTAAAAAAACCACCATGTTCTGTACTGGAAATTCAGAACAGATTCACACCTTGCTAACCCTATGCAAAACACATCACAAATAACTTGATTCCTATCAATATTAGGAAGTCGCCTTTGCTGTACTTTTTCTGATGCCAGCTAAAAAACCTTGTTTGTAAGCCAACTCAGACATGTAATTTTATCATGTAAGTTTTAAAAACTGTTGGTTTTATCTACATTTTTATTATTATGTCTATTTATTTTTTTAAGGTCCGTTGATTTTATCAGTATATTCTTATGAATATTTTATATTATTTTATGTAAAGTACTTAGAGGTTTCCCAGATGAAGCAGTATATAAATCTTGTTAAATAAAACTAGTAAATATACTTGGGACACCCCTTTTCTGTATTAAGCCTATTGTTGAACCCACTGTATGGGCTTCTGATTCCCATGCAAGTGTGCAAAGGAGTGCACAAGTAGCCTTGGACTGTATAAAATGGGGGAAAATAGACAAATAAGAATTCTAAAAAGTGTAATATGCTTCATCTACTAAAACGTGCCTACATAAAAGATTGTCCAGTAACGTGTACAAGGAGTAATACAATGATTATAGTAGTTCTTCTTAGTTGGTTTAAAAGCAAAATGATCATACAGAGTAATTCCTCTTTGTTTAACTTAGAATATCTACTACTTCTTTTTGGGAAGAAACATTCAAAATTTCAGATTCTAAAATGAATTTTCAGTGTGGTATCTTGGTTTACAATTAAGTGTGGCTATGTGAAGCAGGCAGTAATTGCAGAAGATGAGCCCTTCAAGTTCAGACAAGTGGTGTAGGTACAGTAGGTACTAGTATTCATGCAGAAGGTCCCATCTTCAACCCCTTCCATCTCCAGGTAGGGCTAGGAAAGATTCCCTGCTTGACACCCTAGAGCCTGTAGAGCTGAAACCCTAGAGCCTGTGGCCGGTTAGTGTGGACAGTAGTGAGCTAGAAGGCTAGAAAATTAATAATAATTAGAATAATACATTCATGATTTATTAGAGATATTAGTCGCTTGTTACCTAAAAGGTTTCTGAGTGGCTTGCATTTAAAAAATGCAAATAATGACTTGAAATGGAATCCTTGTTTACAGACACTAGCCTTCGGCCTTCGTGTTTCTCATCTGTTGCAAATAACTCAAGATTACAGCTGCAATCCTATGTATTTACAGGAAGAGTAGCTCAACTGGTGGAGCGTAAGACTTAATATCAGGGCCATTGGCAAAAGATCCTGCATTGCAGAGGTTTGGACTAGATGTTCTTTGCGGTCCCTTCTAACTCTGCAATGCTATGCATACTTACTCGGGAGTAAATCCCATTGAACTGAATAGATATGCATAGGATTACATTGCACAATTAAGTGAGTTCCCTTCTGACAAGACAGTCATCTGGGGACGTCTCCATGACACAACTTTGCTAATTGGAACTTGCATTGCTTGACTTTTTGACCTCTCTTTTTATGCTCAGATTCTACTGGTCTGCCAAGGATAATAAATTAGCTGGAGATTTGGTCTCAAATCATTTTTGTGTAAATTATTTATCAAGGGAAAGGTTTAATTTCTTCTTGATTACAAAACAACTGCACACTACTTGGAACAGTTCCTAAGGTCTAGCCGTGTCAAATGCTAGAGCAGGGACAGCCAATGAGCTGCCTTCCAGATACTGAGGACTACGACTCCCATCAGACCCAAACAGCATGGGCAGTGGTTAGGGATTATGGGAGTTGCAGTCCACAATATAGTTCCCCCCGGGCTAGAGCATGTGCAGAGGAAGGCAACTAGGATGGTGATGGGGTTTGGACCGCAAACCCTGTGAGGGATGGTTGAAAGAGTTGGCCATGTTACCTGGAGGAGGTAAGCTTAGGGGAGAGGTGACAGTTGATTACAGAAGATGGAACAAACCTGTTCTAGATCCCATGGGTGGAAATGGTAGGCAAGCAGGTTTCAGGAGAAATTTTCTAATGGTAAGATCTTTTCAATAGTGGAAAATGCTGCCTCGTTTGCTGCAGGTATTTAAGCAGAGGCTGGATGGGCATCTTTCAGGAATGCTGTAGATTATTACACTGAGCTGTGGATTGGACTTGATGACCTTCAGGGGCCTTCTAGCTCTAAAATCCCCTGATTTTATAATTTCCTTGGGAGAGTTTTATCAAATTGCAGCTGTCTTTTTTGTTCCTGGTTCTCTCTGTTTGTGTGTACTGTACTGTATGTTTCCCACCATGGGGCATCAGGTGGCTTCTTTGGGTGGACGAGCAATTTAGGTCAGGAACTTGACATGAGGAATGAATTGAATGTCTTCATGCAGCACAATGGCCTCAATTTTGCTCCCCTCCCCCTTTTAGCTATTTTTGAAAGCATAGGAGATCTTCTGAAGGCTTAGCTCCTTTGGTCCTTAAAGGGCAACATCTGTCTCTGACCTTTGGCCCAAAGCAGTTTATTACATATATTATTCTGTCTCCTTTGCATGTTGAGTTTACGGACTGACTAGTTTTGGAAACATATTGCCGGATTAAAGGGGACATTCTTCTGATCCAGGTTGGCCCATCAAATGTTAGTTGAAGAATAGCCAATGTGGTGCCTCCGGATGCTGTTGGACTCCAATTCCCATCATTTTTTACCAATGGCTGTAATGGCTGGGGCTGATGGGAGTTGGAGTCTAACAATATCAGGAGAGTGCCATGTTGACTATCCTTGCCTTAGTTCGTTTTGCTGCAAATTAACACTGTTTCCTCCTTGGGAATCTGTGTGCCAAGGGGTGGGGAAATAGCTCAGTGGCAGAGCATCTTCTTTGCATGCAGAAGGTCTCAGGTTCAGTCCCCAGCATCTCCAGGTAGGATTGGGAATGGGGAAGACTCCTGTTGCTGCTGCCAGTCAGCGCAGAACAAGCAATACTGAGCTACACAGCATAAGGCAGTTTCCTTTGCTCCTATCCACGTACCACATGTAAGGATGGGTGTAGATATCAGTTGTTTGATATCTGTAGTTGAACATTGTTCTATTGAAGACCTATTCAGAGCTTGAATTTGGTGCCTTCTGATGAACTAGTGGGGATTTAGATCTCATGTTTACTAAGTATGGCCAAACTCAACTTGGGCTGAACAAGATTTTTTTTTGGGGGGGTGTGTGTAATGTCTTTGTCTTAAATTTTACAATTGTTTGCTTCACACTGTTTTCCTGTTTAAAATATTGTCACTCTGCTCAGAGTCTCTAGGAAGGGCAGAATCAACATTTAAATGAGCAATCCAGCATTATTATAATTACTTGTGCTTTACATTAAGCTAGCATTGTGTTACAGCCCCCAGACTCTCCCTTTCATTCTCCAGTTTGCAACCTGATTACTTCCTCAGTCTGAGAACCTTCTTAGTTCTCAGACTTGCAACTGCATCACTGTTTTAGGACATGATCTTATGCACTCTTATCTGAAGAAAAGCTCTACTGAAATCATTCAGACTTACTTCTGAGTAAACACGCATAGGAAGGGATGGGGTGTGTGTGCTGAACATCTGGCCATGTTGGATTTCCATAGATGGCAAATGCAGCCGATGTTAGATTGACTAATTGACTGGAGAGGTTCCTAATAAAAGCCATTCAAATGCTTCCATTCAGGATGTGTGATCGAAACGGTGGAAGACGGCTCAGGCAATGGCTGATTGAACAAATTGATAGCGGGATGTATTCTGGCCTGATCTGGGAGAATGATGAGAAAACCATGTTCCGTATCCCGTGGAAACACGCAGGGAAGCAGGATTACAACCAGGAGGTGGATGCATCCATATTCAAGGTATGAAGAATATGCCTTACAGCAATGCTGCAAATGTCAAATCTGTTTATTTTCCTGAGTTCCTTAGTAGCTGAAACTTTCTATACCTTTATAAAAGCAAACAACAACTTTTCAAGTCACAACTCTTGAGGTTTATGTAAGTCTTTTGGAGGGTGCATTTTCATAATCTGGGCTTGTCCTCTATATTAAGAACATAAGAAGAGCTCAGTTGGATCAGACCATAGGCCCATTCAGTCTAGCATCCTGTTCTCACAGGGCAAACTGTATGCCTCTGGGAAGCCCACAACAGCGCTCTCCCCACTTGTGATTCCCAGCAACTGTTACTCAGTAACATGGTGCTTCTGACAGGAACTCATAGGATTGTAGAGTTGGAAGGAATCTTGAGGGTAAGCTAGCCATTTTCAAATATCTAAAGGGCTTTCACATGGAAGATGGAGCAATCTTGTATTCTCCTGCTCCAGAGGGTAGGACCCAAACCAAACAGGAGATTCCAACTAAACTGCAGAGAGAACTTTCTGATGGTAAGATCTATTTGACAGTGGAAAGGGCTTCCTCAGAAGGTGGGGGTGGGCTCTCCTTCATTCAAGGCTTTTAAGCAGAGGTTAGATGGCCACCTGTCATAGATGTATTAGTTGAGATTCCTGCATTGCAGGGTTTGGACTAGATAGCCATCATGGCCAGTAGCCATGGATAACTTTATCCTTCATCAGTTGGTCAAATCCCCCTTTAAAGCCATCCAAGGTGATGGTCATCACTACCTTTAGTAGGAGCAAATTGTGTCATATGTGAAGATGTCCCTCCTGTTGTCTTCCTGTATTCAGCTTCATGGATGACTCTGGGTTCTAATATTATGAGAGAGGGAAACACTTTCTCCAAAACATGCATAATTCTATGTACTTATATCATGTCCCACCTTTATTATGAACTAAAAACTAACATTTTGAAGTTGTCCAAGCCTCTTGCTCACTTTGGTTGCCCTTCCGTGGCTTCTTCCCAGTAGTTTTTGTAGCCTCTTTTAAAAACCACCTGATAAAAACGGCTTCTTACTACACTTTACTGAAGCTTCGTTTATTTCAGATAATTATTTTTACGCTTCCCTTCAAAATATAGCTTTCCCAAGGCATTTTACATTACTATGAATATACTCTGTTTTATTTAAAACAAATATTAAAATGTACAGTTTGAATCACAATGAAATAGCCAGTTTAAAAAAAGCTTAAAATAATAAAAATCAATAAGAACAAACTTTCTTAAAAACCTGAACCAAAGGAGCCAGTCATATATATCTCAGAAGGGAACTCCACTGAGAAGGCCCTATCTGTAGTACCTGCCAGCCTAACTGATCTTAAAATGCAAAAATATGAGTAAGGCCTCCAAAGCTCATCTCATGCAGCTGGAGTAGCTTTTACATAGAGAATGTGTGAAAGCAAACGTTTGAAAAAGGAACATATTTTTTGTGTATTTATGTGCTGCATGGTGCTCAATCTGTTAGCTGTGCAAATCATCCTGTAGTGACACCTAGTGAGAGAAAAAAGCAATACAATACAGTACAGCTTTGCATACAATAGAAGGAAAAATACCCATACAATTCATATAGGATACCCATTTGAACTTTTAAAATAGTGAGACTGTGATGTAGATTTTGACTGATGAGGGGAAGCATAGAGAAGACATGAACTGGAATGGGAATCACATTTAATAAGACTGGAATGCCCATTGAGGCGCTTGAATGGCAGGGGTGGTCTTGCTTAGAGATTGTTCTCAGTGAAAGTCCACTGATTCCCCCCCCCTCCATTTGGAACCTCAGAAAGCAGTGGTACCTCTTTGTGAGAAACTTTCCTGCTTATCCTCTAGGCTTGGGCAGTCTTCAAAGGGAAATTCAAGGAAGGTGATAAAGCTGAACCAGCCACATGGAAGACAAGGTTACGTTGTGCCTTGAATAAGAGCCCCGACTTTGAGGAAGTGACGGACAGGTCACAACTGGACATCTCAGAGCCATATAAGGTCTACCGCATTGTTCCAGAGGAAGAACAGAAATGTAAGTGTAATGGAACCAAGCAGGATCTCATGGTGTAGCTCACAGTAGATTCTACTTCAAACCACAGGCAAGAGATGATTTGTTTAAAGACACATACAAAGTTTCTTCATATCTATTGTACAGCAAGCCCCAAATATCTATATGTTTTGAACAAACTGAGGGGCTGTTCTTGAGGAGAAAATGAATTTTGGGAGGAAATACAGTGTGAAAACATTTTTTTGTGTTTTAAAACTACATTATATTTATTTTATAAAGAAAACGGAGATGTAAATTTCCTAATAAATCAATTTCTTCTCCTGATTCTATAGTTACTTAATCATCTTCATCGTAGAGATTTGCAGACAGAAATATTATCTACCTGAATTCAAAAGTTGCAAACCACTTTGAAACTGAAGTAAAAGACTGATTGTGAGTTGAATGCACCACAGGATTGTGTCCGCTGCGGCTCCCTTTGCATGTACGCCATAACCTGCAGTAGAATCTGCATGTGCATGAACTGTTTGCATGCAGGGATGCAGACTGTGTCTATTTACTGGTTCCCAGTTGCATGCAGAGTCTGTTCACATGTAGGCTCTCTTGGAAGTTATGAATGCATGCATGTGGTGCAGCTAGTGTGCATGATCTTGCTCCCCCTTGAACACACATTAACCACCAGTCCTTATGTGTAATGTCCTGCAGTTGCCATGACAGCTGGTCATTCACCAGTCATTCTGTCTAGGTAATATCCAAGAACCATGCATAGGAACATAGGAGAAACTGCCTTATGCTGAGTCCATCTAGCTCAGTGTTGTCTACACTGATTGGCAGAGGCTCTCCAGGGTTTCAGAAATTACATTTCCAGTCCTACTTGGAGATGTCAGAGATTGAACCTGTGACCTTCTGTATGCAAAGCAGGTTCTGTACCTCCAAAGTACAAGGGAGCTTCTCTTTGAGAGAATGGGAGATGGAGCTTGCTGCACATCAGGATTTGATTTACACACAAGTAAAAGAAATTCATCAAGGTGCTTTTTTCCTCTGATGGCGTCCCCCACTCCCTTGACTGATGCAGCTTTCTTTGAAAACCACACCACATTTCTATGTTTCTTGCATTCCGCGAAGTCTCCATTCGTATCAAATCCCAGTGTCAAAGCACTGTGAGAAAGCTTTTACGGCACCTTTTATTGTCAGCCTCAGCACCCACACCCCAGTGCTCGGTTTGCAAGACCCCAGATGTCAAGGATACAGAGCAACAACTCTCCGCATTTGCCCTTTGCCGGAGTAAAGCAGAGCTGTGCATTTGTGGTTACAGTAACAGAACACAGAACGTCTGTCTTTGAAATGTCCGGTATTACACGAGCCTCGCTCTGTTTTATTTTTATCTGTGGTTTTTGGTGTGTGGTGACTTTTCAAGCATACAGAATTGAGCTGTCAAGAAATCACCCCCCGTAAGGCTGCAAGGCTTAATTCTCATGCAAACAGCTTGCATTTTTTCTGGAAAACTGTCCACTGTTTACTAAGTCCACTCACCTTTTTGGGCGGGCAGTGCTGTGGCCAGGCATCCGGGCCCCTGCAATGATCCGGCATGAGGACGGGGAGTCGATGCCCCCTTGTGCCGACCCGACCACGTCACTGGCCCATTGTGGCCCCACTGGCCAATCAGTGCCGGTAGAGGGACGTGGCCATGGGAAATTAAAACATGGCATGGCCGCCCCCCCTCACCTTTTCACCAGATCTCCCAACCCACCCGCCCTCTTTTCATGCTTTGCTCTGTCACGACCTTGCAATGGACAAATGTCGGCCGCCATATTGTTGGGGCCGGATAGGATTTTTTTCCACTTGGCAAATTGGTTTTTGCCTACCTTGTAGCAATCGTCACAACTTTGTGAGGTTAGGCATTGGGTAAGCCTTTGTTTGGATGGAGGAGATGTTGTAGCCTCTGCCTGCCTCTCCTCATTAAGGGTATCTTGTTAAAGGGATCTGCAGATGTGGATCCTGTCTGATGCCTGGACGTGGGCTAGGGCCATGCCATGACCCCAGTGGGGACCCTTAGGGTTGCCCCTGTTTGACATAAGTCAGGCATAGGCAAACTCAGCCCTCCAGATGTTTTGGGACTACAACTCCCATCACCCCTAGCTAACAGGACCAGTGGTCAGGGATGATGGGAGTTGTAGTCCCAAAACATCTGGAGGGCTGAGTTTGCCTATGCCTGACGTAAGTGATAGGGCTCTCCCTACTGGTGGTTTACCCTTAGTTGGACTCCCTGCAGATGGGTGGGAGTTGAGATATAGCCTGGCTTCACCCAGTGCCTAAGCCAAACTGCTCACATCTGTAACCAATAAAGTTGTGGCTTTTTGGAACCCATAAACCTAAATACTTGTGTCTGTGTGTTTATTAGCCACCAGGGGACTGCGAGTCATGGGGGCCTTGGCATGCAAACAACCTGGATCGCAGGGTATCGTCAAACAGTTTTCAGATTATTTGGGGTGGAAAGTCGGATGGCCCTTACGGAAGTACCTAAAACCCTCTTGCAGAGGGCCAAACTGCATGCCAAAGTTGCCACTCTTTTAGAATAGTTTGTAATGGTATTCCAACTGTGTTTCTTCCCAGGCAAAATGGGGATGGGGAATGGGTGCAGCTTGAGTGAAGTAACGGAAATGGAGTGCAGTGCTTCTGCAATAGATGACTTGATGAAAGAGGTAATTAACACCCCCTTTGCACTTGCTAATATATCACTTTATTTCTTCATACTTTCTTTTTATTTTTTGGAAGGGTCACATGTAC
The DNA here is from genome assembly GCF_964234715.1 of Podarcis melisellensis. NCBI lineage: Eukaryota > Metazoa > Chordata > Lepidosauria > Squamata > Lacertidae > Podarcis > Podarcis melisellensis. Next base: position 40,395,703 of record NC_138540.1, on the reverse strand, counting down.
AGTATATGTATTTTTGTATGCATTAGTTGGCATTACAAAAAGAGTGAATTTCAAAGGATGGTGGTGCTTCAGTTAATGTAATGCTTTGGAAAGTGCAGATTTTGTAAGTTCACATTTAAATGTGAAATGAATCGAATTTCTCCTCTATCCTTCTCCACACATGCTCATTCCATGCACACATTTGCCCTCGAGTGTCCAGGCTGTATGGCTGAGGAAGGCTTATGTGTATTCCCATAGCGGATGATGGTGTTAAATTCCCTTCATTCCATCCCCTTTCACTCCACCCAGAATGAAATTCACTGTACCATTTCAAATTTTCATTTGTTTTATTTATTTAGAAAGCTTCATATATTGTTTAAATAAAAACAAACAAACCTGTAAGCTGTTTACATAAATAAGTTAATAAAATATTCATTTTTTAAAAAATAGCAAATAAATACATTAAAAACATGGTGGATGAAGTAATCAGAATATAGATAAAAGGAATGGTTTTCAAAACAAACACACATAATAAAATCAAATGTCTTTGTAGGCTTGCCTAAACAAAAAAGCCTTATCAGGCAAAGAAAGTAGGACAATAAAGGGCATTTTCTAATATCAATAGGCTGGGAGTTCCTAGGAATACCTGCTGCCACCACATTACAATATTGATATCTTGCCAGTGCAGATCAAACATTATGTGGCACTTATAAAAGTGCAAGTTCTGCAGATTGAAATGTGCACATATTGGGTAGCTATAGCATCCTATAAAGCATGAAATGGGAACTATGGTCAATGGATTCCAAAGAAGGCCAGAATTTGGAAGCCACCTTTAAAACACAGTTTGGCCCTTCTTCTTTGCTTATGTAGTGATGCAGAAGTAAGGAAGGGCTTTAACTCAGTGGCAGAGCATCTGCATCACACATAGAGAATCTTTCAGGTTCAGTTCCCAGGACCCCCAGATAGGGCTGGAAACTCTGGGGAGTCACTGCCAGTCAGTGTAGGCAATGTTGAACTAGGTGGACCGATTCTCTGAATCAGTAAAAGGCTGCTTCCTATGTTCTCACAGTAAAGAACTGCCAGAAAAGCAGTTCTTCAGCTGTAATGGGGAAATTGGGCCACTTATTGCACAGGGGAACATGCAGCCTTTGTGGGATAAGAAATCCTTCCCCCATCTGGCATTTGGATTGTGTGCAAACCACAGTTTCACAACTGTCAAGCTGCAATTTGATTTGTGTGTGTGTGTCTACATTAGGGGTGGTTTAAAAATTACCGAAACGATGTTAAGTGCTTTGAAACACACAGTGCTTTTGGGGGACAGTAGTCAGTGGTCTGGGGTACCGTCACTTTTTTTTTTTTACTGCTGGTTTTGCTGCCATTTTGTGCTGGCATCCATGACACTTTTATCAAGATGTGAGTACTTGATAAGATGCAGTAGCACCGGACACACTGACCTCTTCTCTTCATATGTGTAGCCAAGAGGGGGGGGGGAGCAGGAAGACAGCTGCTCCCCTAAATCAAGTAAATAAATGAAACTAACAGCTCGGTTCTGCACCTCTACCATAAAGACTGTCCCCCCAACATAAATCCTGGCTATGTCCATGCTCTTCACTGTCTGTCTGTCTGTCTGTCTGTCTGTCTCTCTCTCTCTCTCTCTCTCTCTCTCTCTCACACACACACACACACACACACTTTCCCTCTCTCTGCCCCCCCAAAGTCAAATTCTCTCTGACGCACATAGAATTTGTGTGTGTGTATTTGTATCTACTATGTCTTTATAAGTATTACTCTTTATTTCTAGAGGGGCTCTTGGGAAACATCTTGTCATACGAAGCAGCAGAATAACTCTCAGGAGCATCACTGCTTTCGGGTTACATATACAGTACTTATAATGTTAACATTGCCAGCTCAATGGTCATCTTCTATCTCTCCCCACCCCCCATAAACTTTCCAGCCCCCCTCTGCAGTGGATGAATACCTTGGCACAATTAAACGAAGCCCTTCACCGCTTCAGGAGACTGGAAGAAATCCACCAATACCTGAGTGGTGGACTCAGCAGTCAAGTCCTGGTAAGGCACTGTTATGTTCTCAGAAAGTCAAGGTGCTCACATCATGGATACAGTAAACACCAGCATGTGTATCTTAAGTTACACACGCAGAAGCTAAATATATAAGCCCTTCAGGTGTCCACATGGAATTCATGTCTATATGAAATATGTTCCAATGTAGCCAGGACAGTGAGGTCCTCAGATCATTCAGTAATAGGCAGTGGGTATTTACCCTTCCAGGCTGAAAGTATAAATCTCTTAGCAACCATAAGGGCTCACAAGGTCCACTTTTGTCCTGCCATTTGTACTACACAAATACTTTAATAAATATAAATACATAAGCCATCTTGTTTAGGCAGGCACTGGTATTAGTGGGCAAATAAGTATTTATCCCATGCCTCTGTTTTAGCTGCTGTTTCTGTTTTGCTTATAATGTAATTTAGAAAATAATAATATTTTTTTTGGTTGGCTTGTATAGATGTTAGCTGCCCTAAGTGGTGTGCAGACACCAGAAGGGCAGGATGTCACTTGTTATAGAAGTAAATAAAATAAATACATGTACCTTTTCTTTTCTTTTCTTTTTTTAAACCCACAGCTTTGCCGCTGATGAGTGGGTGCACTGGCTATGAAGCAGTTCATTCAGGTATGGCGAATGTTCAGTTTCCTCCCTCAGTTAACATCTGGTACAGATAGCCTTCGTTTCATTTCGTTTTCAACCCAAGTCTATTTTTTTTAGGGGGGGGAGTTAAAGATACCAAGAACTCCTGCTTCCCCTCTCCCAGTAAAAGCAGCCCATGGTGACAGGCCTGTCAGAGCCACTATAACTTGGTAGCTGAAATTAGATGCTTGAGTTTGCTGTTTTCATTCTCCCTCCAGACCCCTTTTCCTTTCATGTTGTGTCTTTTAAACCGAGGGACAGGCACTGTGTTACCACAGATATTTCTGAGCCACTTTAGGAGCTATTTTCTTTTGCCAAAGAGCAGTATTAACAATGCTTTATATAAATTAGTAAATAAATTGGCCACATACAACCCCTTGATGGGTAATTGCCACATATCTCTTCACAGGCTATTCCCAGATGGTGATCAGCTTCTACTATGGTGGGAAGCTGGTGGGAAACACGACAACCTCTCGCCCCGAAGGTTGCCGGATCTCCCTTGGAGAGCTGCCTTATGCCTTGGAAAGCTTTGATCACGTGCGGTTCCCGTCGGCGGACGTGATCCCAAACGAACGGCAGAGACAGATCACCAAGAAGCTCTTTGGACACCTGGAGAGGGGTGTCCTTCTGCAGTCCAACAGGCAGGGCATTTTCATCAAGAGGCTGAGCCAGGGCCGGGTCTTCTGGAGCGGGAACACCATGATCTACAAGGACCGCCCTAACAAGCTTGACCGAGACGAGGTGGTCAAGATATTTGACACCAATCACTTTCTCAGAGGTACGGATGGGGGATGAATCCGATTCATTTTGTGTGTAAAGACAAACCTACCTAATTTGCAGTTTCTGAACCAAAACACAAACTGAAACGCAGCCACTCTTCAAAATTCACACCTCTCCGAATTTTTGCAGTTCAGTTCTCCAGCCAACTCATATGTACCGAAACGATTATTCTGGGTCAAAATGGGCATAGAAATGCATATGTTTGTAAAAATATAACCTACAAAAACTGCATTGTACTAAGGGCGAATTGCTTTGCAAAAACATATATGTTTAGGAAAATAAACTAATGAATTTCCACGGGGACTTTTTTTAAAAAAAATAATGCAAACTGATGTGGAAATTTGGGAAGCTGAAGCAAAGACTGGAAAAATTAGAAACTGAAAGAAACTGAAATCAACAGATTCACCCACTCCCTCTTCAGAGGTCTGTGGGAGGTTGTGGTGCATTTCTCACTTGCTCCCATCTTCTTGAGAATTTTATGCCCAGGGACATTGTGCACCCTCAAATTTGAAACTAAGATCAATGTGCTTTGTGAAGGTCACCCAATGCCAGTGTGATTCTGCACCCTGCATAAGTTATGTGTAGGTTCAAAATCTGCACGGAAATGCAATTTGTTTTTTCTCTTCTCTCCATGGGGAAGAGGGGAAAAAGATCTCGTCTAAGTCCTGGGTATTCTGTTCTTCACCCCCATCTTTTGAGGTTTCAGCAGGCATTGCCACACACAAACTTAAAATATTTTTTTGCACTCTTAAGGGCTAGAAACTTGTTTCATTTTTAAACAATACTAATGAAAAGCTGAGATTCCTAGAATTCTCCTCCCCATGCAGCTCTCAATATGTTATGGGAGTTCCCCAACCATGTGGAGCAAATTTAGGGGGCACGTGGGGAGAGAAGAGGGAGGGGAAGTTCCATTGCAGAACTATTTAGTTGGATGCTGTCCAAGATTATTATTATTTTTGAAAAAAGTAAGGATAGCCTTCACTGAATTGTATTCTTGAGTGTCATAGAAGCATTATGCACACATAATATTCCCTTGTTCAGCATTCCAAGTACCTGTCTCCATTTTGTTACAGACCCACCTGCAGTTGGGCTCCCAGACACAGATACAAATGACTTCTGCCTCTAATTAAAACATTTGCCATTTTCTTCTTCTAGAATTTCACCAGTATTACAACAATCAAGGCCGCTTCCCAAACAGCAAAGTTCTTCTATGTTTCGGGGAGGAGTTTCCAGATGCTACCCCTTTACGCTATAAGCTGATCCTAGTTGAGGCAAGTATTATAGTCTGTCTTGGTGTCAGTTGTTTATATTATCTCTGTGCCCCCGAGTTCTTCTCCGACTTGAGTTCTCTCATTTATAGTGCAAGACGATCTTGTGACTTCCCAGTGTTAAATTCAGGGAAGTTCCTCCTTTCCCACCCTCAATGTAGCATCAATAATCAAGTGCAGCACTTTCTTTTCTGTTTGTTTTTAAAGCAGGCAACCAAGATACTAGTCCTCATGTTTTGGGGAAAATGTTTTAAAATGTGTTTTATGCTCAGGGTTGCCTGATTTTGGTGTCAGTAAGGCATTCTGTTCCCCTAAGTTTGGCAAGTGAACCTGAGCTGGCCCTCCACTTCCCTTTATGGAGGTAGGCCCCTTCACAGAAAGAGCTGTCTCCTCTCTAGATGGCTTGGTGTGGCAAAACATTTATTTGATAGCATTGGCATGCTAAGCTGCTGTCTACAGGGAACACAGAAGTGTCGTGTTCCCTTCCATTAAGGCTTTAAAAAGTGTTCCCTTCCATTAAGGCTTAAAAATCTACATGAGTCGAGCAAAGCCAGGAAAAGGGGAGAGAGGACTTTTATGGAAGAAGTCTTTCCAGGCATGGTCTGTACTTCATAGCTCTATGGTCCAAGCATCCTTTTTTCTTTGCACTCCAGACCCACCAAAACCTGCTGGGGGAAAAACCACACTCAGATACAAAACTTTTAAGTGCAGCCTGGAAAGGGTGTGGATAAGGATGGATAAGCCCTGTATTCACAAGGAGGTTTCTCTCATCATAATCATCATCATTTAGACAAGGCAGATAGATACAACCTCACATTTGACAGCCTCTTTCAAGTATTTCCTCTATCAAGTATTGCAACAAAAAAAGAGAGAGACTACAGTAAGCCTGCAACTTACGCACATTTAACTTGTGCATGGTCAGCTTTTTGTACTTGGCATTTTTTTTAAACAACAACAACTAAAAAGGGAGTGGGCATCCAGAAGAAAAGACTTTGGCAATCCCACCTGCCATTGCACCCAATGTGTTTTGACTATACATGATTTTGGCTTTAGGTGCAATCCCTGGAACATAACCCCAGCATAAATTGAGGGCTTAGTGTATGTAAGAAGGAGAATATTTATAAGAAAGAGAGTAGAGTAGGACTAGCACTGAATATTAACCCAGAGTAGTATTCCACTGGTTGCCGGTGTTTTCCCTGGCCAAATTCAGGATGCTCTCGTTAGTGTTCAAAGCCCTAAATGACTCCAGCCCCAAATACCCGAAAGACCACCTCCTTCCCTTCAGACCACCTTGAGCACCAAGATCAGCAGAGGGGTTCCTCTTGGTAGTTCTCTGCCCTCAGAGGCTTGGGGTGGTGGCAGCAGTCCAGGAGGACCCATTCTCTGTGGCAGCCTGTAAGTTGTGGAACACCCCACAGACGTACATCTCACACCTTCCTTATACACTTCCTGGCGATTGCTGAAGGCACACCTCTTTGCATGGGCTTTTGACACTTGAGGTGTATATTTTTAGGACCTGCCTTATTTATGTAATTGCGAGTTGTTTTAAACTGCCTTTAATATTTTGTTGTCATGTTGTGTTTTAATGTTGTAAGCCGCCTTGGGGCCTTATGGTGAAGGGCAGGATAGCAATAGTAATAGTAACAACAACAACAACAATAGTATCCACAATTGAGTAGGACCATTCTGCTGCACATTCAATCCTTCAAAGGTGGCACTGCTCAAAATAAGGATTTCTGATCTTCTCCCAACTTTAGATTGAGCAGCTGCATATTCGTCAGTTGGTGGAGGAAGCTGGGAAGAGCGACAGCAACTCTTTGATCCACCCAATAGGCGAGGAGCTGCATTATGACCAGATATATAGGAATTTCCAGGATTCTTGTGGACCACACCAAAGACCCATTTTCCGAGAAAACCAGCAAATCACTGTTTGAGAGAATCCTGGGCAAAACATTTGTTTTTTAAGGATTCAATTTAGATCTATTTTTGTATCACCATCAACCATTTAATTTTTCCTTTTGGGAACATTGTTCTGGGTTTATACATGTAGGGGTGTGTGTGTGTGTGAGAGAGAGAGAGAGAGAGAGTGTTTGTGACATCTTGTTTCCCCATATGGAATTTGACATAAAAAAGGAAACAATTAAACATTCCTTTGGGCTTCTCAGCACTGTAACATACATCCAAAGTAGCTTTAAAACCAGTACTGGGGTATTGCTGAATGGCTTTGTTTTTGAAAGGAAAAAAGTGAGGTTGTGATTCAGCAGCTTTGATCCCAAAAAGACACATACCATGTTGATTCATTGGCCTCAGAACAGAGAGGGACATCTGTAGGGCTGTTATGCTGACTGGGTAATGTGTTTCCTGAAGAGGAGGGGTGATGCAAGCTCCAACCACTGTATCTCCCTCCCCCCTTTTGGTATAAATGTCTGCATTTAGGGGAATATGGAAGTGTCCCCAAGAAACATATCTCCTTGTGTTGTTTAGTACTGGGCATCTAGATGGAGCTGCTGTGTGTGTGTTCAGTGTACCTGGAATGTAAACAATATAGATAAATAGATGATAGAGATAGATATAGATAGATAGTTATAAATAGATGATAGATAGATAGATATAGATAGATAATTGATACACACACACACACACACACACACACACACACACACACACCCTGCAAGCCCCAGTGAATGAGAGACGCTTCAGCTGCAGAGATGGGCTTATATGAGCTTTGCAGAAAGGGACTCAAAGGGGTTGATTCACATGTGCATGTCAAGTCATCTGATTTCTGTGCACTCAATCACTGGCAGCTAAGCATGTGAGCAGAGTCCACCGAAAAGTCTAGGGGTGATGTGAAAATGTTATTGGTGGTGATCTCCAATAGCTTATTCCCATGCACTGGCGGAGGAAGGGGGTGCGGTGGGTGCCATCCCTGAGAGGTGTCATCCCTGAGAGGTGTGTGACATCACTGCCCCGCCCCCCGGGACGCTCACCACTCACTGTGGGCGCCACCACTCTGGGATGCTCGCCCCAACCCCGTGGGCGGCCCTGCCCCTGGGTGCAAAGCATGTGCGCCGCTCTGGGTGCTGGAGCAGCTAGCTCCACCTCTGTTCCCATGTGCAAGTAATTCTTTGATGTTGAAGTCATCAAGGTCTGCTCCCCTGCTCCCAAGACGCCCATCTTTAGCTGTCTTGTAGCTGCTTTGCTCTCTTTATATTTTCAATATATCCCAGTGAGAATTCTGTGATGACTTTGTTGACCAAGTGGCTTCTTACCTATGCTATTAAGAAACCACACCTAGCTATACATTTTTGCATCTATGTAATATATTCCTGTGAAGTTTTATTTTAGCTCGTATTGCGTAGTTGTTTTTTGTGGTGGAGGGGGAAGGTAGATTATGCTAAGTCATTTAAGAACTAAACAGAATGCTGAACATATGAAACTTGTCTTATATGGAATCAGAGTCAGACCATGGGTCCATCCCAGTTTTGTCTACACTGACTGGCAGCAGATCTCCTGACAGGAGGTCTTCTTCCAGCCCTGCCTGAAGATGATGGAGGATTGAATCTGGAACCTTTTGCATACAAAGCAGATGCTCTAAAACTGAGCGGTGCTTCTTCCTGATTTTGTTTTATTCTTAAAGAGTAACGTGTACCTCACCCCCTTAAGCTATATTAACTATGAAGGGTTTTTCGGTAAACAAAATATCCCAAGAGTGAAATGTGAACAGTTCTACTTGGTGAGACCAGTAAGGTAAAGGTAAAGGGACCCCTGACCATTAGGTCCAGTCGTGACCGACTCTGGGGTTGCGGCGCTCATCTCGCTTTATTAGCCGAGGGAGCCGGCGTACAGCTTCCGGGTCATGTGGCCAGCATGAGACCAGTATCCTAGCTCAAAAGGTCAAGTGATAGATGCTTCAGAGCAGAGTTGGGGAAGTTTATTCAGTCTGAGGGCCACATGGGGGTGTCACATGACAGCGGTAGCTGAGGCAGAGAATGTGACTCTGTGCAGTTTCTATACACCGATTCCTCCAGCCAAGCAAGTAGGAGAGAGGCATTGCTACCATTCTAGGACAAACTCCAGCAAGTCTTAACAGCTGGAAGGCATGGAGAGGAGTGTGTGGCCTAGAGAGAGTCCCAAGGGCAAGACAGAGAGGTCCAGAGGGTCCCTGGGCCTGAGATTCTCCACCTTTAAGAAGAAGAGCAGTAATATGTTCTTGGCTCTTTTCCATCCGGGCAAAGTTTTGGAGGAGGATGCTGTATATATCTATGTTAATGGGGAAAGCATAGACGAGTGGGTCCATAGGAGGGTGGTGCTGGTGGGGATCCAGTAGGATATGCATCAATGAGGACCAATCGAAGGGTCCCAGAATCAGAAGCTATGTAAATATCTGTGTATAGAGCAGTGTTTCCCAATCTTGATTCTCTAGCTGTTTTTGGACTACAATTCCCATCATCCCTGGTCACTGGTCTTGCTAGGTAGGGATGATGGGAGTTGTAGTTCAAAAAAACAGCTAGAGACCCAAGGTTGGGAAACAGTGGTATAGAGCTACATCAGCCTGGGCTCTTAAGGAGCTATTAGCACACATGCGCTTCAGAGATCCCTTGTAACTGTGAGCACACAGCTCTCCCATCCAGTGGAGGGAGCAGTTTCGTGTGTGCCAAGAGGTGAATGGGTGAGCACTGCAACTCATTTGTGCACATGGCTGTGTGGATTGGGCAATCTCTGTGTTTATGCCATGGTTGCAGCAGGAGGAAGGGGGTAAATCTCTGTGTTACTTCTTGGTACATCAGGGGTGTGACACAATCACTGGGAGGGGGAGAGAAGCAGGAGTTAATTGCTGCTTTTCTAGAGAGCTGCATGTCTTGCTCTGAGCTTAGAGGTGGTAGTTGTGACCTCCTCCCGCCCCCGCCCCTGCATTGTAAATGGGGAAAAGGAATGTGCAGTAATCCCAGGGGGAAAACACTTTAGAGCAGTGTTTCCCAACCTTGTGCCTCCAGCTGTTTTTGGACTACAATTCCCATCATACCTTGTCACTGGTCTTGCTAGTCAGGGATGATGGGAGTTGTAGTTCAAAAACAGCTGGAGGCACAAGGTTGGGAAACACTGCTTTAGAGTATTGCAAAAACTACAATGGTTAAAGATCATTGAGAGACAACATTCATGTGTGCTAAAGCATGTGTTCAGTGTATGTACAGGTTAGGAGTGTGTACAAGCTACCATTAATACAGACCCAGCCTGCTTTTGTGTGTGTGTGTGTGTGTGTGTGTGTGTGTGTGTGAGAGAGAGAGAGAGAGAGAGAGAGAGAGAGAGAGAGAGAAAGCAGTCATGGATATGCATTCATTGTTTGAAAAGGGCATTATGCGCATTTTGCTGTCAGCTTAAAACCAAAGTGATTGCTTTGATCCTGTGCTACCACATGCATGATGGAACACCCATGTGGAGCTCCTACCTTGTGCAAAGTCTTGTCCACTGAGGGCAGAAGTGAGCAGGGAAACTTGCGCTCAAAAGTGTGTGACTTTGCACCCCTGAGAACAGACACAGTGCTTTGGATGAATCTGAATGTCTCCATCTATAGTAGGCAAAGTATTTATTGTAATTGCTTATTTTAAAATGTTTTGTGATTGTGTACCAAAGGTACCTGCCAATAAATATCTATCTTTTATAACCTCTTGTGTCTGCTTTCAAATGGGTAAATAAATTTAGTCCCACCTGATTATGCTTGCATTTGTCTTGTTGGGTGATAGTGGTGCTTTTCTCTATGTGTATTCTGGGGGGAGGGGGGTTGGTGGGGGTGTAGGGAGGTGGTGGTTGAAATCTGCATTTCGGTTCACAGAATATGTGGAGACATGTTAAAGGAATACCGTAACTCCCTTTCTTTTCTTCCGCTGCTATAGAATTTTGGGGACAGGTTTTTAAAATTTGGGTATTATTATTTATAAAAATATTTCTGTACTGCTAATTTGTTTTTTTTAAAAAAACCCAGAACTGTTTGCAACAATTGTTCATAAAAAACAATACGATTTAAAAATATATATTAAAAAGTTAAAATCAGAAATCAGGTAACTGTTGTGGAACAACATCTTCTTAACAGCCTGCATAAGCCTAATGGAATAGAATAGTTTTCACCAGGTGTTTAAAAGTTGAAACAGAAGGCACCACTATGGGCAGAGTATTCTACAATACTGGGCCAATGACACTAAAGGCTCAGTTCCTTCTTGTCAAATGAGCCTCACCAACTCTGGAAATGACCAATAGTATTTCTGCAGGGGTGTGACACTTTAAACAGAGTAGTCTACATTAATCTCAGGGTCATGGGTTCAAGGGCAAAAGACTGGGCAAAAGATTCCTGTATTGCAGGGGGTTGGACTCATGTTTCCTTCCAACTCTACAACTCTATGATTCTATGAAAAGCATCACAATAGTGAATGATTTGCATTCTAGCTGAGGACTGGGTAGGTTCCGTGACACACACACACACACACACACACACACACACACACCCCCTCAACAAGAACATCATTCTGTGCAACACTCAAGTAAATGCATGGGAATTCATTCTTTTTGTTGGCGAAAAAGAGTGGGCGTGCCTTCTGTGCAGTCTGTCGAACCATGAAGATTTGTTCTGGCTCAACATGGTGTTGGTCATGCAACAGGGCTTATGAAACAGGGCTACCTACAGCTCTCTGGTAGGGCTCTTAACAGGGGCCTGCAACAGAGTTTCCCCTAGTTGATGAGCATTGTATGCTAGGTTGTATTTAAAGGGATGATGCATAGGGGACAGAATGCAACACAGCCATCACTGTGGCATCAGCTTTCAAGGGAAGTGGAAAGCAAGGCAAGGATTACATTGTAGCTCAGAGGTGGAGGACTTCAGGCCCAAATGCAGCCCTCTGTGCCTCTTTGTCTGTCATTGAACTCTCCCCAGGTGACAGCCCTCATTAAACCCTATTTTGCACCCTCCTTGAATGTTTTTGCCCAGCTGGAAGGTGTTCTTGAATTTTGATTATGACCTTTGCTTGCCTGGATGGAGAGGAGTGTGTGAATGTGTGTAAAAAGTTGCCTTTTGTATACAGTGCTACCTCGGGTTACAGACGCTTCAGGTTACAGACTCCACTAGCCCAGAAATACTACCTCGGGTTAAGAACTTTGCTTCAGGATGAGAACAGAAATTGCACGGTGGCGGCAGCGCGGCAGCAGCGGGAAGCCCCATTAGCTAAAGTGGTACCTCAGGTTAAGAACGGTTTCAGGTTAAGAACAGACCTCCAGAACGAATTAAGTTCTTAACCCGAGGGACCACTGTATAGGCAACATTTCTATTTGTTGCTTCTCCCACATTTGCCTCTGGAATGCGGCCCTCAGAATATTGCCCAGAAAGGAATGCGGCCCTCAGAATGAAAATGCTTCATCACCCTTGCTGTAGATGGAAGGCTAAAATGTACCATAACTACCAGCCATTCTGTGCACGAGAGCAGAAGACTTGCCAAGGTTTAAGCTAGCAGCAGTTTTGTGCTTGGCTTCAGGTCCAATGAATCTGTAACCTGGAAAGATCCAGCGCGATGCTCCAGCTTCCTTTGGTACTGACCTGATGGGAATGTAGAAAGGCTAAAACCCACCAGAGGCTGCTTTCAGTTAAAACAAGCTCTCAGGACCATGAACACCAGGCTGCATCTGCTTCCTCCAAATCTCTTGTGTCTATGCAAAAATGTGTTGGAAAATAACAGCTGCTTTTTAAAAAAAAATCCTTTTGCAGCGAAAAGCTATTGCTCAATGTGAAATTTCAGGCCATTTCCAAAAAAGTATGCCTCTGATTTCTTCTTGACATTGACATTTTGTAATCTGGGACATTCTCTGCAAGATGCTTCAATTCAACTGCTCTAAAACAAACATTTGCAGAAGAATTTAAGGAGAAGGAGGCTGCTGGATCAGGCCAAAGGCTCATCTAGTCCTGTTTTCACAGTGGCCTAATGGATGCTGATGGGAAGCCAACAAGCAGGACCTGAATGTAAGAGCTCTCTTCTCACTTGTGATACCCAGCACTTGGTGTTCAGAGACAATAGCTTACAATCATTGAAGAGCTTACAATCTTTACTAAGTATAAGGGGACAGGTCTCTGCCCTGGAGAGCTTACAGTCTAAGATCTGACACAGGAAAAAGATCTAAGGAAGGGGAGGGCAGGAACAGGCAATGAAAGAACCTGAGGTATTTCAATCACCTTTGTTTTGGCTTATTAGTTACAGAAGGGCAAGGGGGGTCAGAAGTGGTGCCAAAACTATTATGGGAAAGGTGCTCAGTAATCCTGTTTACCACACAAATGGCCACAGAGTACTAAAAGTAAAAAGGAGGATGTGGTTCAACCTGAGTGGCACTTTTGTATGAAAAAGCCAGTTCAGTGCTTGGGTGCCCTAGACCACATCTATGCCTTGCACTTAAATTATGCCACTTTAAACTGTCATGGCTTCCCCCAAAGCATCCCAGGGACTGTAGTCTGTTAAGAGCCTTATTCCCCACACAGAACTACAATTCCCAGGATTCCTTGGGAAGAGCCACTGATATTGTTCTGATGTAGTTCTGTGAGAGAATAGAGGTCTGCTAACAACTCTCAGTACCCTCAACAAACTACAGCTCCCAGGATTATTTGTTTAGGAGCAATCTTGTTTAAATGGATGGTGTGTAGGCAGCCTAAGGAAATCGATTGATTCATGTGCTTACTGTCCAAACCAATAACATCTGGAGGGCACCAGGTCTCCCCCCATGCCTCATTTACAGGAAGACACACAGGTAGAGTTAAATTCTGGAGCTTGGTGTTCCAAGAAGAGAATTATTCTACCATCTGTCAGACAGATGCTGCTGATGTCCTTTTGTTCGGAAAGCAAGAGAGGAAGACAGCAACATTTCAGTTTTCCAGCTGGAAGGCAGAACTCCCTTGATGAGGTCAGATGCTGCATTGCAGAATAACCAATGATTAAATGAGGGATTCCCTGCCAAGGCTCATGGTTGTAATTTGCTAATAATTTTGCACTGGTGCTTTAAAGCTACAAGAAACCCATTGGTTTAAAAGGCCATTTGCTTTGATGTGGAGAGGGAAATGCAGGTTTCAAGGAGCAAATTGCTCCTTTTCTTAGCCTGAGTTCATACCCGCCAACATTTCTCCAATGAAAACAGGGACATCCTATTCTACATGAGGAAACTTCCCCTGCATTTGATCTCACCACGCACATAGATGTCATATGCACATCTACATTGATCACATTGAGCCAATGGCAACCTCTCCGCCAAACCTGCCTTGCAGGATTGCTGTAAAGAAAATATGTGTAAGGGAAGGCATCGTGTACAACGCATTCAACAGATAAAGGGAATGAAATAAAATTTCAGCTTTAAGCTGCTTTGAGTGTGGGAAAAAGGTGGGAAATGATGATGATGATGGAAACTGTGAGAATGATCAGGAACATACCAGAGAGTAAATCCTATTGAACGCAGTGGGACTTCTGAGTAGAAATGTTTCAGATTGCAGTGTAAGGCTGTCCAGCCTTTGCCCTGTTACCTGGGAGTAAGCTCCATCCAATATAGTGGGACTTACTTCTGAGTAGACTGTGTAAGGTTCCATTTTCAATAAAGGAATAAACACTCCATGCATTTCCCAAGAAATAACTGGCTGCTGAAGCACTGCAATGAAATATTTTGAAGTGGATGGGTGACCTTTTCCTTCAAAATTATAGGAAGGGTTTTGTATGCCAGCTTCACCATTTCCTTTCAGTACAAACAGGACTTTTGCACTTACACATATACCACTTTTAATTGTTCTCCGAGATGTGGAGGGGAGGAAAAAGGAAAAGCGGGACATTCCGGGATCAAATCAGAAACCGGGATGGCTTCTGTAATTCTGGGACTGCCCCTGGAAAATCAGGACACTTGGTATGTGAGTTTTGCTTTTTAAAATTGCTCACTCATGCCTTGCCACTTAGCTTTCAGGCCAAGTGCACACCAACTTCTGCAACCTCACCTTCTCATCTGTGGGTGGGGAAAATCTCTAAGTCAGAGCCCGGAGTGTCTCAGTTTCTCACAAGACTGATGCAAATCATTTCTCTCTTTCAAATGACTTTCATTACAAATATTTTCTCGGTGAAACTTGGCACACCATGATTCAGGCTCGAGTGTATTTTTTGTCCTTTTTGTATAATAGAACATGTGATTTGTCCTATATCAGGGTAAGATTTGCTAGTGGTACATTTCGAAGTGCAGGTGCTCATCATGAAAGCTGTCCGTAGCTGCACCTGCAATGAGAGTGCAGTTGTGATCCCGGCCAGCTTGCAGGCTTCCCATTAGGGCATCAAGTTATCAACTGTAAGAGCAAGATGCCAGATTAGATAGGCCTTTGATCTGATCCAGCAAGCTCTTTTCACGTTCTTAGCCATGAAAACAAACATGCAGGCCTATGTGTTGTTTCTAATTATGCAGGCAGCTATGTTGATTCATTATCTCTCTCTCTCTCTCACACACACACCACCCTATGCATAGCTACTTTGAAGTAAGTGCCATTGAACTCAGAGGTGCTCAATTCTGACTGCATGGGTTCAACTTGATAAAGCTTTAGCCAAAGATACTCACCCAGAATAAATACAGCCTTTAGCTTTCAATCAGAAATGTGAACCATCTTGCAAAGAACTATAGCCATTTAAACAACTTTCTTGAGGTAGGAGCTGCACCCCCCAAAAAGTATCCACTCTCTGGCTTCCTCTGAGTTATTCTGTCAGAAACAAACAGGAAAGGCACATTATATCACCTCATTAACTTGCCAGAACAAGGAAAGTCCGTCAAATGGTATTCCGGCAGATGACATCTTCATTACTGCTTTGAAAAAAGTCCCGGAGCTCTCTGCGTGCCCTGCCCACCAGTCCCTGAGCTTTTGAGCCAACCCTTGGAATTGCCACCTTGACAGGTTTGACCTGCATGATCAGCAGGCAATGATTTTGGTTTCTGTGCCATTAAAACCTGCATCTCCTCATCTCTCCATATGAAACCTCGGTCCTCACCCTGCCACCAGTTGGCAAATGTACACAGAGATCAATGACAGCTAATGTGAATGCAGATTCAGCAATTTGGGAAGGGGGGCAGTAGGCAAGATGCACTTAGTGGGTCCCCATTAAAACAAGGGCCCGTCTAGTCCAGACTCCTGTTCTCACAGTGGCCAACCATATGCCTCAATGGGAAGCCTGCAAGCAGAAACAGAGTGCACCCTCCCCATTGCAATTATCAGCAACTGGCACTCAGGGGCACTAATGCAGAGGCAGACCACAGCCATCGTGACCAGTAGCCAGGGTTAGAAGGATCTGTCAAATTTGGTTCTCTCGGTTTCTCATTTTTCTAATCTTAAACTCCATTTGCCACATTTTGCAGTGATTTTTTTTTAATTCTCTTGAAAATCCACCAGCATTTTAGTGCTAATTTCTCCTGATAAACACTTTTTATATGCCGTTTTGACT
The DNA here is from genome assembly GCF_964234715.1 of Podarcis melisellensis. Classification (NCBI taxonomy): domain Eukaryota; kingdom Metazoa; phylum Chordata; class Lepidosauria; order Squamata; family Lacertidae; genus Podarcis; species Podarcis melisellensis. Next base: position 40,379,493 of record NC_138540.1, on the reverse strand, counting down.
AATGTGCACATTTTCTCGTATCTTAATTTTAATGCACACTTTCCTCTAATATATCCAGCTCTATTTTTCTAGAAAAACAGGTGTGGAACTTAGCATGAACACCTCTCTTGTTGTCATATATACCCAGACCCTCTCCACAGATAAATTACAGACACCATCCAGTAGCCAAACCATGGTGGCACCTCCGGATGCTGCACCCCCCTGCAATCCCTACACAGATCTGGCTGACACAGGCCACAAAACCACAGCTCGCCCCTATACACGAAGCCAAGCCAGAGCACAACTAAGTGCAGTACAGCCATCTTCTCAGAAAAACTCTTCACAAAGTTCAAGAGGTCAAGACACAAAGACTTTAGCAACTAATCCACACCTAATGACCCACCTAAGTGGTACTCAGGATATCACTCAAGAAATCACTCAAGATATCCCTCAAGTAATTAAGGAACAAAAGAAGAAAAGGCACACTAGCCTGGGAACTTCCTCTCTGCCCAGAACATTGGAGGCTATACACCACACCCCCTCAACAGTATTTATAGGAACTCAAACACTGAGATCCTGCTCTGTTCCAGTAACAAGAAGCCGAAAGCACCAGCCTGAAGATGACGAGTGAGACCTCGTCGAAACGTCGCCTAGACACCCCAACTTTTACACGGGAAGACACCCGAGGACACCAAAACCTGCATATATATATATATATATATATATATATATATATATATATATATATATATTCTTTTTATTGATTTTCGCTTAAATAACCAAAAAGAAAAATGAAAAATGAAAAAACAGTCTTATAATGGCATTGGCACCCACCTGAAAGGTGCTGGAATTGAGTTCTGACATGTTCCACCTGAAAAAAGCCCCAAATATATCATATATCCTTTTAAATGTGTTGTGGGAGGGAGGGTCATTGTTTTGTTCTTCTTGTTATGTAGTTTGTTCTTTTATCTTGTATTTTTATACTGTGGACTGCCCTGAGATCTTTAATAAATATATAAAGTAAACTAAAATAATATATGCATTTTTGTAAACACTGTTTGGTTAGTTGGAGAACTGCATTGCGCCTTCTGTTGCTAATCAGTTTGCTGAACTGCTTCATTTATTTGTTTTGTTTTAATGCATTGCATTTTTTTAAAAAAAGGATTCTGAACTACTTTGCAAATTACCTGCTAGTGTGAAACCACGGTAAATCTACCAGTCTTTTAATTTTTGTACAAAAACAGAATCTTCATCATCACCTACTACTACCACCTCCCACTGCAGGAACTTTTGTGACCAGCAATGCTGCCTTTACAGGTGGTTAAAAGCAATTGCTAAGTCACATGATTAGAAGGAAGCAGCTGTGTGTTTCCAGCTGGGGAAGTCTAATACAGGCCTTTGTGAATAACCTTGTAGCTTGGCGTGGGTGTCACTGATCAAACAGCATGGGATTTTCTATTGCTTATTGCACCATATATATTAATAGTGATTCTCTTGGGGCTAGCCCTTCTGTAATCCAGAAGGCACCATCCTTCTCACACAAAGGGGGGAAGTCCCAGAACGTGTAGGAGAATTTTATTTTATTTTTAAAAAATAGTATTACGGGGAACATCAAAGGACTGTGGAAATCTAGAGGGTATGGGATGCTGACAGATGGGAGGCTGGAACAACATGCTCCTGCAAACAACAACAACAAACAACAACAAACAACAACAACAAACAAACCCAAAAGGGAATGGAATGGAGTATCCTGAAGAATGATTCTAACACACCAAGAGCAGGAACACTTCATGCTGCCAAATTGAGTTGCAGCCAGTTCCACTACTGTTTATACAAAGTATTGCGACTGTGGTGAATGCAGTAAAGCCTATGTGCTGAACTGCCAGAGATGGAAGGGGTGTGTGTGAAGGAAACTTAAGAAGAGGACAGAGGTTGTGGAGAACTGAGGGAAGGAAGGAATGATGAATCTGCATTAACATAGGGAGTTGCCTTAGACTGTGGGTCTATCTAGCTCAGTATTATCTAGAATGACTGGCAGCAGCTCTCTGGGGTTTCAGAAAAGGGTCTCCCAGCCCTACCTGGAGTTGCCAGGGATTCAGCCTAGGATCTTTTATATGCAAAGCAGATGCTCTACCGTGGAGCTACCAGCCCTTTCCTGATTTCAGTGACCCAGAAGCAGCCTTTTAGTTGATACTCTGGAAAGCTGCTTTATACCAAGTCACCTTGTGTCCAGGATTGACTCTAATGACCAGCAGTGACCCTCTAGGCTCTTAGGCCAGAGGGGTGTTTATCAGTCTTGCTAAGATCCTGTCAACTGGAGATACCTGGGACTGAACATATGACTTTCTGACTGTGAAGCCTGTGCTCTGGCTTCTTTTCAACTCAGCCATGTTTTTCTCCAATGCTGATTCTCAGACTTCACACTGGATATCACCAGAGCCAAATGCACTTGCCAATTAAAGGCGAAAAAAGAGCACCTGATGTGTTGCTTGTGTTGCTCCACATCTTTGTACAGAGAAAAGGAGAGAAAGTGATTGGCCACTCTGATTGCAAGGAGCTCATTGAAGAAAGCTGCAGGAAAGAATATGCCGAAAGGGAGATGCTTTGCTTCTAGATAAAAAAGCAGTAGGTGACGTAGGTTAATTTCTGCATTGCGTTGCATGGTGTCCTCACTAGTGTTGAGGAAATAGCAGTTCTGGAACTTATGATAGATGACTGAGGTTGATGAATGATGAGTGAGTAATGTTCAAATATGTGTTAATCAATCAATCAATCAATCAATCAATCAATCAATCTTTATTTATTGTGTTTGACTAAAAGCCACCACAAATTAAATTACAGATCCAGCAAGTCAATTAAAACCTGCTAAAAGAAATTCAGAGATATACCGTATTTTTCCGTGTATAAGACTAGGTTTCCCCCCTAAAAATAATATAAAAAATTAGGGGGTGTCTTATACACAGGGCCATCTCCCCCCATTTTCTTGCATCTGAGTCCCCCAAAATAGGGGACATCTTATACATGGGGGTATCTTATAGATGGAAAAACACAGTATATCAATTTACAATAAATCAAATTAATGAATCACCTGCACAGTCTACAGCATTGTCTTTTATACAGCGAACACAAATACTTTTAGCAGCTTTAGCAAATAGGGCTGTTTTGTATGTGACAAGTGGATCACAGCCAGATAATAGCCAGCATATTTTCACTTCAGGGTTCTGTCCCTGTAGGGGAGTCAGCATCTGTTCCAAAAATCTTTTTCTGGGGTTTGGATAGAGCTGACAATGGCGTATATAAAGGGGAGATTTTCTACCTCACCTACGCCACAAATACAAAGCCTTAAATACCTTAGAAAATTTCTGTATTTTCCATCTAAGACTAATGTTGGCATTGTTTGAAAATGGAGAGCTGTAAATGCAGTTCTCAGGGAGTCAAAGGTAAGTGACTGCAAGCTCTGGTGTGGTTAAAGGTAAAGGGACCCCTGACCTTTAGGTCCAGTCTTGACTCTGGGGTTGCGGCACTCTTCTCGCTTTATTGGCCGAGGGAGCCGGTGTACAGCTTCCGGGTCATGTGGCCAGCATAACTAAGCTGCTTCTGGCGAAACCATAGCAGCGCACGGAAACGCCGTTTACCTTCCCGCCGGAAGGGTACCTATTTATCTACTTGCACTTTGACGTGCTTTCAAACTCCTGGGTTGGCAGGAGCAGGGATTGAGCAACGGGAGCTCACCTCGTCGCGAAGATGCAGTTAGATTTCAGCAAATTGTACCAATGGGAGAATTTTGAGAGATGGGTTAAAGATAAACCTTGCTCATTATCCTGTTTATAAATCCAATCCCTGAGCAATCTTTTAACTCCAGAGAATACAAAAATATCTGCTGTCATTTTTTTCTGAACCTAGCAGGTCTTGAAGTATCATGGCACAACCACCCTTCTTCCATTGTTCCTCCAGGCAGAGTCTAGGCAAGAGACCCTCAGGCATATCCAGTCATCTCCACTATGGCTTTTACAGACACCATGCCTGTCTCTGTCCTAAGGAAGGCAGCTGGGATACCCAGAGGTACTGCCAGCAGGAACTTATTCTTAGGAACTTATTCTGTCACACTTCCAGGTCTTTCAGGCTATTATGATTCATCCCCCAAATCTCAATACCATACTGCATTTGAGCTACTGCTTTCCCAATATAAACTTTTAGGGCTGGGATGACCAGCCTGCCACCTTTAGAATACAAGAACTTCAGTATAGCATAGGCTTAGGTGTTACCTTCCAAACATTTGCTATTGGCATTAATGGGTGGTGGTTAATTCCCTTCATTTTTGCACTGATAGCCTGTGCACCGCCAAATAGTGGGAGGGTGAGTGACAAAAATATCACCATTAAAATAAGTCCTCCACCACCAACAAGAATTGGAATAGCAAAACAATTCATTTTTTTGTCAAGCAGATTGCTTGACAGCAACCTAAGAAGTTCAGGGAATGTCTTGCTATGGGGGAAATCCACAAAGTTTTATGGGTCCTTAAAGACTTAATACTGGGTTGGCCCTCTCATGAAGGAGTGAGACAATTGCCTCAGGTGGCAGATACTGGCAGGGGGAGGAAGCATAAGAACATAAGACGAGCCCTGCTGGATCAAGCTTGTGGCCTATCTAGTCCATCCTGCCCCTCTCACAGAAGCCCATACAAAGGACCTGAGTGCAAGAGCACTCTCCCCTTCCTTCCTTCCTTCCTTCCTTCCTTCCTTCCTTCCTTCCTTCCTTCCTTCCTTCCTTCCTTCCTTCCTTCTTTCTTTCTTTCGTTGCCAGCAGCTGGTATTCAGAAACATACTACTTCCAACAATGGAGGAAGAGCCTAGCCATCAGGGTTAGTATCTACTGACATCCTGATCCCCCATAAATGCATCTAATCCTCTTTTAAAGCCATCCAAGGAAGTGTCCATCGCTGCCCTTTGTGGGAGCAAATTCCATAAGAGTCTCAGCTGTTGCTCCTGAGCCCCTGGCCTTTTCTCTCTGCTGGACATCAAAGGTGTGCATGTGACTCCCAGCCTGTCTTGCATTCCCCAAACTTGCCTACTGCCTCAGGGGCAGTAGAGGGTTTTATGCCTTTGCCATTGTTGGAGTATAATTCAACTGCCAGGCCATAGTTTCTGGATATGGAATGGGGAGGCACCATTATGTCATTTGCTTCAGGCAGCAAAATGTCTTGGGTTGGCTCTGTTTGGACAATACTAAGCCATGCAGTATTCCATTGCAGGAAGAGGGCCGTTCCTGTTCACAATGCTAAATGCATCTTGTACACAGACAGCATGTAGTAACTTATGCTAATTCTTCCCCTCTCCTCCCTCATCATACTCTAGAAAGGGGAAATTGGAAGCACCCACTTCCTGGTTTAAACTAGCCATGGTGTGTGGCTACATATGAGCTGGAAACTGTGGTCAGATTAAGCTATGATTCATTGACACAAGCCAGGATCAGAAAACATGATTCAATTTTATCTTGTTTCAATAAACCATAGTTTAAAACTCAGGTCAAGGGGTACAAAAGTGCCCCTCTAGGCCTCTTTACCTCACCCCCAGGACTCTCCCCAACTGCACCCCTCATCTTCCCTGCTTTTCCTCATCCTTGAGGGTTTTGCCTGACTGGAGTAAGTCTTTCATCTGTCATAATGATCCACGTTTGCCTGGATGGAGAACAGAGAAGGATGGTTGAGTGTGAAGACACTAGCCCACTGTACAAAGGTTAACTCCATATTCATTGCTCTGCTCAATTTAGTCTCTGCCCCACCTCCTCGCATATATGGAATGTTGCTCAGAAGGCATTGTAGTTCTCAGGCTGAAAAAGTCTCTCTACCCTCAGTTTAAATTAACTGTAGCTTGACCTGATCATACCCAAGTTATGTGCAATCACCACTTGACATAACGGGGGGCTGTGTGATCTGAGACCACCTCACCTAGTTGTAGAACTCAATATCTTTTTTTTTAATAAAAAAAATTATTTGTGTTTCTGATACAATTCCATATCAAAGAAATGAATGAAGATAATGCAAAGGACACACACAGAAAAAACAACAATTTTAGGATATCAAAAAATAAACAGATCCGCTAGCCTTGCAAACAAAGAAACAGTCCATTGCAGGAAGAGGGCTATTCCTGTTCACATGGTTAAATGCATCTTGTACACAGAGAGCGTTATGCAATTCATGCGCGGCAACACACTCAGTTAACCCTTTCCGCTTGAGGTGAATTTATGTATCGTTCAAAGGAAACATTGAAACTCAGAGACAAATGAACAGGAAACAGTTCTTTTTGCTCCGAGTCCTCTGTTGTGTGCTAAAATTGTACTATGTTCCATTCTGGGCTTTAAACATTTGGCATCAAGAGCTTGCATGTCTGCCATGCTGCCTGGTTTATGCACTGAGTGAGGCAGGGAACCCCAGTGGCCTGAAGACCTTTCTGCCTTTGAACACAAGGCTTATAATCATTGTGGCTAAATCTTAGTCACATTCATAAAAGCAAAAAGCCAATCAGACTTCTGTAGCTTCAAGCTATTTGGGTAAACTTGGTGGTGGGGACTTACCTAAGATGATTGTTATTCACCTGCTAACCTGAATAGCACAATGCAATTTCATCCATCTCTTGTCCTCTATGTGCACCTGTCATTGCAGCTTCCTCCTCCATGCCTGGCATGCCTGGCTGCCCCCTCTGCTGCTGCCTCTTCTGCCTGTCCTCTGTGACCACTGCCTCCTCCCTGCCCAGGCACCTCTTTGGTGGCCAGCCAGGGAGGTGGCTGCACATAATTATTCACATAAACTGCTGAATAATGGATATTGACAGGAGCCAGTTTTTATAACAGCAAAGGTAGAAATCATAGGGCCACCATTGTAGCCTGTGTTGAGTTGGATGAATCTGGCCTTATAGTGAGAAGTTTGGGAAGGTTGGATTAGGTTTTGTAGCTTGCAGTTAGAAAACCGTTCACTGTATTGATTTGAAACTTGGCAGTGTAGGAGAGGAAGGTTCGAGAATTTCCTCCATGGGATAATTTCAAGATAATTGTGAGGCAGGTTGAGCTGGACTCAATTAATATGAGAAACCTGTAACCCTTCAGATGTTGTGGGGTTAGAATTCCCATAATCCCCGTGCATTGGCCCTGCTGGTTGGACGGGCTGGGAGGTGAAGCCCAACAACTTCTGGACTATATGATTTATCAGTTTCGTTCCGCTACCTGCTAGATTCATCTTCCTGTTCCTGAACTTTAGCTTCCCCCCCTTTTATGGTATTAGGCTGCCTTGCAAGCAAATTTCCATTCTTTGGACAGCAACCAATATAATGCAGCCAGCTCCCTAATGAGAGTTTGATCTTTCAGTCTCAAAAGATATTATTAATAGTGGGTATTTCCAATGGTGAAACCAGGTGATTGGGGTTGGTGGGTGGTGGCGGTTTCTAAACATGAGTCATTTGATGATTGTTTATAAAGTGAAAACATGAAGTTGAAAGCTCCAGACCTGGTGGCCACTTCCCAAATCCCATCCTCATCTAATAAGAGACACCTAAAAAAGCATCAAAAATTAAAAGTGGTGGGATGTTCTCTGTACACTTTTCAGCGAAAGGGGAAGTGTGCAGGAGAGAAAGTTTCAGATAGCTTGCTCCAAGTGGTCACCCCACCTTACCTCCTAGACTTGACATGGAGCAAAGAGCTTGGGGTCAATGGGACAGTATGTGTTGAGGGACGACACTTAGTCCACCTCCATGTTGCAACCTCTGGAGTTAATACATGGAGGGGTCATGTGGAAACCCAATACCACCTCCTATGGCTTCTGGCAGGTGCCATCTGCTGTCTGGACCATGTGTTAGAAACCAAATCATTGCAACACCAATACTGTGGTTCCTGTGGTTAGGAGGGTGGTCAGAACCCAGCGCAGGTGCCATGGGAGGAAAAACCCGAGTTAGAGAACTCAAAGTTCTAATGGAGAAACCAACCACCCCAACATACGGCACAGATGCACTAGCAGAAGGGAACTCTTGAGCAAGCATGCCAGGTGTTTGACACCATGGGCTTCCTTTGACTGGAGGGCACCCCGCTTACAAAAACTGGGCCTGAAGGATGCTTGCAATGGTCTCTCCATTCTTTATATAGGCCGTTCCAACAAATCTAATTATTTAATAGCCACTTCCACATTTTCACTGGTTGGTGGTATCAACACCTTCAACACTTCCCTAGATATGTTTCAACCACACATAAGCCGTCCACCTTTCCCCTTTTTGGGCAGATGGACTAGTGTTTAAAAACATCTTCTTTCTCTCTTCCCCCACCCTTGTAACTATCATTCTCCCCCCCCCCTTTCCATTTGGGGTGTGTTCTTTACTGAAATAACTAGGAACAGGGAAAGGGGTTTAATTTCATTTAAAAGATTTTGAAAAAAGCCCAAGTGGAAACTGAGAGCTCAGTTGGCACAGTATTTATATAGCTGGCAGTTGCTTGGGTAGATGGGAAGCACAGCTGGATCAGAGCAAAGGCCCAGCTAGCCCAGCATCCTGTTTCTGACTGGGACCAACCACCTGAAGCTTCCAGAAAGTGTGCAAGGAGAGCATGATGTCAATAGCCAGCTGCTGCTGTTTTCCCCTCAGAACTGCAGTCTAGATCAGGCTCCCCCAACATGGTACCCTCCAGATGTTCCTGGGACTCCAGCTCCCGTCTGTCCCAGAAAGCATGACCAGCCCCCTCAAATATTTTATTGGGCAGGGGTCGAAGGGACCTCGCCCTCTCAGAGTTGGCTCCTATGGTTCTCCACAACATATTATTGTGAACAAGACTTTCAACTCTGACAAATATGAAAGATCAGAAAAGAGAAAGGCTTCTTTGTGTTGATGAGAAGAGTATGTTTGTCTCAAATTAGACCTAATATGAAATAGATTACCCAGCAAAAGCAAACTCACACCCAGTGCTTTTCCCCCCTAGAAAAATAGGTGCTGGTACATGCAATTGTTACAGTAAGTGCCACACTTTTTAACAACAAATAAAAGAGGTGCCGGTACTGTGTACTCTTGATTACCCCCTGGGGAAAAAGCACTGTTCACACCCCTCAATGAATTTGTATACCTACTTAAGGTGCATGTGTAAGAGGCTCATTTATAATGTTGGGAATGATTCTTGTTCTTATGTAGCTGTGTTGTCAAGCACTGCTAGGAGTTGTTTCTTTTGTTTTCCTATGCATTTCTTATTGATAAAAAAATTCAGTGTGGCACACGCAAATTTTTTCCCTGCAAGTGTGGCCCAGAGAAAAAAGTTTGAGAACCACTGCCCTAATGAAATGTGCTGCGCATGCCTGTATCTATTACTGTATCTATTATTATCTCCTTTTCTCTTTCTGCATTGCTTGTTTATGGTGCAATGCAGCAACATTGCTCAATACAGCAGTCTTTCCACTCATGCATGAATACACCAGTTGTTACAAGATGGAAGACACTGCAGGGTGGAACTTCAGAGATTCAGGAGACCCAGGGCTATGAGCAGATAGCTCTAGAAAGTTGTTGTCTTTGTTCTTACCCTCCCTTTTCCAGAAGTTCCCAGGGTGAGTTACAGCATATAAAAGCACAATACAATTAAAAGAAACAAAACACACAAATCCCACCCATAACCCCTCAAAACACATGTCGAATTACAAGAACACAAAAATCAGTTTTTCAATTTTCAAAGGCAAGGATATAGAGATGCATCTTTAGCAACAGGCAGAAGCTACAAAAGAGACGTTCTCAGGGGCACCCCTGTAAGAAGGGGGTTCCGCATTTCTTGGGGGCCATCACTGAGAAGGCCCTCTCATGAGCCACTGCTCCTGGACTGTTTCAAGTGGAGTTAGTTACAATTAAGGAGCCTTAAATTAAAGAACTTTATTTAAACAAGCTTTATTTAACTCCTAACTCTCGCTGACCCTCCTGCTCTGTCTCTATAGCAGGCATAGGCAAACTCGACCCTCCAGATGTTTTGGAACTACAACTCCCATCATCCCTGACCACCGGTCCTGTTAGCTAGGGATGATGGGAGTTGTAGTCCCAAAACATCTGGAGGGCTGAGTTTGCCTATGCCTGCTCTATAGTTTCTGTGTTGAATCACTTCCTGGTAGGTGTTCTCTTAACCTGTGCCTTCTCCCCTGTCACTAAGTTTCTCTCCATGATTACTGCCCTTATCCTCTTACTTAGTTCCACTTGGACCTCTCTCCAATTCCCCCTACTCAGGGGTACAATACCTCTGAACCTGGAGGTTTTATTTATACCTGGTGGCTAATAGCTCTATCCTCCATCAGTGTATAGTACCCTGCAAACCATCTAAACTTAGTGAGTTATCATCACCATGTCTTATGCTGGTGAACTGCAAAGAACATTATGAAAAGAATTTAATGTAGTGCTAAGAAGATTGTCCATCAATGCAAATATTTCTGCTTCCTCTCCTCCCCTGGTAGGCTATTCTGGAGGTTCTCCTGACTCTCCAGGGTGGATTTTGGGGGTGCATGGGGGGACTTTGGAGAGCCCCACTGCAATAGGGAGACTGCTTTTGTTGCCTTCAACTAGCAGAATGAGGTAGCTGAAGCTGGCCCTATATGTTTTGTTAAGGATTTTATTTTTACTTCAATCTTCTTCCAGTCAGTTTTATTGGACTGGATGACCTTGATTGTTAGAAGAGATGGGGAAAAGTTTGTTGATTAGGAATAGGGGAGAAATTAGGTTCAGTTTGTATTTTAAGGTGATCTAGTGAATTCACACTTACTGAACCAATGTGTGAACAGCTACCCTTCAAAATCCACACATCTGCAGATCTCTTGATGCAGCTTTCCACCCAAATAATGTGCATCTCAGGGAACTGTGTGCATAAAAATGCACCCATTCATGAAAATAACACATGGAAGTGCACCATATTAAGGAAAAATAGCTTTCACAAATGCATGTATACTAAAATGCTGATAAGATATTGTGGATTTTTTTAACAAAATGAAAATGCAACCCAGTGTGGGACTATGGACAACTGGGCATAAGACTGGAAAAATGAGAAACCAAATGACATATTTGCCTATCCCTGCTCTTAATCCACTTTCTCTACATCAGACATCATTTTATACTTTTTGTTTTTAGTTAAAAAGTCCCAAATGCTGATTCAAAACTTTAGCACAAGTACTTGAATGCCCAAGGTTTTAAAATGAATGTGATGAACATGCTGTCGCTCAAAATTTGTGCAGTGTAGAAATATCTCCTGTTTATAAAACTGAGAAGGGGGGGGGGAACCCCGCCCAGATCAACCCCTTGGGAAATAGCTGGTTATCATTTAATTAAGGTGACAGCAGGAAGCAGCAGACAGAAGTGTGACATGGTGGGGGCAACCCAGGCGTGGTTCTGCTTGAAAGGGCAGAGTACCTAAATTTCCTTTGTGGTTCTTTTGATTATTGTTTCTGAGCATCGTTCCCAACAAAGGCTGATGGCAAAGATCCACATCCAATGAAGTTGTTCTCACAGCAGACTCATTGAAGCAATGGCTTGTAGTCCACTAACTCCTACCCTGGTGTAGGCTCATTGAAATGAATGAACTTAAGTCAGTCATGCCTATTAACTTCAGTGCGTATAGGATTGGCTTTGAATACCACCCAGCACATTTAAAAGCATTGGGCAGAATTCAACTATGCTGTTGCATGTGCAGAATGAGGTCTGCTCAGACAATGGGACTTTCCTCCCCTTTCCTCCCGCTGGAGCCCCTAAATATGCTCTGGTGGTTTGGGGGGAAACCCAGAAAAGTCTTAGGGGGTGCAGGGGTGGAAAGAGAGGGGGAAGTTTCACCAGTGCGAGCGGACCTATTTCCCCCCCATGCACATCTCCTACTTAGCACTGTGTTGAATTCCACCCCTTTATTTATTTTATTGTACAAGAATTAGACACTGCTTGATTGTAATAAAACAAAACAGCAACAATGTTTAAACCATAGATTAAATAAAGTATTTGAAAACATGTGAATGATAAATAAAATCAGCAATATGTAGAAAAAGATTAAAATGCATGCCATATCTGAGTAGGGTTGGCTACACAAAAATGTTTTCAGCAGGTGTTTGAAGGGAGAACAAAAGATGGGACTGGCTGGTTCAGGCCAAAGGTGGCTTATCTAGTCCAGCACTCTGTTCTCACAGTGGCTGACCAGATGGCCATGGGAAGTTGCTTGAGTATATTGATGCCAGTGGCTTTACTCGGCATATGATTTAGCTGGATAGAAACCAAATATCTCTGTACTGCTCTGTAATGATCCCTGTAGCGAACACTGCAATCCTGCGGCATGTTTGAACTCTGAAAGTGATTGATGGATGTTATTAGCGTGAGTGTCATAGAGAATCACACTTTGCAAAAAAGGAAGGATGGGTGTTTTGTTTTTTGTTTTTTTAAAGTTATGCAGTCCTTGAAATAAAGAGCTTAAAATACTTTATGACCGTTTGTGGGGATATTATGAAAGAAGACATCTTGGTAGGAAAGGATGTGCACCAGAAAAGGAATTAAAATAACTCATTTAATGCAATCCAGAGACAATTAAGGGCAAATAATAATATTTAGCCTTGTATGCAAAGAAACATAGAAATGTGTCTTAGACCGTGCCAGGCACTGGTTCATCTAGCTCAGTATTACCCACACTGGCCAGAAGCAACTCTTCAGGTTTTCAGGCAGGAGACATTCCCCAGCTGTATCTGGATATGCTAGGACTGAACCTGCAACGTTCTGCATGCAAAGCAGATTTTCTACCACTGAGCTGCAGCCCTTGTTCAAGGTATGGTTGTGTCTTGAAATAAGGAGTGTTTTCCAGCACTTCTTCATGCAGTTCATAGTTAAACTACGGAACTCACTCCTCCAGGAAGCAGTGGTGAGCACCAACTTAGATGGCTTTAAAGGATGTTTAGGCAGTTTCATGGAAGCGGGAGCTATCAACCGCTACAGGCCATGGTGGCTATGCTCTGCCACCATAGCCAGAGGCAGTAATACTTCTGAATACCTGTTGCTGGAAGCCACAGAAGGGGAGTATTCTCTTATGCATGGGTCAGCAAACTTTTTCAGCAGGGGGCCGGCCCACTGTCCCTCAGACCTTGTGGGGGGGGGGCAGACTATATTTTGAAAAACTTTTTTAACGAATTGCCCAGAGATACATTTTAAATAAAAGCACAAATTCTACTCATGTAAAAACACCAGGCAGGCCCCACAAATAACCCAGAGATGCATTTTAAGTACAAGGACACATTCTGTTCCTGTAAAAACATGCTGATTCCCGGTCCATCTGCGGGCCAGATTTAGAAGGCGATTGGGCCGGATCCGACCCCCAGGCCTTATTTTGCCTACCCATGCTCTTATGCTTGGATCCGAGAGCTCCCATGCTGTGCCTTGAACCTGGTCCAGGTGGTTTTTGGTTAAAGGCTGAAGTTCACATCCCTTCCTCTTTTTCTCACAAGATGGATAGGGGCATTGGGTGAGCTGAATTCAGGTCACACACTTGTGGAAGAATCACGAGACACAGGCCATGGCCATGAGAACAACAGGAACAATCTGTGGGAGAGGAACTTGGGATGAGCCCAACTTCTCTAAAAATTATAAAAGGGCCTCAGCCCACAACACACACATGCCTCCTCCCTGTTTGAGCATGGAGCTTCTCCCCCTGGCCCCCGGCCTGGATCTTTTACCGTTGAGAGAAAGTATGGGCAGGGGGGAGGGGAGAGAAGGAAGGAAGGAAGGAAGGAGGGAGAAAAAGTGCGAGAGAAACAGATGAAGTGTGTGTGTGTGTGTTGTTCTGACATTGTGCAATTAGTCCCCCCCTCTCTCAGGCCTTCCCTCCCAGAAAAGGAAATGTAATGTAACCACACATCAATGTACGAGAATCAGAGTAACCTTTACAAGAAAATGAATGGTAGCAGTTGGTATTCTGGTGTCTTAAGCCAAACTGGCCCCACACCTGCCATTTCTCTCTCTCTTTTTCGCAGTGTGGCCTTCTTAGTTTTTCTGGATCCTGCACAAAGTGTAGACCTTTGGGTCCATACCGCAATCCATAAAAACATACACAGTTACAGATGCAGAGAAACACACCAGTTCCAGAAGCCGTAAGATCCTACAGAGAAAGGTGGGCTATAATTAATTAATTAATTAATTTCAAGGGATCTACTCTGAATATAGATGAATTGGGTGCAACTAATTGAATACAAGATCGTATCCATAACACAGAATACGTTTAAAGTACAGAATTTTCCCCAAAAGTATCCCGAGAACTGTAGTTTCCCCCTCACAGAGCTGCAATCCCCAGCACCCTTGACAAACTACAATTCCCAGGATTCTTAAGGGAATCTGTGTGATTTAAATGTAAGTTAAAAGTGATTTAAATATATGGTGCGGATGTGACCTGCCTCAAGACTAACATTATTAGGGATAGGCACATCCTTTGGAATGGAGAAAACCCTCATGCTGGATCATCTTCTACCACAGGTTCATACCATTAAAAAAATTCTCTCATTTGCTTTTTGAAATCTAAACTTACTGAAGACTGAGGATGAAAAACTAGGACTGAAGTCACTTAATAATACACATGCAACTTGAACCCTGACACCTGTGTGTGGTGATGGTGGGTACAAACTACCGCATTTTTCGCTCTATAAGACGCACCTAGTTTTTGGAGGAGGAAAACAAGAAAAAAATATTCTGAATCTCAGAAGCCAGAACAGCAAGAGGGATCGCTGCACAGTGAAAGCAGCAATTCCTCTTGCTGTTCTGGCTTCTGGGATAGCTGCGCAGCCTGCATTTGCCCCATAAGACACACACACATTTCCCCTTACTTTTTAGGAGGGAAAAAGTGAGTCTTATAGAGCAAAAAATACGGTACTTGTTGGCCCATAACTGGGCCAAAGGCAGAGTTGTTCAGAAATGGTTCACCTTCTCAGCACACAAACTTTTCTAAGTTTCTCGGACTGATTATTGTAATCAGTTGGCACATGGAAATTTCCACCAGAACTTTTTAGTTCTTAGTTAAAAACCACATTGTCTGAATAGTTAATTAAGAGACAGCCTAATGATGCCAAATAAATATTTTTGAATTTGACACATTCCTCTTGTAGAAAAGACACTTTTAGTCAAAATGGGTTACATTCATTGGAATATTTACCTTAGTGAAATCAATGAAGTTGACATCTTGTTGAACTCTTAATATGTTTCTTAATATGACTTGGGTTACATAACACTTCTCTCCCCCCCCCCATAGATTTTGTTTAAATTATATTTATTTAAAATGATGTACATGCATATATATGTATTGTATATTTATAGTTATATTTTCCACAAAATATTGCATTGTTTTCACTTATTTATTTAAAAAAACACTTCTAAGAACTAGGTCTAGAACTGCTTTACAGGAAAGGTGAACTGCATCTTTCAACTTACTCCATTCATTCTCTGAAACATGATTTTTAAAAAATTAAATATTTGTTGATTTTTTTAAAATATGAAAAGTAATAAACTTCCCCATTTCAATATGAAAATTAATACAGTCCTTCACATGTCACCCCTTCCCTCCCATGAATACTTATTTAGAATAGAAGATCCCAGTTTCTCTGTGATTAGTTAAAAGCAGTGGAAAGTCTTCTGTCAACTGACATCTTCAATGTGTGCATTAAAATAAATGTGGTTTTGCCCATTGCCACTCAAAGACTTTTTGACCTCACATTCCTGTTTCCAGCTGCATCAAAACTGCACTTGATTCAGGAACTCTGTTCTACACCCACACCTCAAATAAGATGATTTGTTGGAAGCCCAGATTTATACCTCTGTAATTTATACCATAAACTACCATTTAAAAATTGCAATAAAAGTGCTTATAACACGAAGGCTTGTCATAAACTGGTTGCCTTAGAGATAAATGATGCTCAAAGAATAAGTATTATTAGCCACCTATCTGGTTAATTTAAAATAGTGCAATGGGTTACTTTACTATTTCAAACCCTTTTGATTCTTGTTATGAGTTTAATAGCATATTTTGTCCATACTGTGTTGATGTATTTGCTGCATGCTGCACTGTTTTTGTTCAGTTGCAGTTTGCCTTCTGTCAAAATCAACATTATTCATCTCACTGTTGGCTGTGGCAAGATTATGTAATTTACATAATTGGTTATGTAATCAACTGCATTAATTATGTAGCAACATTGTCATTATGTTATTGTTTGCAGACTGAAAGCAGCAGCAACAACAACACTGAATACCAGTTGTACCTGCTGGAAGTATTTCCTTTCTCGATATGGGTCGAATAAGTGAGCATCAGTGATTTCCACTCCTGCATTCATCTTTGTTGGAATTCTCCTACCTGGAGATGCTGGGGATTGAATCAGGGACTTTCTACATGTGCAGCACATGCTCTACCAGTGACAGACCTTCCTTCCAAATTGTTATGGAGCCAAAGTTGCATCCTTCATGCACAAGAGAGAGGTATCCGTTTGCTTAGGTGAAACCAGAAGGTTGTCAAAGGGTCATCCAAGAATGAGGACCAAGTATGAATGCTGACTAATGTATGGGGAGGGAACGGAAAACAGCAGTGGGGAGGGGAAATGGACTGGAGTATCCTGGAATAGAGAGCACTGTGTGGAACCTGGGACAGGGTCATGACAGGCTGCAACTTTGTGCTGCAGGTCCCATTTCTAGTAACAAGATTACATTTTCTTTTCTTGGTAAAAAGGGCTTCCCATCCCTTACCTGCCTAATCAACAATCCAATAATACTGAACAGTTTGATAGTACAGAACGTAACTTCTGATGTTATTGCTTTAACTGTTTTTCTTTTTAACTGTCATGCATATTTTAATTACACATTGTTAGTGCCCAACGGAAGTGTTATTATGTGTTTTAATTATGTGTTGCTTTTATAGTCGTAAGCAGAGACATCACCTTGCCAACAAAGGTCCGTATAGTTAAAGCCATGGTTTCCCCAGTAGTGATGTATGGAAGTGAGAGCTGGATCGTAAAGAAGGCTGATCACCAAAGAATTGATGCTTTTGAATTATGGTGCTGGAGGAGACTCTTGAGAGTCCCATGGACTGCAAGAAGATCCAAGCTATCCATTCTTAAGTAAATCAGCCCTGAGTGCTCACTGGAAGGACAGGTCCTGAAGTTGAGGCTCCAATACTTTGGCCACATCATGAGAAGAGAAGACTCCCTGGAAAAGACCCTGATGTTGGGAAAGATGGAGGGCACAAGGAGAAGGGGACAACAGAGGATGAGATAGTTGGACAGTGTTCTCGAAGCTACCAACATGAGTTTGACCAAGCTGCGGGAGGCAGTGGAAGACAGGAGTGCCTGGTGTGCTCTGGTCCATGGGGTCACGAAGAGTCGGACACAACTAAACGACTAAACAACAACATAGTTGTAAACCACTTGAAAGCCATTTGGGCATGTAAGCAGCATCTAAATTAAATTACTACTACAACAACAAACATAATAAGAAGCACATCAAAGGAGCAAGAAGAGGGCAGGGCGCATCATGCACCCATGCAAATGCTGAGCTAAAAGGAGTGGAGTTTTTTTTCACAGGTGATTGTGGCAGCGGCCTCATTTCTCTCATTTAGGAAAAATGGTGTTTGTGTTTATGAGGGGTCTTTTTGCCGGATGCACTTGCTCTCCTTTCATTTGCATGAACAGACTAGAAAGAGCTGGGCTGTGAAAATGCTTTTCGCTGCTGATGGTTTTTGCTCGACAGGCTGATGTCGAGTTTTGCCTGTCTGGGAAAGTAGCTGCTGTTCATTAAAAAAAGCCTTTCTGATCTAGGCTGCCACCAGACTCTCAGTATTTTGCGGGAGGGAATCAAGAGCATACTGGAAATTGAGTTATATGAAAATAGAGGAGGTAAATGTGTTCTGTCGTTCTACTGCAACAAATCCACTTTTTTCTGTTTCAAGAAATGGACTTTCTGTAGTTATGAAAAGTAGGAGATGAATGAATGATTGTATATATAGATGCAAACAAATCAGGATGAAGGCAAAGAAATCAGAGCAAATGCTAAAAAAAGGGACCAGATATAATGTAATCTCTGCATAAGGTTTGTGCAAATAAATCAGGATGAATGCTCAATGAGCAGATTTTCTAGAGCAGCACCCAGAAGATCTGCTCAGTCTACTGCCCAGTGGATCAGCAGCCCCTTCAAACTTTATTAATAGAGGACAACTTCAAGCAAAGGACTATCATCTGTGAAGAACATCCTAGGTGGTTGACTCAGCTGGCAGAAAGCTCTTTCATACAAAAACTAAAATTCAAATCCTTTCATGAAGAAACTTAGATGCCAGAGGAAATGGTATAGTAGAACATTTCTGACATACAGGATGCTTCCAAACTGTCTCTGTCTTCAGGTGGGACTCAGTTACATACTGGCTAGATTCAGGTGGCATCATTGAAGTCTTGCACAAGAAACACACTTCCCAAAGCACCTGGGCTTCTTATTTTTCTTTTTTGTGATAAGGAAAGTGATGTGAAAATGCATTGGAAAGCATGGGACTGAGACTTGCTTGACAACGTAACATTGTCTAACCCCCCTCAATCCAATTAGAATGGATGCACAATTAAGAGCCAACATTGTCTCAGCTCCTTGCAAATAGCTGTGCAAAAAACCCCCAGGATTAATGGTAATTAAATGGGCCATCTGGAAGTGAACACAGTTCTCTGTGTGGAGGGATATTTATTTATTTGTTTATTTCTGGCACAGGGGTGTTATCAGCTCTAGGTGCTGCCCACCAATAGGGTAAAATGATACAAATCAGTTTCTGGCTGACCACCTTGCTGAGAACTCGACCCCTGTCTGCTTTAATTTATTTTGAGATACTTTATAAATGGTCTCCAAACCATTTCCTCTTTCTGAGAGATGCTGTGCTTCAAAACCAGAAGACTGCGAGAACCTCTAACCACACTGAGGAGGAGACTCTCTCCTGCTTTTTGTTATGTAACAATCATCTTTCTCAATTTATGTGGAAATGTGAGGCATGTAATCCCTGTTACGGTTAACATGGTGTTAGCCCACTGACTCTAACTACACTAATTTGAGTTGCGTTAAAAGATCTGTGTTGAAGCATAAGAACATATGAAACTGTCTTATACTGAGGCAGACCATTGGTACATCTAATTCTGTATTGTCCGCACTGACTGGCAGCGGCTCCTCCCAAGATTTTAGGCAGGCAACATTTCTTCCAGTGTTATCTGGAGATGCTGAGGATTGAACCTAAGATCTTCTGCATGCAAAGCAGGTGCTCTGCCACTGAGTTACAACCATTCCCCAAATGATATAGTGACTTTGATTTCAGTTGAGCACTGTCAGGTCCTTAGGCTCTAGGGCCAGAGGCTATGTTTCCATACTACACTACAGAGTGAGAGGCAGCTGAACAAGCAGGTTGCAATGGTGAAATGGGAGAAGCAGGTCTGGGAGGTGCTCTTGGCAGCTGGCCCCTTGCCTGAGTGTGGGCTCCTGACAAGCAACCAAGCCATTGCAGGGCAATCCGGGATTAAGCCCATGCAAACCACTAGGCTGCAATCCTATAATCATTCACTTGGAAGTCTGTCCGTTTCATTTCTCTCATTGTCTCATTTTTTCCAACCTTAAATTCCATTCTCCACATTTCCATATTGCTTTGCTGCTTTTAAAAAAAGCCCTTGTGAAAATTCACCAGCATTTTCGTGCAGATTTCTCCTTATTTAATGTTTTGCATGCAATTTTAACTAATACATCCCCCCCCAGGATAATCTTAATTCAAGGCATTTTGCTGTTATTTTCACCAACATATGCATTTTCATGCAGATATTGCCTTAGCATTTGCAATTTGGTTCACATTCCTTAGCAGGAGAAGAGCACTGCAAAATTCAGAAGCGTGCCACTTCCAAAAGATGACTGTGTTTCTGAAAGTGTGAATTAGGTCAGTTCACCTTTAAATGCAAACTAAATTGAATTTCTCCCCTATCCCTGTCTGGGAACAAGCTTCATGGAACTTCAGGGGAAATACTTTTGAGTAGAGATATATGGGACATACTATTAACATCTTGCTTCTGCTAATTTATTTGAAAGAAGGTTCTAGGGATCTCGATTGGCATTTACTTTCATGTGTATATTTAGGATTGGGGCATTAGCAAATGGTAAGTCGAAAACAGAAACACAGCCTTTTCCTGTAAATCAGGGCATTATACTGACAGTGCGATTTCCAGGCTTCAGGGTTTTCTGACTTCCTTAAATATTCAGCTTAATTCTTTAATTAACACATGCTAATCCCCCCACCCCACATTTTCCTGGTGGGGAAATCTAATATTTGAGCCACTTAAGGCATTAAAATACAACATAGAAAATCCAAAATACAGGGCTTGTGTGTTGGTTCATTGCCCTTAAGGAATATATATCTAGGAATGTGCAAGAGGCTTCCTTATACTGAGTCAGACCATTGGTCCCACCTAGCATTGCATTGTCCATGCTGACGGGCAGCACCTTTCCATGGTTTCATGGGTCCTCCGGATGATGTGTTTATTAAGCATTCATCCTGCTTGACTTGCAGAAAACTTATGCAGAGGTTAGACTGTAGCCAGACTTTACTGAGCATTCATTCTGATTTGTTTGTGGGGCGGTTATACAACATTGAGCGTTCATCCTGATTTGCTTGTGGGATGTCTATATGTCTTCCTGTTAATAATTTGTTTACTCACTTGAATTTCTGTGAGGACTTTATAAACACACACACATGCAGAAATGTGGAGAACCAGACTTAACATTGGAAAAAATGAGAAACAGGCAGAACCTAAAATTGACAGATTTGCCCATTGCTAATTCTGTATTACTATCTATGAAAAGGGAATTTGTTAAAGAACTGCCTTCCCCCATATAAGTTTGCCCAATGGTAGGGCCCTCAGTCCAAATTAATATAATCTAACATCTCTTTCAGTGAAATAAGTCATGACTTCACTTTACGTTGCCTTCAATGGGAGCTAATTTCAACTAGGTGTATGTACACACTAGCACTTACTCTAATCATTTGTGCTCCCACTGCTAATTTTTGAAGCTGCATTTACACAGCATCAGCCACAACTCCTATTGATCCTGTGGCTGAAAATGAGAGTTTCTTGACAAATACTGATGTTTGAGGTGTTTTTTCTCCAGCTGTTTAAGAATTGTAGCCTCAGTTTGATTTCCTCTGTCTTCCCTCCCTGCCCCCTTTTTCTTGTGTGCTGTTTTAGGGTTTTTTTACATGAAAAGTCTGTGGACAGGAACTGTCTCGTTTTAACTGATACAGTGTAAGCTACTCTGGGAGTTGATTTGATTCAAAAGCGGCGTACAAATGCTATAAACAAACAAACAAACAAACAAACAAACAAACAAGCCAGCCAGCCAGCCAGCCAGCCAGCTTCAATCTGATCAGAAAACTGAATGTGGAGTAAGTGTTAATTTTAAGATACTCTAACATTTGTAATGGAGGTGCAGATGACAAAAATGAATAGGAGTTCCAGGGGTGGGGAAACCAAAAAGTTAATGCACATCAGGTGAATATGCACTCCATCCCCTCTATGATAGGAACATCTGTGCAAATGCAGCTTGAAATGCACATGGGAAAATGACCATGTTGTGTTTCAAACTACTAATACGAATATACCCCAACTTAGGCAGGATCCAACACTCAATGTATTCAAAACAAGCTCTGAAAAAAATCACTCTGAAGTCTATATCATTCAGAGCGGATTCTTTGGGAAATATATTTGTCTGAAATGTTGCAATGAAGACCCACATAATGGCGGAAGTTATTAATTGTCATTTTTATGGTGTTGCTCATGTTTATGTTCTTGTTTATTTGAAGTTTGTGCTATTGTTTATTCGGGTTTTTCATAGTTCATTCAGGTTTTGAATAAATTCATTTTGCTTTGTTTTATTGTGACTTCTATCAAAATAAGGAAAAGATTTCTAAAAGGGGAATGTTGTAATCTGCCAGTAAAATTCAGAATTTTAGGTTTATGTTGTATATAGTTTTATCTGGGTCTGAAGTAATTTCTACAGAAGTTACCTCATGTTACTTTATGCAGATACTGTATGTCGTTCCCTTTGCTAAATTCTTGCTTGTGGTAGTCTGATGACTAAATACAAAAATCTTGTTTATTAAGAAAATGTTGATTAAAGTGTTGTTTAATTGTATTTGAAAGACCAAAGAAAAATAGAAAAAATATAAGAAGCTATATAATTTAAAAGAAAAAGCTATATAGGTGCTGCATAACTTCACTGTACTCTTTTCAGAGGCTGCTAAAAACGTTTTTGTTTAGGCAAACCTATCCAGACATGTAGAATGTTGACTTGTGTTTTAATCTGGTTTTTAGTTTATCCTTGATTTTAATTATTTTTGAAGAGTTCAAATTGTTTTTAATCTGGTTTATACTGTGTCTCACCTCAAAAAAATATTTTTAATGAACTTTAGAATAACAGAGAAGAAAAAACTTACAGAGGAGAAAAAAAGGAAAGCAAAGCAAATCTATTTATAACCACATCATAGAGTTATAGCAGAATCTTCAATACTGTATATGAGCAGGTATTTAGATGTATTTGGAAGTAAGGACATAAACAGTGCACTGTTTTGTTAAATAAATGGGGTTTCAAATAATTACATTGTCTCCTGTGCTTTGGCATTCTGTTCACCTTAAAATAAAGATGAAGTAAGAATAACAATAAAATAAAATAAAATAAGAAGCCTTGCTTACTAGGGTTTATGCAGTCCATATCTTAGTATAAGCTGCAGGGAACTTGTGTCTGTGTGTCTCTTTGTTTGTAAATGAGATGAAATCAAACCATGTTGCAGAGAACTGGTCTTTTTTTTTTTTTTAAAAAAAAACACCTAGAAAAGTTAAATTTATAAGAAATTTTATCAACCATGGCTATCTGCCAGACCAATAATCTAAATTAGCCAAACTAAAGGTTTTTCAAAATCTTGCTACAGCTGCCCTGGCTGCCGTTAAGAAGTGAAAAAGGAGTTCCTTTTTTTATAATTTCATTCTTTTATTCTTTTTGTAACCACTTTCAGGGTTATTTCTGGGGTGTTTTTTTTTTTACACAATCAAGTTGTATATAAATTTTATGAAAGAAAATAAATAAGTTAATATTGCACAATGCTTCTTGGAAATGTGTGCAGTCGCTCAGCCTAGAAGCCGCTGCATCAGCAAAAGAAGTTCACAGAACTGTATGACCATGAACTCAAAACCAGAGTTGGCGGTTAAAAAAAATTAAAATGCTGTTGCCATCATCTTGTACAGACTATCATATAATTCTACAACCATTTTTTGCTGGTGCAGCAGCTTCTAGATTTGCAACTCTAACACAGGACCTAATAATTTGGTTCATTTATCTAGTTACATTCCAATGTGATATACACCAACAGGGGAAAAATTCAATTCAGTTTGCATTTAAAGGCAAACTTGCCCAATTCATGTTTTCTGAAACAATGTGTGAACCAAATACAGCCATCCTTCAAAATTCACACTTTTCTGAATTTTGCAATGCAGTTCCCCAGCCAAGCAATGTGTACAAAAATTGATATTTTAGGGTAAAGTTTGCATATAAATGCATGTATTAGTGAAAGCAGTCAATAAAATTGTGTTGATTAGGGGGAAATGCACTAAAATTCTGACAGATGTCAGTCTTTTGCAAGCTGGCTTCTTACAGTGAGGGTAAAAAAAAATGCTTTGCTTTGCATGCAACAAGAAAACACATTCGTGGTTTTAAGCACCACCGACATGCTCATCAATTTCCTAGAGACTGCCTCCCTCTGATGGACATAACACAAAACTGCAGCGTTAGGCCACTACTTTGGTGTTCCCCAAACTTCTGGATTAAACTGTGGGGGCCCTCAGAATATGATGTGTCATGCTCCTGCGAAAGGTTTTATCATCAGTTCAAATTTCTACAGGAGGTTTCTCTCTGTAGGCATAATTTGATTACTGCTCCCCTTCCACCCATCTTTCCAGATTTGGATCCATGTCTTCAGCATTTGTAGGGCTCATGTGGTTATTAGGCTCATGTTGGTTCTATAGTACTTCCATGTTCAAAGGCAGTATACCCCCAAATATCAGCTACTGGGGAGCAACAAGAGGACAGGTGTGTTGGTTCAATGCATTGTCGGTCCCTTTCTGAAGGCATCTGGCTGGCCATTGAGGGGAGAGGAGAAAGCTATGTTAGATCAGGGTTTTCCCTCTGGAAGACAGAATAATAAACTTATTAGTCATTTGTAACCTAACCAAGTGACTTACATTTAAAAATACCCACCACAAATGAACCATAGAAAAAAGAAAATGGAACATTAATGGGACATTATATGGAACATTAACATTTTCATGCAACATATGAAAAACACCCCCCAATAGCTATAGGAAACTTTGGCAGTAAACTAACAATAGAACAGAATCAGCTCAGTCTTGGGGGAAAGTCCAAGTTTTTATCTGGTGCTGAAAAAGAGGTCAATGAAGCACCCGGTAGATCTCACCAGGAAGGGAGCCACAACTAAAAACAGCAATAATACACTGCTTCAAACTGACGTATCTAATTGGTGTCTAGTGAAAACAATGCCTAAAGTATAAAATAGGCTGAAATACAGACCACAAGTACAGATTAAGGGAGGAGGGGGAGGGTTAAGCCTTCCCTTGGGTAGTTTTTCTTGGGTGTACCTCTTGCTAAATGCCCAGATAGGGCAAGAACATATTGGGAAAGAAAGGGTTGCTGAGAAAGCAGCAGAAGGGGAAATTAAGGCCACATCCACACTTACTTTTGCTCCATATTTCTAGGCACAGGTCTCTGCTTTCCAGGCCCGTATCTGAGCAGGTTTTGTTTTTGTTTTGCCTTGCACTCCCCCCCCCCTCCAGTGAAAACCCACTCTTTACCGCTAAATTGGATCAAATAATCCATGGGAAATCCAAATTGCCATTTGGTCCGATTCAGCACTGAATATCAGGTTTTCCTGGGGAAAGCAGTGGGGGGTGGGCCCAACTCCAAAAGCAATGCTCAGACACAAACTGGAAGTGCAGGCCTGTGCCTAGAAAGCATGGGGCAAAAGGTAAATAAGGAGGTGAGGGCATCTGAATTTGCAAGACATTGAGGAGTGGCCAGTTGTATAGCACCATGGTTAGTGTTTGTGTACACACACACACACACACACACACACACACACACACACACTATTCCCTCCAATCTTGGAAATAGAGCATAGCCATCATGGCTAGCAGCGATTGATAGCCTTTACTTCACAAATCTGTTTAAATCCTCTTTTAAGGCCATCAGAGTTCCATAGTTTAACTGTGCACTGCATGAAGAAGTCCTTTCTTCTAACTGTCCTGAATCTCCCAACATTCAGTATTGCTGGATTTCCACAAGTTCTAGAAGGAGGAAGAAAAGCTTTTCTTTATCCACTTTTTCTCCACATGATGCCTAATTTCATAAACTTCTATCATGTCATCTCTTACTTGCCTTTTTCTCTGAAGTAAAAAGTTCCAAATGCAAATTCTCTATTTTGGTCACAGGTTTCCCATCCCTGCTCAAGAACCAGCCCCCAACGGTATGTGACAAACCAATTTTGCAGGAATGTGCATTGGAAAACCGGGAGCAAATCCATTTGTTCCAGCATTTC
The DNA here is from genome assembly GCF_964234715.1 of Podarcis melisellensis. Taxonomy (NCBI): domain Eukaryota; kingdom Metazoa; phylum Chordata; class Lepidosauria; order Squamata; family Lacertidae; genus Podarcis; species Podarcis melisellensis. The sequence goes on along the minus strand of NC_138540.1, from coordinate 40,353,873 downwards.
CAGCTGCGTAAAATACACAGAAACAGGCAAAGAAACCACAGTCTTGGTGCAAAGGTATATTCCAAAGCCTCTCTGTCTCCTTACCCACCAGACAAGCAGCTCTCGGGAGGGGGAAAACCCTGTTCCATTTTTTGACATCTTTAGTAACCCTTGCAAAATAATGGTAGGTTTATGTTTGCAACAGGGAGGGTTCTCCCCCACCGCTTATAAAGAAAACAACATCATGTCCCCAACAAGTCAAGCTGTAGTTTAAAGAACCACAGAAGGCCCCAGAGGAATGCAATGAGGTGGAAACTGTTTGCAGAGAGCTAGGGAATTAACTGTCCTCATGGCATACACGCCATAAATACAAGATAGCTGCTAAAAATGTCTCTTTGTGTGGAGGAAGTGATGTCATTGATTTGGTTTTCTAGAGAATTCTGTTTTCTTTGGCTTTATTGCAGGGGTGGATTCCCTTGGATCTTACTGGACTTACAAGTCCCATCAGCATGGCCAATGGTCAGGAATGATGCGAGATGCCAGGGTCGGACTTTGGTAATCTTTCATAATACGGCGCCCTGTGCAAGGACAAAATTTGGCACCCCCAAACGGATCTTCTCAATTATGGATCTTCTCAATTTTGTACCCTCTTAGCTCAGCGTCTTGTGGGTGGTGGGTGGAAACAACCCACACTGCCCTATATCCAGCACTGGAGAAGCAGTCTCAGATGCACTGCCTCACCAACTTCAGCCTGCTCTAAGCCAGCCCCCACCAGCCTGCCTTCTTACTGGAGAAAGAATGGGCTTCAGGTTCTACCTATTATGTTAGTCTCAGAATACTGTGGCACAGAAGCCTTTCTCCAAAAAGCTATAGTGTGGAATCCAGGCCATATTTTCAGACTGCATGAGTATTATATAACAGTAAAGGGATGGTTTGACCCAAGACTCCCTGACACACAGCAGAGCTAACAGATTAACAGAGACACTTTGATTCCAACAAGAGATCTGCCCTTTTGTGCTTTTCAGCTGATGGAGCTGAGAAGGTTTTATGGCCATCATCTTCCTACAGAATGTGCCTCCTTGACATCAGAGGGATAGGTAGTGACATTACAGGCCAGTACAAAAAGATGACCGTAGATCAATCCATTAAAAGAAAGAAGACTGCCAGTATTTTCCAAGTAAAAGAGACAGGGACCCCATGAGATGGGTGATGAAAACTGCTCTGAGACCTCCGGGCATAGGGCGGTATATAAATTCAATAAATAATAATAATAATAAATAATGAGAAAATGTGGAAGGCTCTGTCAATTTCACTTCTCTCCGTTTCTCAGTTTTCTAGGTTGAAATCCAGTTATCCACATTTCTCCTGAAAATTATCCAGCATTTTAGTGCAATTTTCTTACATGTTTGTATACAGTTTTGACTAACGTACACATTTTTGCGAGCAATTTCTCATAATATAATGATGCACACTTCCTCTCAAAATACACATTTTTTCAAAAAACAAACAAACAAACAAACAAACAAACAAACAAACAAACCACTGGTTGGAGAACTGCCACATTGGGGGGAGGTTGAAAATCCCTAAAAATGGCCTTTGCTTCAAGGACTAGAGTTGAGGCAACCCGTCCCCTCGAGTCCACATCTTTTTCCAACTTGGTGCTGGCTGCTTCTCAAAGGCGCCTTTAATTAATCCTGACAGACGGGTCCCTTTTGGGTGATCTGTTTCTCCCAGCCAGCTCTTAGGACTGACATCCTGCCTCTTTCCCACCAAAGGCCACACTTGTTGCATCAAGGCCAGCACACAAATTAGTAAGAGGTGGAGAGATGCAGAATGCCACTCTGTCTGTTTTTATTTCACCTCCCCCTAACACTGAGGCTGGCCTGTTGGAGAGAACTTCTCCTGTGTTCTTTGATACCTTGAATTTGGGCCACATCCAAGAATATGCCTTCTCTCTCTCTAGGAGACTACGCAGGTTGCGTGAACAAACAGGCTTCCTGGAAGCAACAAGTGGCAGGAGAAGTCATGCAGGACTTGGGGCCCTTACTTTTCCAGTAGGTGTCAGTGTAACGCAATAACAAGAGATGGCAAGAAGGTCAGGTGGAGGAGGAGGAGGAGGAGGAGGAGGAGGTGGTAGGACTCCTGTTTACTGAATACTCACAGCATTTCCAGTGCTGTTTTTTTAAATCCATCTTTGCCCAACTTTTTCTAAAATGCATACATACCCTGTATTTTGTTATAAAATACAACTGTTTTGATGCAGTAGTATTTCTCAAACCAGCTTCACACCAGTTAGAGTCCTTAAACCATTCCTAATTCCTCTCTAGCCAAAGTCTGAAAACATTTGTATAGGGTAAAGGTAACCCACATCCAGTCATAGGCTCATAGAAGGGATCCCAAGGGTAAATTAGTATAACCCCTTGCAATGCAGAAATCACAGCTAAAGAATCCCCGACAGATGGCCATCCAAACATTGTTTACAAACCTCCAATGAAGGAGTGCTCACCATCTTCTGAAGTGGTCGGTGCTGCTGTTAAATGGCACCAGAAAGTTCCAAATGTTTTGTCAGAATCTCTTTTCTTGGAAATTGAATCCATTGGTTCTTGTCCTACCCCCAGGGGCAGCAGAAAAGTCTTGAGCTTCTGGGAGGAAGGATGGGATATAATACTGGGCTAGAAGGACAAATGCTCTGACATGGTGTAAGGCAGCTTCTGATATTCCATTCTGAATGCTGTGTACATATATAAAAAGCCTGGTTAAGTGTGTGTGTGTGTGTGTGTAAAACTTATAAGGCTGTCTGTGTGTCAGCAGCCCCCACCCCCACCTTGGAAGGAAACCTTGTTCCCCTCCACACTTTAATTTTTTGGAATGAACATCTATCTCTGTAGCCCAAGAGCTGAAAAAGCCCATTCTTAGACCTTATTTCCAGAACGCCTGGGGTTTCCGAACCTTTGCCCAGCATGGAAGGGATGCATTTTGTGCTGGATTCCACTGAAGGGCTTTTTCCTTCCCGCCCTGCTGGGGTAATTGGAGAGGGCTTAGGGTTCCTACACTGGCCCAAACATCTGGAACGAGTCTCTCTTTCTCAGCTCATAGGGAGTCAGAATGCTGGGCCTGTTCAAGCGTTTGGCCTAAATGTCCTCTTCTAATAAGGAACTGGAGAGACTCCAGAATCAAGTTCTGAAAGGAGAAACTGTGAAGAGGCACATTCCATCGAGCATTACGCACTTTGCTTTAACTATACCTGTTTCATAGGCGCAATCGCTGAGAGCTCTGTCCCCAGTTTGCACATTTTATGTTCCAGATGTATGAAATTTGCTCAGCAAAATGACATTTTTATTTGCATAATTATTTGCTCCAAATCCAGTAACTGGTGATATGTGTTGTGGTTTTAAATCCTACACTGCAGTGTTAAATCCCTTTCTGCGACACATGGCAAAACTGAAGGAGCAATGGCAGCTTTGGTAAAACATGTTTCCTGGGTGGTGAGAAAACACACATTGAGAAGTTTGGGCTTCAAAAACTTTTTAGCATGCCATGCCATCTGTTATGTACTGAAGTTCTCACCCTGGGCCAGCAGGGGGATGCTGTAGATAGTTCAGGTTCACACATGCAAATAAGGGATCGAAAGTGACGTTCAGTGATTGGATAGTTACAGAAAATGGTTACTGTTGCATTCTAGTGGAGCTCTATATCAGCAGGCTGGCTGAACCCTTCAGTTCAGTTCTGTTCTGGCCTGTGAATAAACAAGAGTTGTCTGATATGTTCACCCACAACTTAACACCATCAGATCTACAGAAAGTGCAGACCTTTGCTGTTGGGTCTGCTTCATTGTGTGCTTCTTGTTCCCTTGCCATCTTTGAAAAACTGTGTTATGCCTGTCCCAGATGGGTGAAGAGTGAGGTATCTTTATCAGATATTCAATGTTGATCATCAATATTGGGATACATGGGGGCTTGTGCTCAATATGGGAAGCAGGTATAGGGGAAATATCTGAAGGGGACTGGAAGGCAGTGTGGTAGTCATTCTCTTTTTAACTATCTCTGCACTCACTAAGGGGCAATCACTTAAATCAATCCACAGGTGGTATCTAACACCAGTGCACTTGCATCATATTTGTGGCTGCATTTCCTCTCTTTGTTGAAGGGTTGCTCTACTAGCTGGGCTTAGCATTCATTGCATTCATTCTAGCTTGCTCCAGAAACTGGTAAAGAAGAGACCTGTTGGATCATAGGAAAAAAAAATCTTTCCAAGTCTGACATTCCAGCAACTTGCAGGTATACTGCCTCTGAACATGGAGGTTCCATGTAGTCATCATGACCAATGTTATCCATACCCAAGCCTGTTCCCTGAGCTGCTCTGGACAGCTGTTTTAGAATACGATTAATATAAAGTGGTTGCTACTGCCAGGAAAGCTTGCTCACTTGCGAGCACAATGGCTGGCCAGTAGCTCTGGGACCACCCAGCACTGATGTTGCAGCCACTGGGTAAGCTGGCAAGCACGGGAGGTTTGTTGCTGCAGCAGAACTCCTGCAAGAGGCCTCACCCATTGTGAGCATTGGGAGAAGATGCAGTGAAACGCACCACTATACCTGATGCAGATCTTGGGCCTGCTTCTAAGATCTTTCAAGGAGGGATTTTCCCTAACCTCCTTATCTATATGAGATGTCCATTCCTGGTTTTGCTTCTCCTGCATTTGGGGTTTCATGCCACTGCACCCCCCGGGAAACCATGTATTCTAAGGATATTTGGGGTTATGTCCTAATGCAATTGTTGCGCACATTTGATTGGGTGGAAATCAGAGAAGCTGTTGCAGTAGAATCTGGGGCCATCCACAACAAAGCGGATGTGATGGACAGAACCCCTCTGTGGCTATTCCATCATGGATGAAAGCTCTTGGAGCCTGAGCCAATGGAAACAGTTTAAGGAGTGGAATTCCCAAAGAGATCAATAAGAGCAGACTTGTTAAAAGACTCTGCTTTGTCTCTATTTATTTACTGTTTTGAGGGCATGGTTTTCATATAAACTCCTGCCGTTCTGTTCCCACAAAAAAAAAAAAAAAAAAAAGTTCAGGGAGGCCAGGGTATGATGTAACCCCTTTCCACTTCTTTGCACTTTTTGGCATAAGCTCCTTGAATGTTGACAAACCCCCTCCTGCTTCTCTGCCTCCAGGGTGACGCCAGCAGGCTCGGGTGCTGCCAAACCCTGAAGCATTGGATGCCTGTCCCAGAATGCCCTGGGAATGTAGAGCAGGATTTGCGCAGGCAGGGAGAAGCCCAGAGACCAGGCTCTGGACAGTTGTATGTGTATTTGTCCTGGCTGACAAGAACATCTTCCCAAATTTGCACCAGCAAAAGCTAAACATGGCATCCTGATAAAATCACGAAGACTGGAGAAAAATATTCATTTGCCGGCATCATTACCTCAGCTTCCACTTGCTGGGCACTGAAACCCACCCTGGCCACAGTAAGGTGCTCTCAAATCTAAGTATTGGTCTACATAACTTATTTGTTTCCATGCCTAGTTTGGCCTTTGAAACTCTGGATAGTTTGAGAAACAGTATTTGGTGTCTATTGGGATTGGTGGGGTGGAAGACAGGGAGTTCAACAGACCCAATGCCAGGCAGAGCCAAATGATTTTAGTGTGGTCCCCATCCTCTTCTCTGCTGAGTTGTACATGGGCAACACTGACCCTGAGTGTCCTGGCCCTTACTGCCAGATGAAGAACTCAAATCCCTATTTCCGCCAAAATCTTTGTTGCGTAAATCAGATTGATAGGCAAGGTAAAATTTACAAGGCACAGTAGTGTAATTGCATGGCTAAGATCAAGCAAAGACATTGGTCCAACAGTGACACACACCCTGCCTCTTCCTTTTGAGGAGTGGGCATAGCTCTTAATATGGCCAGCAGCTGGAGTTTCAGGACTGGGCAAGAAAATGGGCACTCATTCAAGTGGGTTGAGCCTCTGAGGTTTGTTAATTTACCTCCTTGAAAGGGCAGGTCAATAATCAACCAAACATACAGAGGAAAAGCTCCCTTAATACTACACAGCCAATTAGTGAATGCTATGCCACTATTCCTGGCTGTTAACCCTGTCCCCCTGTTGGGTTTAATACTAACATAATTAACCCTTAAGTTGTATGCTGAATGATCTCTTCGGTTGCACTTCTGACAAGCAGGAGAAAATACCTAGAAGATTCCTCTTTCTGCCTTCACACACATATATAGGCAAGATATTTGTGATAAACAAGCCTCATTTACCACATGCTGCCATATTCATGCAGGTTTTAATAAGCCGCTCTCCTTCAGTTGATATTTTGGGAGCCTGCTGGCATCTCAAGACCTCATTTGTACTGCAATGTCTCAAAAGAGGTATCCCCCGCCCCCAAGTTAGCTTGCAAGATCTATAACCTGCCCATTGCCAAAATAAATGCCCATGTTTCACTGGAAGACAAAGAAATCCTTCTCAGTGGCCAAGTACGTAGGAGACTTACCCCCCAGGCAGGTCTGACTTTCACACAAGAATTTTTGAGAAGAGTGTCGGGACAGAACAGGCTTTGTCAAACAGGGTTATTGCTTAAGGCTGCTATTCTATGGTATTTGCATTTGGATAGGGGTGGTGGTGGTGATGCGGTCCTTCCAGAGTTTGCCCCAAATCCATCTTTTCGTCCCTCTCCCTTTTAAAGAAAACAAACCCTAAGAATTAAAAATGAATTGAATGGATCCAGCCATTTTTCATACAGCCCTTGGAATCTGGAAAAAAAAGCAGCTTATAAAATGGGAAGTGAATAAATTAGGAAGGAATCCACATTCTCAAAATTCCCCCTCCCCGTTCGGACAGAGAAGCTTATACTGGATTTCTCAAGTGCTATCTGCCCTGGGAATTTACTGCTGGTTTATAGCTGGAAGTGGAACTGAATGTTCCTCTATTGCTATAGGGCTCACAGCTGACCAGTGGTAGAATGGTAAATTCTAGAGTGCACACACTCCTCATGACAAATCCCTCATAGCCATACCCCTTTAAAGAGTATGCAACAACTGTATCAGTGTATGTGAACAACAGATAGGGCAAAAAAAATTGTGGCCCAGAGGGAAGGCACAGATTAAGGAACAGCTATCAGGAAGTGAGTCAGCCAAAACAGTGCAGAGACAGAGGGACAGAGTTAGAAGCTGAATGCAAGCTTGATTTCTGATGATAACTAAACCATATATATATAACCTGCCCATATATTAATGTGGGCATTATGGCTTCGGTGTTCTCCATGCATTGCTGACTTCTGGATTGGGTTACTGCAATGTGCTCTATGTGGAGCTGCCCTGGATGCTTGTCCCAAAGCTGTAGCTCGTGCAAAATGCAGCAGGGCAACTGCTCATTGTGGCAGACAATTGTCAACCTTTTATGCCACTCCTGAAAGAATCACACTGGCTGCCAATTAGCTACTGAGGCAAGTTCAAAGGCACTGGTGTGCAAAGTGCTAAACAGCTTGGGACCAAGATACTTGACAGATCATCTTACCCCTTATTTACCCATTTGGTCATTGCACTCTGCAGGAGAGGGTCTCCTTCAGATAACGTATTATCAGAAGGTCTGTTCTATGTAATAGAGGAATCAGGCCTTTAGTGTGGTGGCACCTAACCATGGGAACTCCCTCCCACTACGTATTAGGCAACCACTGTGTCTGTTGTATTTTTGGCACCTACTGAAGACCTTCCGTTTTCAACAGGATTTAAAGTTGACAGCTATCCCTGTCTGCTTCTGGCACTGGAACTATTTTTAACTGCTTTTATCTATGGAATTGTTTTCCAATGTTTGTATTGTTTATATATTGGAATATTTTAAATTGCTTTTTTATATGGATTTTAATTGCTTTTACACTTTCCTTGTTTCATGGTTGGAATTGTTTTATTTACTCAAGGGGTATATTTTTCTGTCAAGATGGGATCACTTATTTGAACCAGAATGCTTAATAAGGGGTGTTATTCGTGACAGATATTCTGTAGATAATGTCTCTTGCTTGTTTGGATGGCGGATTGAGAGAGGTATGTGACTTTGTGTAGAAACCAGCCTGCTGTGCAAAGGTGAAATTTGTCTTTGGCTCCACCCATTATTGGCATGTGGCCCTCAGGTGGTTGTCCAGAAAAGAATGTGGCCCTTCGGCTGAAGGAGGTTCTCCACTCATGGACTAACTGGTTACGCTGCATCTATGAGCAATGCTAGGAGTCATTAACAGGCTAGACCTTTAAAAAGGCACAGAATCATCTTAAAGAGTGGATTTTGCACGGCTCCCCCACAGACACAGTCTCACAAGAACAATACTCTGCTATCTCTGCCAGGCTGTCTGTCAGCGTGTTAAATTAGCACAGCCTTAAAACGGCATAATCCACAGCATCACTTGGCAGGGCTGATGACACTGATAATAATTTATTGTTTCAATTACATGTGCTTTTGTGCTTGCATGTTGCCTCGGGGAGCCATTTCTCATCGAGCCCATAGCAGCTTTGGGAAACACCAAAAGTTTTTAAAATGGGAAATGCCAGGCTGCTTTTCCTTTGAATCCATGAAACAGGAATGTGAGACTGTGGGCTTTATAAACAGAGGATGTTGTTATACCTTCTGGGGTCATTCCCCTGTTAGGGAGAACAGCACAGAAAGGGGGACTGATTGGAGTAAATTGTTAGGAGATGGGCTCCTGATAGCAGAAGGTCTTTTGAGCCTTTGGGATAGCAAGGGGTGATTACCTTCCTGTTCCCTCAAAGAAGCTGAGGCTTCTGCAGTGATAGAGGCTGTGTACACACTAACCCATCTGTAGCACAAAAACATGTTTTTTCTCAATCTGGAATCATTCATGCTCGGTCTCAACATGCTACTTTCAATCTACATTGATTCTAGTTCCTGATGTCCACAAGGATGGGTGGGGTTACTTGATGTGTTTAAAACCGTCACCTTGATTAGGTTATCCATGCCTTTTCCTACCTGCATATCCCTGAGTGAGTGAATGAAGAAAGAAATCACGTACATTGTCACTGGGAAGGTGTGGATACACCTCCTCATTGTGAGGACTGTCTACATCCGTTTTCAAATGGACACACTACAGGGTTATGCAGACACAATATACCATGAGCAGGGCTGGATTTAGGTTTGATGAGGCCCTAAGCTACTGAAGGTAATGGGGCCCTTTATATGTGATATTTTAGGGAGCAGGCCAGCAGGCGGGGCCCATTACTTACATCATAGGATCCTACACAACACAAAACTCTGTTGCTGTATATAGGTTTTATTTTATTTGTTTTTTATATCATATTTTGGAAATGTACATCCAGTTTTTTTCTTTAATTTTTTTGGGGGCCCCCAAGAGAGTGGGGCCCTAAGCTATAGCTTGCTTAGCTTATATGTAAATCCGGCACCTACCATGAGCTTTTATTGTTGCAATGAAACCAGTTTTTCAAAAAACGCTGTTTAGAAAACAAAAGACCGCCCCCCCAAAAAAAGGTCTAGTTTGTGTGCAGACTGCATAAAAAATAGTAGTTGTCATTGATTCTAGAATAAAATGCTGAGTGTATGCAGCCAGAGTTTTGCGGAGACTTAAAGATTTCAGTTGCATACACATACATTTAAAGAGCACTTTTATTATGGCGTACCCTTCTGAGAACTGTGAAAAAGGGGAATGTAGAAGAAGAAGAAGAGGAGGAGGAGGAGGAGTAGTAGTAGTAGTAGTTTGGATTTGATATCCCGCTTTATCACTACCCGAAGGAGTCTCAAAGCGGCTAACATTCTCCTTTCCCTTCCTCCCCCACAACAAACACTCTGTGAGGTGAGTGGGGCTGAGAGACTTCAAGGAAGTATGATTGGCCCAAGGTCACCCAGCAGCTGCATGTGGAGGAGCGGAGACTCGAACCCGGTTCACCAGATTACAAGTCTACCGCTCTTAACCACTACACCACACTGGCTCACAAAAGGTTATCCCATAATAAATCTATGAGCTTGTAAGGTGCTATAGGACTCTCTGGATGCTTCCAAAAGACTGGATTACTGAGCATTCATCCTGATTTGTTTGCACAGATGATGTGGGTTATTTAATGAGGTGGGTTGTTGTTATTGAGCAAGGGGGATGCTCTTTGGGAACAAGTGATACATAAAATGCCCACTTTGTTCGGTCAGAAGCTCCTGGGAACTTACATCATCTTACACACACCTTGCATCCTAAAAATGCAATAAACAGTATGCTTCTGTCTAGCTCTAGCTGAAAAACACATTAATCTTAAAAGCCACAGTCTACAGACGGGAGCCAAAAGTTTGGCGCTGGGGTGTGGTGAACGGGAGACATATTTACATGCAGTTCCTCAGCAGGTCACCAAAACGGGAAGTTCATAACATCCTGCAAACTTCCTCCTTGCGCTGGTATGGAACAGCAACAACAAAAAATTGCGGCTCTTGGGCATCTAATGACTATTCTCCAGCCACTCACAAATTCACCTTCTGGTATCTTTGCGTTGCCGGGTAGATTGGGAGATGCGTCACTTTCCTCTCATTATAACAGGAGCGCATGAAAGCAAGGAAGACAGTGGGGCTGTGACAATGAGCGCACAGCTCTGCTAACGCAGGAGCTTTCAACTTGCCTTTTTATGGCTCCAGATGGATTTCTGATCAAGGGGCACCCAAAGAACAGCTTTTTGGCGGCTTTGTCTCTGGTGACTTCCGTGAGGGCTTTGGGTGGGGGCTTGTGGGCTACGTAAAGTGCCAGCTGCTGAAACCATCAGGGATAGCAGGAGTCCTTTGAAAAGGAAAAATGCATTTCCAGATACGACAACCGAGAAAAGATTTTAAAAGAGCACTGCAGATTTCCAGAGGGCTGCTTCACAACATCTTTATAGCTCCCAGAAGGGAGACAGAGATCAGTATGCGACTCTGTTGCCTTATCTTAAGTATCCTTTTAATAGTGAGCCACATGGTCAGCGTGCAGTTTTTTAAATTTTTTTTTAAAGGAATTTACTTCCCTAGGTGAATTAAATTTTTGTCCACATGCCCTCCCCTCTTGCACTTTGGTCTATGCAGAGTAGCAAAATTTTCTTCTTCAATGTCACTTCTCTGCTTTGTAAGTGTTTCGCTAATAGCGATGAGAAAGCTCAAGGTCAGGATGGCGGGCAAACCAACCAACTGTTGAGCTGCTACAACTCGTTGAAAAATACAGAAAGTTGTTCTCTGTCCAAGACATTTGCACAACTGAGCTGGGCACACCCGTACAGTTTTGGCTGACTTGTTTGTTGCCCAGTTTGCTTGCATGGTTGGCTAGCAGCCCTAAGTAGCCCAACACCGGCTTTGAGAATGCAGTGCCTGGACACACTTTGGTTCAAGACCCCATTTGTAGCACCATCCTAGCACAGAAATCCTTTCACAGATCGAGAGACTTCCTGTCTGAAATCTTGGAGAGTCACTGCCAGTCAATGCAGAAAGTACAGAGCTAGATGTGTTAGGATATAGTTCTGTTCCACCTTTAGAACATGCATGTGGAGTTGTTGTTTGTCACATGTCTGTTTACTTCCAGCACAGTCTGCTGGGAACTTCTGTTGTATATAGCTTTTGCCTGTGCTTTTTGCTTGGACACGAAGGGAAGCAGACATGTTTTTCCTTTGTTCTAATGCTGAATAAACATGCTTACATATGCCTCTGTCCGCTACTTCTGTTGCAAAGGGTTCTTATCTCTGCTGGCTTGCGTGCTCAGTCTCTAAAGGTCTCTGAGGCTTGAGTCGCAGTTTTGCTGCTGTTCTGAGAAGTGGAGTTCGCCCGGCTGCCGGCCGGTGGACTGGAGCCAGCTGGGGGCCTGCCAATTGCCCTGGTGTCCCAAGACGCATCCCAACAAGATGGGCCAGTGAGTCTGACTCAATATAAGGCAATTTACTGTGTTGCAAAATCTTCATCACTGGAACATATCAAGAGCAAGGTGGACAGAGTATTTGGTGCAACACATTGCCTGAGATATTAGGCTATGATCCTTGGACACTTAAGGCAGTTCTGCTTTAGCTAGAAGAAGAGGAAGTTCTAAAAAGGAAAACAGGGACATGTTGATTTACATTCTCAAAAAACTGGACAAGACCAGGCACTGAATAGCCATTATGTCTGTGCTGCAGAGAAGGAAATCTTGACCGGGAGGCCATGAGGCTGGCTAGCTATTGCTCTCTAGAGCAAATATGAAAAGCAATAAAATAATGACAATATGGGGATGATCATTCAAATGTTACTGCTCCCCCTCCCACACTACATGATGCAATAAAAATGTTCAGGAAGGCTTCAAGGCTCTCTCTCACATCACCCTCAACAAGGAAATGCCTGACAGAAAAAAGAGGGCAAATGATTTGCAAAAAAGTACATGTGTTCATGTAAATGGACAAACTTAGGAATTATAATTTAAAATACAGTATACCTCATTGTGGTAAAGCCTGTGACCAAGTGACCTATATGCCACCTGCTTGGTCTGCTGTCCTGGTGCTGCTCACTGTGGATGGGCATCTCTCTCCCATCTTAGGTTATCTTTGAATTTGGTCCAGACAGCCTTCTAATAAAGAGCACCTTCAAATAGACTACCGGTGCTGTCATGGCAAATTAGTAAGTGCAGGGTCTCTTCATTATAGTCAAGGCCACACCCCCTCACAGCCACACCACTTCTGAGATTATACAACAATAATAATTAGGGAGGCAATAATCAATGAGCTGCCTTTTAGCTAGATCTACTGTTTTCTGTGCACGTACTTAGGGAATGATTTGGAGTGTATGAGTATCTTATTTCTAAGTGAGTTGAGTTGCATTTTCCATGAAGTTGTATTGTACACAACAGAACCTGCACACCATTCTCTTGAAACTGAAGCACCTTGTTTTTTCTATACTGAAAAACTCCTCTGCATGCCTTCTCCAGAGTGACCCTAGGAGCCGATCCTCAGTGGCTGACTCACCTCCTTTCACTCTGATTGACTCCAATCAGCACAAAGGGTGAGAAGGCTTCTTCTCAGGAGCTAGAAAGCCCTCTTCTCGGGGTAATTGGGTGGGCTGAAGGATGCTTGAGAGAGGGACCCTGCTGCAGAAATAGTAACAGGTCTCTGACACCCTGCAATCCTGGACTACTACACCACTGTAGAGGACTGCTTTCTGTCAGCCCTGTAAACAGAGGACTGTTTGGAGAGCACTCTATAGGCAAAACTGGAAATAATCTTAACACAGGATTTGCCTTGACCTGCCATTCTGATGCCTGAGTGGGAATACCTGCCAAATTCCCAGATAATTCTCTTCTGCTGCTGAGAGGGAGGTCTGGCTGGGGGAGTAGAATATGCAGCTGAGCTGCCTGGAAAATGAGCTTCTTCCACGTAAATGCTGGGCCTGTGTCATTTTTTAAGTGCTTATCTGCCTTGCCCTTTTGGCTCCCTGCTTTAAAGGGCACCGTCAGGGTGAAGGGGGAGAGTGGGAGAGGAACCATGGCAACATTTGCTCAGCCATTAAGAAGGGTGCATTGCCTGGGGGTGTGATTGCTGAGGTCAGTGGGAGATTATGCCGACTCATCCTACTGTCTGTCCTCTGTTACTTTGGGAAAAAATGAAAATTGAATTAGGTACTTAGAAAGAAAACATTCACCTTTTGATTAAGTATCCACTCATTTTGCTTTCATGTCTTACAAGAGGTGAATGACCTTCCCCTCATCTCCTGCACACCAACTATGGGGAAGGGATGTAGCTTAGTGGTAGAACACCTGCTTTGCTTGCTGAAGGTTCCTGGTTCAATCTGTGGCCTCTCCTGGAAGTGCTGGTAAAGATCCTGTCTGAAATGCTGCCAGTCAGTGTGGACAGTACTGAGCTAGATGGATCAGTGGCCTGATGCAGCATAAGACAACTTGCTATATCCCTCTATATGATAAAGAAACTAGACTGCTGTCACATTGTAGTTCACATGGTTTCTGATAGATGGCGATAGCCTTGCAAGCTTCAGTGTGATGAAAATTAGGAGGAGGAGAAAGAAGCAGGACCAGGTGAGGACTTATGGAGGAGAGGAGACAGAGGATGGGTGGCTTAGGAGGCAAGAGGCAGCTGAGGGGGAAGCCAAAAGGAGAGAAGGACTGTGGTGTTAGTGCCCACCAGTCATGGTGAACCAATGGGTGGAAATTGCTGAGAGGAAGATTTTGGCTAAACATTAGGATAAACTTCTCAATAGAATGGGCTGTCCGATTGTGGGAGAGGTGCCTCCAAAGGTGGTGGGCTCTTCTTCTCTGCAGGTGATTAAGCAGATGCTGGACACCCATCTGTCAGGGATGCTGTACTTAAAAGATTCCTGCAGTGCCTTGGAATTGGACTAGATGATGTCTAAGGCATTCAACTCATTCAAAAAGGGTACATTGGGAAAGCAGGCAGCCAGGGCCTCTTTGGGCATTGCTTGCTCAGCAGAATTATGCTCTGTCTCAGATTTAGCCTTCACTGGCTCTGCATACTTACTGGCCACTTATTCCAAGCTAAGGAGCCTGACCGATGCCCATTTAAGCATTGAAACTGGGCAAGAAAACAGCACTGAGGCAAGGGTGTCTGTCGGTTGCGTGCGGGTGCAGGCAGGAACTATTTCCTCTGTTTCCAGGCTTTTGGAGCAGGGAGGTGGGGGCAGGGGGAGGCGCTTTAAATGGATCTGCTAAATTAGAACATGGTGATTTCCCCACCCCTCCACTTCGTACCCTCAGTGGGAACAACAGTGTGCTGTTAACCTTAAGCTGGCTGCCAGGAACTGAAAGATGGACTGATTTATATGGGAACAGCTTGGTGGTGGAAAAAAGATATAGTAAAGGCTGTTTTGATCCCTCAAACCAAGGAACAACAGAATACTCAATGGTTAAAGTAACTGGCCTTGGCTTCCTTTTCTTTTACACAGCTGGGGAAATGACAAAAGCAAGGCCAGGGCTGTTGTTGTTGTTTTTCTTTTCTTTTCTTCCTTGAAGCGTTATGATCCCCAGCCATTTCAAAGGGTGTAGCAAGATGGTGAATGCTCTTAAAAGGGTTGAGTGTTTGCTTTGTTTGGCAAATGCACCCCAAGCTGCATTTCGAAATGAAAATCCACGATGTGCAAAAGAGGTTTTATATAGCAAAATGTGGCACAGAGTGCTTAGACTGTTGGACTAGGTCCTGGGAGACCAGAGTTCAAATCTCCACTTGGCCATGAAGCTCAGTGGGTGATCTTAGGCCAGTCTCTCAGCCTAACCTACCTCACATGGTTGTTATGAGGTAATGAGGAGGGGGATGTATGGAGCTTTGAGTTGCTTGGTGGAAAGGTGCAATATAAAAGTAGTAATCACAACCACCACTACCACCTGCTGTTGGATGAACATTTCTTGGTAGAGGTGTATGTAAGCTTCAGAGTGAAATAGGACACTTTAGCAGGCAGAATGCAAAAGAGGCTGTTGAAGGCAACCACTGAATGTGTTCCCCAAATTGCGCATGTGCGCTCACACACCCATCCACCCTCAGTGCACAGATCTCAGGCACAAAATGCTAAGAACATCCTGAAGGATATGCGTTACAGATTGGGGCCATCTCTCACCGGCTATACTGCAATACTTTGTGGTTTTCTTGCAACACAGAAACAACTTCCCCAGCCCCAAACAGGCCACCATATAATAAACTGTCCAAAGAGATCACATGCTCAGTGGTCTCACTCTGTATTCTCCCTGAGGGCTTTTGCCTGGCTGAAATGTGTTGCTGAACTCTGATCATGTCTGTCGCTTGCCTGGATGGAGGAAAGAGAAGTGAAGTGGGTGAAATAATAGCCTACGGGGTAAAGGAAATATTCAAATTCATTGCTCCACCAGCTTTTGCCCCTGGCCCTGCCCACCACACATATGTGGCCCCCAGGAGGTTTCCCAGAAGGGAATACAGCCCTCAGGCTGAAAACGGTCCCTCACATCTGGCCTAGCATGAGTCTGGTCTGCTTTATGTTGCATTGCTGGCGTTAACTATTTTTGCACGGCCACGGCTCAATGCTCGTTTTCAAAGTCCAGGTAGTTGTGCTTGGCATGTTGATGTCCTCCTTCGTTACAGTGTAATCAATCCACCTGCCAGCCGTTCCAGCCTCCCTCTCCTCCCTGCCCCCTCCCCCATTCACAGCATTTATGAATCATTTTTTTTAAAAAAATAAAATAAAATAAAAATAAAAACCGGATTTGAAATGTTGCATTAACCAACAACTACGCTTGGGCCCCTTTCTTGGGTCGCTTCCCATGTTAGCTGAGCCTTGATAAATCAAGGCCATTTATTCGCAAACTCGACTTGCTGCTTGCCATTCAAAATACCACTTGTGGCTTTCAAAGCTAAGTGAATTACTGTGCATGCGATAAACACCCTCTTCCTCAACAACATATTCAAATGTCAAGCGTTTGAAAAGGCCTCTCCCTCGGGAGGCTTGTCCAAGCACCAGGGTAGACAAACGCCAGAGCTACTTAGGGTTACTCCAGCAGCGAATAATTTCTATCAAAGAGAGAGGTGGGTGAGTGAAGGAAAGCTACTGCCTGGGAAGATTTAGAGCCCCCTGAACAAATAAGGATTCCTGCAGATGACCTGCTTATTCAGGCCTCATCCTGATTTGCTTGCGCGATCGTTAGGCCAAGGCCCCATCTGCACCTTACATTTAAAACACATTCAATCCACATTTAAAGCACTTGGCTTCCCCCAAAGCATCATGGGAACTGAAGTTTGTTGAGGCTGCTGGGACTTACACAGCTCTGTGAGGGTGAAGCCACAGTTCCTAGTATTCTTTTAATTTGCACACACCCAGAAAAATTCCTGTGTACCCCCATGCAGTCGATGCAGTTCTTTCCAGGCTGATATCAGACCCTCCAAGTGTCCCTATTTTCCAGAGACAGTTCCAGATTTACAGAAGCCATCCTGGTTTCTGATTTGATCATGGAATGATCCCCTTTTCCTTATCAGAGAAATTTTGAAGGTTATGGTAGGATGTCCCTATTTTCATCTGAGAAATATTTGGAGGGTACGCAGTGTTATGTGATCCCACAAAGCTATTGCTTCTTAGTCCTGGCAATTGTGAAGTAATAAAAAACAAACAGCATCTCTGAGTATGTGCAGAGTTGGCCCCACTCCCTTCCCCAGGTAACCACACCAAGATCCCCCCCCTCTTAAGAGACAGGGTTTCCAGATCTTACTTAGAGTGTCTCTTTAATTCAGGCCATGCTTGTTCCATCCACATCCTTCCAAGCTGCCCTGGCAGGCCCCAGTAATAAAGGAATTCAAGCAGCAATAAAACAAATTTCCCAGAGATCATCCCTCCTCTCTCTGCAATCTTGCCTTGAATGCATCCAGGTCACGCGGCCTCTCTTGACGGGCGATCCCATTGTCTTGCTGACCCTGCAGTTATAAAGTGCTTCCTACCATTTAGCTCAGTGTTTTTCTTCCTTAATTTTAGGCCCATTAGTGCTTGTTCTACCCCAAATTTACTACCCAAAATTAACCGCCTCCCTTCCTTTTCGGCTGACAGATGGCTGCAATGTGACACGACCACAGATTTATATTGCCAGGGAGAGATTAGAAAGCACCCTTGGCTGTTCAGGCTGATAGCGCTGGTCTATGGTCTTTTCTTAATCCCCTCTACGACTGTGACATATATATGACTTTTAATTTGATTTTGTAAAGGTGACATCCACTACAGCTTCTGGTCACAAAAACAACTCCAGTGGGTGGGAGGAGAAATTGGTATTAACCTAAATGCAGCAAGTGCTCTAAAAACTCACGTTTCTTGAACTTTTGTTCCAACCAGAAACTGGGCACAAAAACATGCACATTATTTATTTATTATTTGCGCTCTCTCTCTCTCTCTCTCTCTCTCTCTCTCTCTCTCTCTCTCTCTCTCTCTCTCTCTCTCTCTCTCTTCCTCCCAAAGGAGCCTAGCTTGGCAAGCAACAAAGTCTCAAAATGTTACACTTAAAAAAAAAAAAGAAACATCCGAAAAACATCCAGAACTTCTAAAACCATTTAGAAACAGTCACAGCTTATGATGTAAATGTTGCTGAAAACAGGACCTTCCAGCCTGGATGAACAGGAAGGTCTTAAAGTTCTTCCTGCATGTTAATGGAGGAAACCGACACACGGATCAGACAGCGCATTCCACAAACAAGGAGCTGCCACAGAGAAGGCCCTGCCATGAGCTGAATTTCTGTGCCCAGAAATGCATGTTAGTAAAGATAACTTACAGAAATGCATTCTATTACAGACATATTCTTGCAAAAATTATATACACAATTATATACAGGCTGCCCCCCACTTACACAGGGATTACATTCCAGGCCCCCTTGTGCATAAATGAAATATATGTAAGTGGGAGGCACCCACCTCCCTCTCCAGGGAGGGTCTCCTTGTGAGCCAGAGACCCAGTAGGCCTTTGTTGAGGCTGCTCAGCTGATGCTTGGGAAGCGCCTGTTGCTGCTGTACCACCCCACACGCCAGCTGTTGGGCAAGAAGGCTGAGCAGCCTCAACAAAGCCCCACTGCACCTCTGGCTTGCAAATATACCCTTCCCAGAGCCCAAAGGGGATGCCCTCTTCAGGGTCTACTCTGGGCCTACTCATGAGCCACTCACCATTTCCAGGTTCCCAGGGCTGCACATGTGCACAGTCGTGTGCAAGTAGATTGTGCACAAGTGGGGACTTGCCTGTATTGGGAGGGGTTGCCTTACCCCATTGGTGGCCACTTGAATGCTTTGATCTTCGGATCTGGTGCTATTACAGGTGCCACATAATACATACCGCCCAACATCCTGCTGATCAATATTGGGACACTTGTTTTTTGGAACTCAGCTTTTGTGAGAGTCAGCTGACCTGTGCAAGGTCAAAAAGTGTCTTTTGGTCTGGCACTCTGGCCAGTTGACTCAGGCCAGAGTGCCAGACCAAAAAACAGGACATTCCAGGATCCAATCAGAAGCCCAGGTGGTTTCTGTAATTTTGGGATATCCTGCTTAAATCGGGACAGTTGAGCGGTACGCATAATGCTTATTCCGCACTTACAAGAAATAGATCTTTCAGCACCTAGACTTTGGGAAATCTCTGTGGAAATCAGGCAAGTACCTTCACTGTAATATTTTTAGTGCCTGCTATATAGTAAGCCTATAGTAAAGTTGAATGAATAGAGCCCCCTAAAAGGGCTGTGTTCAGGTTCTCCCCCCTCTCTGTGTGTTCATGTTCACAGCATACAAATAGGGCTGTGAAGTTAAGAGTTACATTTTTGCTGCCCCTTATACATGACTCACCTCTGAGAAATTTTGCTAGTCTTATCGAAATGCCACTCATTGTTTTAGCCTTTCTTGAAATTCCTCAGATGTTTTGACTCAGGAGAAACTGCCAACTTCACTATGAATTTAGTTCTGGGACAGAACCTAGTGGTCTGCAAAGTATGCTGATGGTGACCTGAGAAGTATTTGCTAGTCTTATGAAACTTTG
Source organism: Podarcis melisellensis (assembly GCF_964234715.1). Classification (NCBI taxonomy): domain Eukaryota; kingdom Metazoa; phylum Chordata; class Lepidosauria; order Squamata; family Lacertidae; genus Podarcis; species Podarcis melisellensis. The sequence continues at coordinate 40,334,436 of NC_138540.1, read as the reverse complement.
CAGTTCCTCAGATGATTTTACCCTGCCCCCCATCCTCTAAGAACATAAGAAGAACCTTATTCCAGCAGTCTAGTCTACCATTCTGTTCTCACAGCAGTGGTGCCAACTTGAAAAAAATATTGTGGGGGCCCAGGAAAGCCCCGTCCCACATAATGGATCACACGATGCTGTGCACACACACCATTTGAATGGGAATGCCCACCAACTTTGCGGAGGCCCAGTACTCTCAAATATTTTATTGTGGGGGCTGGAGCCCCCATAGTCCCTAGGAGTTGGCTCCTATGTTTCACATTGACCAACGGTGAGAAACGCACAAGCAGGACCCTGGCACAAGAGAACTCTCCTCGCTATGTTTTCCAGAAGCAATTACTGTCACTGACCATGGTGGCAGAGCCATTGATAGCCTTCTCCTCAATGAATTTGTCCAGTCCTCTTTTAAAGCCCCCTATGTTGGTGGCCATCCTGTGGGAACAGTTTCCATAGTTTAACTCTGCACTGCATGAAGAAGTCCTTTCTTTTATCTGTCCTGAAGAATAAGAATAAGAATAAATTGTTTATACCCCACCCATCTGGCTGGGCTTCTCCAGCAGAATATTAAAAACACAATAAAACATCAAACATTTAAAAATTTCTCTAAACAGGGTTGCCTTCAGATGTCTTCTAAAAGTCAGATGGTTGTTTATTTCTTTGACATCTGAAGGGAGGGCATTCCACAGGGCAGGTACCACTACCGAGAAGGCCCTCTGCTTGGTTCCCTGTAACCTCACTTCTCGCAGGGAGGGAACCAGTCGAAGACCCTCAGAGCTGGATGCCAGCTTCACTGGATGCCCATCAGTTAGGAGAGAGGGGTTTTCCTCCATGCCATGCATAATTTTATAAACTTCCATCATGCCACCACTTACTCCCATTTCCCAAAAGTCCCAAGTGTGAGTAGTAGTCCTTGGGCTGTTAATAATTTGAGCAGTAGCCAGTCATTTTAATGATTGCTTTGTATTGTTTTTAATTGCGTGTGGTTGTTTTTTAAAAAGTTTTTTTATATGCTGTACATCTCCTTGATATTTTATAAGAGGGTGGTATATAAATATATAAATAAGTAAATAATGAAACATTTCCATTTAACACCGGGCCCTCATGGTGTTCCTTCCTGATGATCCATTAATATCAAGCTTCATCCAGTCACGACAAGGTCTTTTTTTTAAAAAAAAAGGCTAGTGGACTCATTTGTACTACAAAAGTGGTCAATGTGGGAGAGGTCTGGGGATCTGATTTTTCTTTTTGATGCATGACAAATGACTTCCTTTTTACAGGGGGGATGGGGGACGGGGCACATTTTAAACCACATAACGACGGATGAATTCCCCAAAAAATGTATACATAGAGATGAGCCTGCAAGTCCCCCCCTCTCTCCAGCTGACTCACCAGCTGCCAGAGATCCAAAATCTCGGTGGCTGATCATCTCTGCCACTGGAGCTGAGCTGTGTGTGAAGCCTTTAATTCAGAGAAGTCACATCATTGGCTAAATGAAAAGACCTTATAGATCACTCACACAATCTAAAGTGGGGAACCTTAAGCCTAGGGTCAAATACAGCCCTCCAAGCTTCTCTGTTTTGCCATTGGGATTTTATGGCTAACCCCCTTCCCAACCACACTGCCTCTTCTCAAGCCACAGCTCTGCTTTGCACCCTCCATGAGTGTTTTTGCCTGTCTGGATGTGTCCTTCAACTCTGATAATACTTCTTGCAAGTCTGGGGATAAGGCGGAAAAGCAGGCTGGTGCAGAGCTTCTCTGAAGCCCAGGATGGGAGTCCCTGGTCAGCTGGGAGGCACGAGGCATTCTTGGCATGACAGCATATGTTCAGCAGGCCCCTTGTGGGCTCCCTCAGCCAGCTTAGCTCTCTGAGGCCTGGGGAAAGTGTATGCAGCTGCCCCCTGGTCTTTGCATGGGCCTGCAGACAAGGGTGAGGTTTGTCTACACTATGAATTTATACTGGACCTATACTCAGTGGCTTCCCCCAAAGACTCATGGGAATTGTTGGCTAGTGGAGTTGCTAAGAATTCTGCTTGGGATTCCTAACACACACCACAGAACTATAATTCTCAGAATTCTCCTGAGAGAAAGAGTGGATGTTAACCACTATGTCTGAACTGTAGCTATGGCCTAAGGAAAAGTGGCAGTGTAATCTGGTACTAGGGAAGGGAGAGAAATTCAATTCACTTCACATTTAAAGCAGAACCTAACTAATCCACACTATCTGAAACAATATGCAGACCAAAACACAGCCACCTTTTGAAATTTGCACTTTTTGCAAATTTGTATTTTGCAATGCAGTTCTTCAGCCAAGTAATGGGCACAACAATTGATACACTAGGACAATGCGTGCTTAGAAATGCACATATTAGTGAAAATAACATTAAAAAAACATTGTTAGGGAAAGTTGGTTTTTTTTAAAAAAATGTGTGCATTAGGTCAAATTGCAAAGAAATATGTGCCTATCTATTGGGAGAAATTTGCACTAAAATGCTGAAGAATTGTCATGAGGACTCGCAAACTGAAGCAAAAATATGGAGAACAGAATTTAAGAGTGGCAAAACGAGAAACGGTGAGAAACTGAAATTGACAGATTTGTCTTCTGCAAATCCCAGATTTGAAAAAGCTGAAGGTGATCATTTTACCATACGCAACCCCATATTCACTACAGCACAGCTGGTGAGGTGCCACATGTTGTCTATGTGATGATAAAGAGCTTTCAAATGTTCAGCCAAATATGGCCACATTCATTGCATATGTTTAAAGCACTATGGTGTGCTGTATCACTTTAAACAGTCGTAGAATTATGGGAGCTGTAATTTGTTAAGGGTGCTGAGAGCTGTTAGGAGACAACTATAGTTGTCTGCTATTCCCCTCAGAGATACAATTCTCAAGAGTGGTTTAATAGACAATCCTTCTTCTCAGGGAACTCTGGGGACTGCAGATTCCAAAGTTATTAGGGGTCTTCTAACAACTCTTAGCACCCTTAACAAACTGTTACCAGGATCCTTTGGGGGAACTGTTTAAAGTGGTATCATAGTGCTTTAAATGTATGGTGTAAATGTCGTCTCTGTAGTGGGGAAAATGTTACGGTGGCCATTTATGCAAGAACCATGATGTTTAAATTAGTCCTCCTGCCCTCCCCCAGGTGGGTAGGGTAAAAAAAAAAAAACTTACAAGAGAGCTGTGCCTTCCCCAGCATTCCTTTATTTGTAGGCCTGATTCACCAGTCCAAATGGAAAAATGATTTATTTTATTTTTTGTATAGTGCATCACATTATAATTTATTTCCCCGAATTCTCATTTACATAGTTCTGTGTGCATTCACAAAGCTTGACTTGCCAGCAAGAGACAGGCTACATCAGCCTCTGTGAAGACGGTGGTCTCAGCTCTGCAGGGTCAGGTTTGAGGTCAGTGAGAGGACGCTGCAGCGAAAGGTCGTCCTTCTTGGACTGCTGCTGTCATACCTGCTGGGGAGATAATCTGAAACAGAAGACAGCCGAGGCAAAGGGCTGTCAGTTCTCTAGCTTTTCAGAGCACAGATTTGTCATCCAGATGGATTGGCATGTTCAAGATAAGTAGCGGACACTTAGTCAGGAGCGTGTTGCATGCCTTGCAAAAGGGAGGGTTCTGGGGATAATTTAAAATAAATACTTAACTTGATTTCAAAATTTCTGAAGTTTTTTGAGCTTACAGTTGCATAGAGGACTGATAACGTTTTGTTTTGTTTTGTTTATTTATTTATTTATTTATTTATTTATTGATTTATTGATTTTATTGATTTATTTGAGCTCCCGCAAGGAGCTCAAGGTGGTGGATGTGGTTCTTCCATTTTATCCACACAACAACCCTGTGAGGTAGTTTAGGCTGAGAGACAGTGACATACTCAAGGTCACCCAGTGAGCTTCATAGCTGAGAGGGGATGAAAACCCCAGTCTCTCTGGTCTTAATCTGGCACTCTAACCACTACACCACACTGGTATTTGGACATAAAAACACTGTTATTACTGGATAGCATCCAACTAAATTATAGTCATAGTAGACTTGTTGAAATTAATGAACCTGAGTTAGTCGTGTCCATTACCTTCAGTGAGTTTACTCGAAGTAGGACTAGCATTGGATAGCAATTCTAATTATTATATGCTTACAAAGAATTTTCAAAGCACTGTATATGTATATTAAAAGATAAACCAATCCATGCCCACAGACTCACAGTCTAACAGACAGGATACAAAAGGAAAAAGCATGGGGAGGGAAGAAGAAAGAAAGCTGCTTCTTCACTGGGTGATGGACTGAACCAGGTTGGTATTTCCCTTGCCATTAGGTTAGTCCAACATCTCTTTGCCACTTCCTGCCCACATCTCAAATGAGGAGGGGGAGAACCATGTATGTCACCTTGATCTCCTTGGAATATAAATGCAATAAATAAATAACAAATAAACGACAACACCCGTCATCTCTGACCATTGGTCATGCTGGCTGGAGCTGAGTGGAGCTTGTGTCCAATAACACCCAGAAGGCTAGCAGCTCTCTAAGCTCTGCACTATACTTTCTTCCCAGCTTTAGAAACTTTAAAAGCAACAACACCCAGATGCAGCCCAAACCTCTTCTTTTTTAAAGTACCATCAAAAATGCCAATTGAAAGAAAAAGGCATTAGCTGCCTTTCAGCTTAAAATCCAAGATTAGTAGAAGCTTTCTAAGGAGGGAGAAGATCCAGTGATAAAAAAAAATTATCAGTGAAAGATTCCATCCAGTCTTACACATGATTGCAGCCTTGCTTTGTAAATCCTCAGCTTTGGAAGACGTCAGCTACAAAATGGAACATTTCTGCTTTCACGCCGACACAAAATCAATCACTTTAGTGTCAGGAGGCGGGTGGAGTGAGAAGAGGAAGGTGAACACCATAAATCCTACAATGGCCAAATCGCCCCAGTGGTTCTTTCATCTAGTACTGTCTTGCTTAGCAGATTCCAGATACCCATTCACATCTCTCCTCTGCCTGCATGCAATGCAAAGTGAGGTCCAGATAAGCTGGTGTTAGGCTGCATTAGAAAGGGTCAAAATGCAGCTGTGCAGGAGTGCAGGTGGCCCCCAAAAGGCATTTCTCCTAGAGACTGCCATTATTTTGTGCGGAAGCGAGAATTTCAAAACTATTGTTGCTTCTGCAGAACTTTCTAACAGGGTAAGCTGCACTTCTAGACATTTCTTTCTATGAAATAATAATAATAATAATAATAATAATAATAATAATAATAATAATAATAATTTATTTATATCCTGCCCTTCCCAGCCGAAGCTGGGCTCAGACCGGCTAACAACAGAATACATGTTTCCTAAAGGAAGAAGACCAGTGTCTCCTAATGCACCAATAGTGCTGTACCTCCGTGGCAGAGCATTTGCTTTTCATGCGGAAGGTTTTGGGTTCAGTCGCCAACACCTCCAGGTAGCACTTGGAATGTCCCCATCTGAAACCCTGGAGGGGGGCAGGGGGGCGTCCCTTCCAGTCCGTGTAGGCAGTGCTGAGCTAGATGTACTTAGAGAGAAAGTGGGTAGAGAAAAGTTTTGGCTACACAAAAGTCTTGGAGAAAGTGTATAGAGGAATGCTTTTCTCCTCCTCTCATGTCACTAGAACTCATGGGCATCCGATGAAGCTGAATGCTGGAAGATTCAGAACAGATAAAAGAAAACATATCTTCATGCATATATAACAATAACAACAACAATAATAATTTATTTATACCCCACCCAGCTACTCTAGGTGGCTCCTGATCAAGTGTTAAATATTAAAAACTTCCCTAAACAGGGCTGCCTTCAGATGCCTTTTAAAAATAGGATAGCTGCTTATTTCCTTGACATCTGATGGGAGGGCATTCCACAGGGCGGGCGCCACTACTGAGAAGGCCCTCTGTCTGGTTAAACTATGGAACTGACTGCCACAGAAGGTGGCCACAGACTTGGACAGCTTTAAAGGAAGACTGGAGAAATTTGTGGAAGATAAGTGTTTTAATAAGCCTGGGTGGCTTTGCTCTGCCTGCATGGTCAGAAGCAGCAATGCTTCTGAATACCAGTCGCTGGAAGCCACAGGAGGGAGCACTCTCATGCTCAGGTCTTGCTTGCAAGTTTCCCATAGGCATCTGGTTGGTCACTGTGAGAACAGGATGCTTGACTAGATGGGCCATTGGCCTGATCCAGCAGGCTCTTCTTCTGTTCTTACCATTGGTCTGATTCGATATAAGGCAGCTCTCTACATTCCTTTTTAACCCAGCCCTTCATTCAGTGAGGACTTGAAACTATTTTACGTGAGGGACCATAGCTTAGTAGTAGCATGAGTTGATTTGCATGCAGAAGGTCCCAGGTACAACCCCCAGCATCTCTGGGTATGGATGGGAGAGACACCTCTGTCAGAAACCCCAGAGAACTGCTGACAGTCAGTGTTGGCAGTACTAAGCCAGATAGACCACTGGTCTGACTCAGTATAAGGCAGTTTTCTGCATTCTCATGTTCTAGTAATATTTTTGCAGTTAAAGCACATTCAAAGGTTCTGTTAACCTAGTAAAATGAATCCTCTAAAAAAATTAAAAATACAGTGGTACCTCGGGTTACATACGCTTCAGGTTACAGACTCCGCTAACCCAGAAATAGTGCTTCAGGTTAAGAACTTTGCTTCAGGATGAGAACAGAAATTGTGCTTCGGCGGCGCGGCGGCAGCAGGAGGCTGCATTAGCTAAAGTGGTGCTTCAGGTTAAGAACAGTTTCAGGTTAAGAACAGACCTCCGGATTGAATTAAGTACTTAACCTGAGGTACCACTGTAATCCCGACTTCTTGCAGTTTAGAAAGTGAGAGAGAAATGCATTGAAAAGTGTTGGATGGACAAATGACTAACAGGAAAATGTGTACACACCTCAAAAGCAAATCAGGATAAATGTAGGATGAACACATATTGGAATACAATCAGCCCACAAACCAATCATAATGAATGCTCAAAAAAGACAAGATGTAATCTAACCTCTGTGTAAGCTTTGTGCAAACAACTCAGGATGACTGCTCAATAAGTTGGTCCTCCACAGGGGCCCTGTAGCATCTTTTTTAATAAACAGCCCAGTTGAAGAATTGAAAGCAGCTGAGCGATGTCACTGCTAAGGTTATCGGAGGACAGACAGTAGTTCCTTTGGCCAGAACAGGGAAGGTCTTGGGGGGTCAAAGGCCAGAGGTCATCCATCAGCAAAAAGCCTCCTGTGGCATGGATTGAATCACAAGCCATCCCAATTGGCATTCCAGCAAACTCCCTGCACATTAATCTACAGTTTTGCCTACTCTGGATATAAATCACTTCAATGCAGGTTTTAGTTTTATCCAATGGACTTGTGGTGGCTTACCTCTCATTCCCCCAGGATAAACCAGTTTGCTAATGCTGCTGCAATAGCCCTTATGGTTGCTGGAATGTAGCGCAGACAGCTGAAACATAGGGCGCTGGGGTCTAAATAAAACCACACAAAACACAACCCAAAGAAGGGAGAAAGATAGTTGTCAATCTAATTCACTGTTAAAGCTTGTCAGTGCCTCTGTAGGTAAAACAAAACAAAACACTCCCCTCTTGAACTTCTGTATGTTGCTGTCATCACATATTGCTTGACTGTTTTTGGATGGCTTTGAAATAAATAATTTCTTAAAAGCCAAAGGGCCACCAAAAGACATGATGCATGCAGACTGGGCCTCATCTTCTTCTCCCTCCATCTGTGAAGTGGGATCATGAATGACCAGCTTCACAGGGTTCCCATTAATATGAATAAGGTACTTCAAACTAGTTCACCTATGCATCACTTGATTGTTCAGCAGCAGAGCCATCCACTTTGCGAGCAGAAGGTCCCAGGTTCAGTTCCTGGAGGGCTGGGGAATATTCCCTGGCTGAAACGGGATCAATGGTCTGAGTTAGTATAAAGCAGCTTCCTATGGAATGGCTGCTGTGTGGCTTTAAACTGATTCCAATGGAAAAACCCCCATTGCTTTTGAAGTAGGAATGGGTGAATCTGCAATCCGGGGCTTCTTTCAGTTTCACATTTCCCCAGTTTTCAGTTCTCCACATTTCCCCAACAACTTGAGATTACCCCACATGTCCTCATGGAAAATCATCAACATGTTGGCATGAATGTCTCCTCATATACATATGTTTGTATGCACTTTTGTTTAATATACACATTTTTGCAAAGCAATCCCCCCATTTTCACAAATTATGCACACCCCCCCCCCACTTTACCTCAGTATATGCATTTTTGTATACATTGCTTGGCTGGAGAACCGCATTATGAAAAGTGAAGAAATTCAAATTCCAAAGGATGGCTGTGTTTCAGTTTGTGTATTCTTTCAGCAAATGCTAATCAGGTAAGTTCATCTTTAAATGGAAACCAACCTTGATTTCTCCCTCAGCCCTTGTATGAAGTGGCATCATGCTCTCTCTCTCTCTCTGTGTGTGTGTGTGTGTTTGTGTGTGTGAAATCCATTGATGGTGTTGAATCTGTGATATCTTGCCCAGGCTTTTGAGTTATCCCCAGATGCAGCAGTTGTGAAGTGAGGAACTTGTTGCTTGTGTGAATCTGCCCTTTTTGACCTTGTAAAAACACCTTGCGCACGCGCGCGTGCGCGCACACACACACACACACTTAAATTTATGCCATATAAATTCTGAATAATAAATTGCATCTGGAAGGATACAACTCTTCTTTTGGTTTGGTTTACATCTTTGTTCAGCTCACAGCACCTGGAGGGGGGAAACGAGAGAGAAGGAGCGGGAGAGAGGCTGCACTTTTGGAACTGTGTCAGATCTTGTATAATGCCTGTCGGTGACTGTGAGAAGCATGCTCAGTTACATCCCTCCTGCTCTGAATGGCCAAGAATAACAGTGTGTTCTGCTGATGGCTCTTTCTTGGCATGTCTTTGGCAGATGAAAGAGCCAGCAAGTTCCCAAATACCCCAGATGGTGGCAGCAGGAAGTCTCTGCTGTTCAGCACAGCAGATGGAAAACTGAGGGGGGGGGGGCGAGGCGGAAATAGGGCAAAATAATTCCAAACTGTAAAAAATAAGAAATTTTGGCTCTTTTCAACTAAATGAGTAAAAACCCTTGGCTTTTGTTTGATCTAGTGTTCAGTGAAGCATGCAAAGGTTTTAGTTCTGGACTGTGTGCAATAATACTAAGGGAGAGTCACTGTATATGCCAGGAGCCCCAAGAGCAAGAGTGCCTCCAGGCATGTGCAGAATGCCTTTTGCCAGCTTGTGAAGAGTGCTCTTGATCATGTATGGAATGCCATTTTCATCTTGCTAGAAAAAGGCATGTGGACAGAATACCACACTTCTTATTGGAAGTACATACCTGGATCTGCATCCCCCCTGGTTTTAGGGAGATTCACTTTTGGCACAGAGAATATAAAGTCTGGATCAGAGGGCTGCATTGCTTCATAGAATACCCTTGGGGGGGCACATGCCAGTAGCGGGAGGGGCCATAGGCAAAAGTGGGCAGTGGTTCTTGCTTTTGAACAGTAGGATGCATTCTAGCCTCACAGAAGTTAGAGGTTTCTAAACAGGCATACACTAGACATAAATCTCATTGCACCGAGGCAAGCAAGGGGCATGATCACAGTTCAAGGATACACCCCAGCTGTGCAAAAGCACTCAAGAAGAGGGCAGAGCAGGGTTGGTGAGGGATGAGACCTCAGGAGAGAGTGTGTGGCCTGGGGAGAATCCAGCGGGTCAGACAGAGAACCCTGGAGGGCTGCATTTGGCCCCTAGGCCCGAGGTTCCCTGCTGTTGCTCTAATTTAGATGCTCTCTGACTCAGATCTGCTTCTCCTTATTAAACCTTCTTCTGCACTCATACGTGACAAGCCAGTGCTGTGAGCAGCCAATGCATTTACCCATAAGTAAGCCTCACTGAGCTGAATGGGATTTACTCCACAGTATATATGCTTAGGATCCAGTCCCTGCATGTTTACTCAGGTGTAAACCTCACAACGCTCAGCAGATCTTACTTCCAGGTAAATGTGCCTAGGATTGCAGCCATCAGTCTCTGGAGTCGCCAGCTTCCGATTGAGTGTTTTCCTCTTCTTTGGAGAGGCACTGTTCCTGTAATATACTTTTACCCTATTACTTACATACCTTCAGGAAATTTGTCTTTGGAAACGAGTTGGTGTAATTCCACTCCAGCGGGGCCTCTGCCCCACTTGTGTGGAGCCTTTCAGACTCTGCCCCCTCCCCGCACAATCGCAGCTTCTGTGATTGTCGAGTTAGTTTTGAGAGAGGTCAATTATCTCTAATACCCTGATTTGTTGTCAGCCTCGTGCAGTTTAATAAAAACCACATGGACACTCAGACACACACCCTTTCAACCTCTGTGTCCCAAAGAGTCTTGTGGGTACAGCCTTGTCTTCCTCCTCCTCCTCTCACAAGCTGGATATTTAATTCATCCTCTGTGCTGATTTTGGATTAGTGTTCCAAAGAGAGACAAAAGTCAAAATATATAATCAGGTATCAATTAGCTGGGACTTCTTTTTCTTCTTTGCTCTGAAACACCAAATATTTTCAGGACCTACATGTGAAGGGTGCATTATTTTGGGGGCAGAAGGTTGACAGCAGATGGAGATTTCTGATTACGGGTGCAACACTATATAGCACACTTACTCATTTAACTCACTGGGGTGTATGGCTGAGCAGGGATGGGGGAGGAATTCAGGCTGGTCTGCATTTTAATGAGAATTTTCCTAATCTGCAGCCACCCAAACCTGCAAAGCTGTTATGCTTCAAAATTCGCACCTCTCTGAATTTTGCAGTGGAGCTCTCCAACCAAAAATGTACAGAAATGGACGTGTTAGGGGAAAGTGTGCATAAAATGCATGCATTAGTGAAAATAACACCCTGAAAAGAGATTTAGGGGAAATTGCTTGCAAAATGTGCACATTCAGCAAAATTGCATGCTAAAATGTGAATATTCAGCAATACAGTCGTACCTTGTTTTGCGACTGGGATCCATTCCAGAGTCCCGGCTGCTAGCAGAAAAGGATGCAGGGCAAAGTGCCGCGTCTACATGCACAGAGCAGTTTGCGCTTCTGCGTATGTGTGAAGTGCAATTTAGCGCTTCTGCGCATGCGTGAGCAGCAAACCTGGAAGTAACCCATTCCGGTACTTCCAGGTTTGCCACGAACATTCACTGGAACGGATGCTAGACGAGGCAGATGTTTGCGGAGGTATTACTGTAGTGCATGCTAAAATGTGTGTATTAGTGGAAATGCACCAAATTTGGTGCAAATTTGTTTGGGATTTTAATTTCTTATGCAGATTCAGTTTGGAGCAGACATTGTATGGCCATCTGTCATGGTATGATCTAGTTGAGATTCCTGCATTGTAGGGGGATTGACTGGAAGATCCTCTGGGTCCCTTCCAACTTTCTTTCTTTCTTTCTTTCTTTCTTTCTTTCTTTCTTTCTTTCTTTCTTTCTTTCTTTCTTTCTTTCTTTCTTTCTTTCATATCACCCTATACCTATAGATCTCATCTTACTAATGCAGATATAAGTAATGCAGGGGAATTAGATCTTGTCGTGCATTGCACTAAATCTGTATTTTATTTTAGAATTTTAATTTATGGTTTAGCATGGTTTTTATTTCAAATTGCATATGTGGGAGGGCACCATGATCTTTTCCGGTCTTGGGGCCTCTAAAGGTCTTAATCTGTCCTTCTGCAGACACTGTATGGAGCCTGGTCCACACCTTCAGCATCTGTTTTCCATGTTCGACCTTGTTCATCTGTGCAACAGTGAAGGGCGGCGGTGGTGGTGAGAACCACACAAGTGACAATGAATGGAGCAATCCGCTTGGCACAGACGGCCAAATTAGCCCCCATCTGGAGCTAATTAAGCATGGAGTCACAAGCAAAGGAGAGTGCCGTCCTTATCATATCAGAAGCAAGGGCCAGACAGAAGAAAAATGGACATTGTGATAGGGCTCCATTTCTTGTAGGCAAATGAAACGAAGGCATTGCCCGGGGTGAGTGGCTGGGTGGGATCCCGGTCTCCTCCTGGAGAAAATTAAACGGGAGTTTTGCATGTGACCCTAATGAGACCAAATGACAGCAGACCCCTTTGGAGAGAGGAAGATAATGCGGAGTGCCAGATTAATCCAATTAGCACAGGCTGACATTTGAACTGTGTTGCGCGGTTGTAAAAATGGATCTCTCCTGGATGTGAAAATCATTTAACATTCAACTATCTCTTGATATTTGCTGGCACATCTAATTGGAGAAGCTTGTCCTAAGATAGATATATTATACATTAATATCTATCTGTGTGAAACCTGGTAATAATTTCTGTTCTTGCAGGCTCATTAGTATGAAGGCCTTAGACATTTATGAAGGGTAAAGAGTTCTCCTCCAAGAGAGCCTGATAAATGAAAGAAGGAAGCATCTGGGTTGAAAGATTAATTTTCAGCTGGTATTTGAAGATTTTTCCATGTATCACAGTTGTGGCAAATTAATGGCACCCTTTCCTGAAAGTGAGGCAGTCTATGGCATTGCTGAAACCTTTGCTCTTGGCTAAATGAAACAGCTGGCCCTTTGGGATGCTCAGTATGGCAGTTCTTGAGCTGGCACCCAGCATGTTGGTGCTCTGGCAGAGCTGACTGGCATTGATGCCTGCCCTGGTAGCTGGATTTTTATTTCTCACAGTACCTCAGAGCAATGCCATGCTGGGGGCATTGTGAATTACTATTATTAATAATTTATGAATTACTTCCTAGGAAGCATCTCAAAGCAATTTCACAATACTCTTTTACACACCCCACTCTCTAAGACTGGAGATACTTTTAGGATCCTAGGGCTTAGCCAGAGTTCCTTGGAATGGAAGTCAGTGGAGACTGAGGCATCTTTAGGATATAGGGTTTCATTTACACAGATATGCCATCTAAGCATAGGATGGAGGGGCTCACAGCACTAATGTTCCAGAAGATCCCCCCCATTAGGTTCCCAAGCCATAGCTTTGACTCCAGCACTGCATAATAGAAGTCTCTGTCTCTCCAACTTCCAACACAAGCCAGCGCCCGCCTTGGCCTGTTGTTCTCCATTCTAGGATGCTGTGGTATGCAGCCAGGTGGGATGGGAAAGCCCCATCCATTTGTCTCTATGGCAACAGAGCGACCTCTTTGGACATGTAAAGGGCAGTACTTAAGAGGCTAGCTAAGACCATTACATTAACGAAGAGACTGGTCTGACTGGTTTTGCAGCTTCTTCTATTAGATTTCAAGCCTCACTGGATACAGAATCAAAGATCTGGAAAGGACCTACAAGTGTCATTCAGACTGATACTCTCAAACCATATACAAAACCGTCAAGTAAATTAAATTTATACTAACAGTTTCAAATTCATTACAGATACCGACTGGGATATGTATCACTACCTATTAATTTATATAAACAATTTATTTGCCTCTTAACTATAATAGCCTGTGAGCGTTGTACAAAGACGCATTGCAGAGACACGAAAATCAGTTAAAACCGTAAAATCAATTAAATGCTTACTGTGATAAAAGAAGTCATCAGTAGGGCAGGGGCCAATCTGACCTCAACTAGAAGCGAGTTTCATAAAATTGAGCCCACAGTATTAAATGCACAGCTCCTGGTGGTTACAACCCATGCATCCAGGCCATGGGGACCACTAACAGTTCCTTCCCCCCCCCTGGCAAGGTAGTGTAATTGTGTTTCCAGTGTGGTCACCTATCCAGGCACTGACCAGACCCAGAAATAGTTTAGCTTCAGCTAAGTGACAACCTCATGTCCCCTCAGGCATACCTTGGGACCATTGGCCTACAACAGTTTCCTTTCCTGACTGGGACAACTGAATGGCGCAACTTTTCCTTCACCCATTTTAGCTCTTTTCTGTGGTTAAGCTGGAAACAATGTGATGCTTCAAATGGCTAATCCTTCCTAATCTTTCCAAAATGCCTCCAAATGACCTGAATGGAGACGAGTGCAGAGCAAGCAAGCTTCTCATCAATGTGTTCTTTCAGAAGACGATCCGGTTTGCTGGGAAGGCTCTTTGGGATGACACTTACCTATCGGAGGCAATAACCTCCTGATACTTTAAGCCAGAGAAGCCATGGAAAGACTTGCTGGGTAATGCATTTGGGATTAGGCCTGAACTGCCTGCGAGTCGCTAATAACGCTAATCACACAACGAGCCCATAATTGGTGCCAAGATTATTATTATTTTTGTACGAGGTAACTTTGGCAGCGAGGGAGGCCTTGTCTTTCGTTAGCTCGCGAAATGAATTAACCTGGAGAGAAAATGTCAAGAGGCAAGGCGGGCGAGACGAAGACAAAGGGGCATTTACTCAGCTTCTCTTGTCAATTGTGTCTTGATTGCAATGAACTTCTCCTCCTGGTGATGCTCATTCTCTCCCCTTATTGACGTCTCTCCCCCCACCCACCCCGAAGCCTCCCTTTTAAAGAAAAATCTGGACAGAGTCCATTTTTAACTCACTGGATGTGCCGCCGAGTTAGACAGATGCTGTTTAGACAGCCTGATTTGGTGGGTGGTCAATTCAAGGAGACCATCGCGGTAGAGTTTATAATAAGCTAGCAGCCTAAATGGACTGTTTAAGACGGACTGGAAGCCTGAGTGAAATGACAACATGTAAATTATGGAAGAAAAAAAGGAAGAAGAGAGAGCAGTGGGGGCAGGCAGCGACGACAGGAGGAGGGGGAAGAAGGAGGAAAGGATACCTCCATTGTATACTCGAAGGATTCTCCCCCCTTTCCTTATTGAGGGAGTGAACCCCCCCGGCAATAAATTGCTTCTGCATTCATTGGGGATTGATAAAATTACCCTCCTGGTAGAGTAAACACTGGAGTGTGTGGCGTTTAAAGACGGCAGTGGGGGGGGGCGCACGGGATTAACAGAATTATATGGCTTTCCTGCATCAAGGCAAAGAAACAGGCAGGGCTTTACTGTGCCCCTGTCTTGTCTTGTTAGGTGGAAAGCTAATATTTGAGCATTCATGGTCCAGTGAGGAACACTGGTGTGTGAAAAAGAGCACCCCTCAAGGCTGGCTAGCCCTCGGGAGGGCAGAAGCTAACATATGCTCTGTTTTAAACAGTGTCGGATTATGAAGCGGCCCTCTGGGTCTGGATTTCCCATGGCCAAATGTTGGGGTTTCTGCTTGATTTCAAACCTCTTGGGTTTCATGTGGTGCTTTTGATTCGTAAGAGCTGTATCTGAGCCTTCACCCCCAAACTTGGATTAAAAAGTACATATATGGGTTTGATTAAGGGCCCTCTCTCGTTTCAACCTGGCAATATGTTTTAGCTGACTTTGAAACAACAACAACTGAAAACAAGGAAATAATATTATTTGCAGGGCACCTTTTTGACCAGAAGGTAAGAATGATCTTATTTCACTCATTTATTGAGTTTATATCCTACCCCATGCTCCTCATGGTGCCCAGGGCAGAAAACACATCAGTGATAAAACAATGCAGAATTTTGCAGAAGCTAGAACCCAAGCCCTCTTATAACTCACCTCAAAATATCAAGAAGGGGGAGGGGGCATAGTTCAGTGGCAGAGCATCTGCTTTGCATGCAGAAGGTCCCAGGTTTGATCCCCAGCATCTCCAGTAAGGACTGGGAATGCATTGTGTAAAATTATTATTATATTTATTTATATCCTGCCTCTTTCCCAGTCTCGGACTGAAGGAGTCTTACACAGTTAAAGAAGTACAAGCTAAAAATAAAAAAATAAAAAAGACAATCATAAAAATGTAATTAAACACTAATTGAATTAAAATAGTATTTAAAACTCTATTAAAAACACAGACAATGGCAATAAAAACATCACAGCACCAGCCCTTTCCTAAAATCCTGGAGAGGAGCTGCCAATCCGTGTGGACAGTACTGAACTATGTGGCCTAATGGTGTGACATGACCTAAGGTAAACTCCTGTGTTACTACAGAGGACCAAAGCAAGAGTTTTAAACTCTGAAGTACTCAGGCCAAAGACAAGAACAAAAGCCGATTTTTGTTGTTGTTCCATACTCTGAGCCAAAGCTATCAAGTTCAAAAGCAATCTGGAAGGGTGGGAGGGTATGTTTGCATTTCGAAAGACAGCAGCAGCACCAACAACAAAGTCAGTAGTGCTTTACAGGTTCCACACACATTTAGAACATTCTTAAACTACTTTAAGAGAATACAGGATATGTAAGCATACACTGCTCTGTTATCCTAAAGGCAGGAATGGTTAGTGGTCAGCGGCTGAGGAAGAACAGCCTGCAGGCTTCTGCCACAGTCCCTACCCCCAGCATCTGTGGCCTGAGGTGGGTGCCTCACCTGACCAACTGATAGGGTCACCCTGAATTAATCCTCATGGCAGCATGTAGGCCACATGTAGGGTAGGTGAGTACTATAAATGTTGCAGCTGGACATGGGACTTCTGTTTTTATTGGAATTCTCCAGCATTCCTAATTTAGAGGCACAGAGTGGAGGCAGAACATACCCATTGTGGTTACTATCCACTAATAGCCCTATCCCTCATGAAAATAAAAAAAATGGAAATTCAGAGATCATTTTTGACCGTAGTAGTAGTAGTTTTAAACATAATTGTTATCACAAACGGTTGAGTCTTGAGCCAACATTTTACGGAAAACAGCAAATATTTAAGAAAAACTATAGAGGTTTCTTCGTGTAAAAAAATAATAATAGGGCCAGTTGCATAGTGGAGAGGCAAAGCATGGTCAAGATCTGCCTGTCTTCTTTTGCCGATTCCAGGTTACAGCTTAACAGCGATCTGGCTAATTTCACTATTATGTTATCACTCTGCAATATGTCAGCAGATTCTTGTACAAACACAACTTTTTTTAAAACTTTTTTGCTTTAAAGAAAGGTGCTGTGTTTTATAGCTTCTTTTCACATGATCATAAATGATAGTGAATCTAATCAGGATTGGCTTGAAATGCAGTGTGCTAAAGGACAAAAGATATCCCTGAGGATGTTATGATGCAGAAATGTATGAAATACGGTAAACAAAAAAGAAACCACACATGGACTGAGGTGCCTCTAAAAACTCTCCTGGGATTGTAGGTTTTAAACCCTCACCATAGATTTCAAAAGGATAACTCGATAATGATGTAAATATTCTCATTCATATCCAGAATAATTCAGAGTGCTGATGTTAAAATTGGTAGAGAAAACTTTTTCTCCTTCTCTCATAATGTTAGAACTCGTGGACATGCAGTGAAGCTGAATGTTGCAAGATTCAGGTAAAAGTACTTCTTCATGTAGCACATAGATTTACAAGAGGCAATGATGGATGGCTTTCAAATAAAGATCAGATAAATTCATGGAGGATCACACTATCAGTGGCTACTAACTCTGATGGCTATGTTCTACCTCCACAGCTGAAGGCAACATGCCTCTGATTACCAGTTGCTGGGAAGTGCAGGAGGGGAGAATGTTGTTGTGCCCAGGTTGTGCTTTGGAAACATCCCATAGGCACCTGCTGGGCCACGGTGCTAACATGTTGCAGTACTAGATGGGATATTGGCCTGATCCAGCAAACTTTTCTTAAATAGTTTGGGGTCAGGTTATCTAAAGGAGTCTCTCCATTCAGAAAAAAACAACTTTGGTTGTTGGGCGGTACACATATACGTATAACAAATGAAATGAAATGAAAATAATAAAAATACTGCATGTGTTTAGATCCTGGGCACAGAGGCCACCCACAGTGGGATTTAGTGGTGCTGATGAATTGGATTGGGGAGCAGGTGGATGTGCACACATCAGATTGAAATTTGTCACGAAAATCGTGGCACATGAGGAACTGTTGGAGGCAGTTCACGAAAAGGCCATAAAGATGTGATCCGGTGAAGATGAGAGATGATGATGAAGAAAGCGAATTTATACTTGCTATCAAGGATGAAAAATGAAGGCTGATTTGACATCTGCTGGATGTTTACACCATCTGCAACCATTTCGACAGATGTGGCTTGCAGATCACTTACACCTGTGCGGTAACTTTGGGGCCATCCTGTCACCACTAAATCCCGTTGGCTCCAGTTAGAAGGGACTTACGTTTGAAAAACTTGGGGGCAGGACTGGGATGAAACCAATATAAACTGTAGGAATGTGCTGTTCTTGCACGATACATTTATGTATGTTCGTTCCTGGTAGAAATGAACATTGGGGTGGGGTGGGGGGTGGAATCATGGACAATCCAGCTGTTCTGGCTCCAGCCTCTATATGCTGAGAATATATTTGCAAGGATCTCACCTCAATGGTAGCATCCCAGGTTCGGCTGCCAGCATCTCCAGGTAGGGCTCAGAAAGACTCCTGCCTGAAACCCTGGAGTATGGCTGCCAGACAGTACAGAGAATGCTGTGCAAGATCGACTGGTCTGACAGGCACTATAAGGCAGCTTCCTATGTTCCTATTATTTCACAATTTCAGTTGTTCCACAGCCTCCTGTCTACACACTTTCCATTTCCATCACAGGTTAGGGATTGCAGGGGAGGATACAGATGTATGTTCATTTAGGGTACCTTGCAGGTGTATTCTGCAACATGCCATTGCTGCAAAAATAGTATATTAGTGGTGGACTTGCATTGGACCATCTGCACATCATTCTGCTATACTGTATTAGATCTGTGATGCTTCCCAAGTGATTCTGTGTTATCGTCATCCAAAGGAGCACGATTGCAGTACAAAAAGTGGCACAACGCCCTCCCCATTCCAGAACATTTGTGGTCTGCGAGGTTACAGGATTTCAGCAGGAAGCTACAGAACAGGCACTGATTGGAAAAGGAGCAGTATCACTGTCCTCCAGACTGTAGCAGGCACAAACAATATTGAAAGCCAAATTGTGTTTAACTGCTCCGATTCTATCATGACTACAAACGATCACAAATGTGCAACAGAAAGGATGCCTGCACAGGTTGCTGAGGAAATAACACGGGCCATGATGGTGGGAGGGCTAAAAAGACACAATCTTGATTCCACCTCCACCTGCTCTCACATCTGCTCAGTTATGAAATGTTTGCATGGAATTATGGCTTCATGCACTTCGGGTAGAAAATAATAAATGGGGGATGAAGGAACTGGAGCAAACTTTGCTTTGCTCTTTAGGGCTGCCATGCTATTCGTCCATGTCCTGTGCTAGCCAAGCCTCCTATAATCACAGAAAGGAGAGATGAAAATTACCCATGAGCTCATTTGCATCTTTCCATGCAAGGCTGCTTCTTAAATCATCCTCAGTTGATCCTGTAATTTGCAAGGGGCTGAGCTGCTTGATTATTCTTCCCTTAGGAGATTGTTCAGCAGCATGATGGTTCTTTGCCACTGGGAAAGTAATTTTTTCTGCTATTCTGGTCTCAGTTTCCTTTCCTTGGATCTACCCTCATTACCTCTCATTCGTATCCCCCTGAATCTTACTACTTCTTTCCCTTGGGTTTGAGATCACGCTTGGCGTCAGCACGCGGCATCCTGAGGCAGTTGCCAGGGCTTACTGCCAGGGGGGACTCTTGCCAGAGTCTGTGCTCCAGACCCCCCAGGGGCTGTGGTTGTGGCTCAGTCCCCCCAACCCCATAAATGTGATGTCCCGGGAGTTCAGTTGTTCTTTGGTATAATGGGTAAAAACAACAAGTTGTCCAATGTACAAACTTAGAAGCCACCATTTTTTTTGGGGGGGGGTTGTTGCCATTTTTTCTTTTTTACCTACAATGCTCTGGAATGACAAAACTTCTGCAGTTTTGAAAAACAGTGAATGCAGCCATGGGTGGGCCTTTTACAGCCGTTAAGTTGGCCTGACTGAGATACTCCAGCTGTTGCCAAGCCCTTGGCTGACACTAGTCCAAATCATGCATTTTTAGGGTTTACTCTTTTATTTGGCTATGAGATTCTTCTTTCTTCGCCATCTCTGAAATTTCATACGTGTGTTTTTCCTATTGATTAAAAGTGGAAGTAAGCCTGTTACCAACCTCTTCTGGAAGACCCTCTGAAGTGCAAACGGCCGTGTTTCCACCTGATGCACACCCATCTATGGAGCATCAGGCACTGCAATTTTTCCAGCGTGCTAAATCGTAACCAGTTGGTCAAATTCGCTACACAGCTCTGTCACTGGATGAAATCCAGAGCTGTTCTTCACTGTGTGGAAACATATCCTGACTCATGGATCACACATTTCTCTTTTGCCAGCAACTTTGCATGGGGAAAATTAAGATGCATCCCGAGGATATCTTCCACATGAGGATGTTTCCTTCACCCAGCTGGTTGGGGCCACAGATTGCACAGATGTCTATGCAAATGTATGAGTGATGTTTTCTCCCTGTAAGCCTTTGAATCTGGGTTGATTGTAAAGCTACTCTAATACACTGCCCTAGAATGTTAGATGTGACTGTCGGAATTGCAGGTTCAAGTGCTATTCACTGGTGGCCTTGGGCGATTATTATTTCTTTGCTTAACCAGGGCTTTTGTGTGATTAAAATACTTGTAGAGTAGAACAAAAATGTAATGAATACAAAACAGTGCCCTTTACTTTGAGCATATATATTTTTAAATTACTGGGCTGTTGAAGTGTTAATAGGATTGCAGCCTCTATTGATTAAATCTGCATATGTTTGCATATGAGAAAAGCTTCTTTGTTCTGAAAAAACATTTTTCTTATATGATTCATGCAGATGTTGCAAGAAACATCAACTAGAAAGAAACATTTTCTGTTTTCTCTCACACAGAAAGCAAAGTCTCTTCTAAAGATGACGCCACCTGCAGTTTCCATAAGCATTTGTATTACAAATAATGGAGAAGTAATTAGCCCTTAGTAGAACATTTTTAAATGAATTGGGGGCTTCTTTGTGGTTGATTAAAATGTTTTTGTTAAATTAATTTAACCAGTCAGATGTTAGATAAGTGCACTTTCCTGCTCATTCAAACCAGTGTGCCATAACTCTACCTGCACTCATTCCATGTGGAATTCTCTCCTAAAGAACTTCTGATCTGAAAAAGAACCAAACATATGCAATGCGTCACAGCTTAGTATTTTTTTTTCAAAAAGACAACATGCTCTGACCTGTTGAAGTTGAGTTTAAATTAATGAAACTGGAGAACAGAAATCAAAAGGAGAAAACCAGCATCACCATTACCTTCAAATAAAGCAATGCTCTTCAGCTGTGGGTCACCAGTCAGTTTAGGGAGTGATGATGAGAGTTGGAGTCCAGCAATGCCTAGGGACCCAAGGTTGAAGAACACTGAAACAGAGGGCTGCCCCTTGTAAGGTAGGACACATCACCACCCCAAGCCGGGTGCTGGATCTTCAGTCTGATCTAGTACTGCCAGCAGGGTATTTATTTATTTAAGCAGGCAATTAACATATGGAGTCACCACTCCATGATGTGGTGACTGCCGCTGGCTTAGAAGGCTTCAAAAGGGGATTAGGTGAGGGATGGTGTGCCTTGTGGCCCTCACATTGTTATTGGACTGCACCTCCCATCTTCCCTGACTATTGGTTGTGCTGGCTGGAGTTGTTGGGAGCTGGAATCCAACAGTGGCCAGAAGGTCCCTGGAACAGACCATGCCATGGGGGGAGAAAGGTCTAGCAACAGCCTTCTGTCATGATCTTCAGATCATGTATGCTTCTGAGAGGCATCTGGTTCACCACTGTGGGAAGAGGGATGCTGGTCCAGATCACAGGGCACCAATTCTTTGGGCCCAGAGGCCCATTTGCCCAGAGACCCATTTGCATACCGCAGCTCTCTGCACCTCAGCAGTAACTGCCCTTGTATTGTGACTGGAAAAATCCTTCTATTGGCTAATGAAGGCTTCTTTCAAACTTAATTTCAGTGGTGTGTCTTTGTGTGTGTGTGTGTGTGTGATGGGACAGTACATATGCTAGGGAAGGTCTCTGTGGGCACAGGAGGGATGAGAGGGACTGTTTTTGCACCCTCTCTGCCAGCCCTAGGAGCCTTCAGAAGGGAGTTGCTTAATGCATACTTTGCACCCAAACTCACAACATTTCTGATGTTCTTCTGACGTTTAATTCTGGTTGTAAACCAGCCCCTAACACCTAGCTCATTGTAGCTCTCACCAGCTCTATATACGTAGTGGCCAACCTAGAGATCCACAAGTGTTCCATTTCTAGTCAGCCTGGTAGTTCACCAACTTGGTATTTTGGGCTCCAATTATCATTGGTCCCAGCCAACATGGTCATGATGGCTAGGACTGAAGGGAGTTGTAGTCCAAAACACCTGGATGGTGCCAAACCAGTGAAGTCTGCTTTTTGTGTCTGTGAAGAATATGGGGAGGAGGTACCAGGCAGTCCCCAATATTTGGCTAGTTTTGCAGGCCTCTTCTAAACTTAACCAGGACTCTCATCAGATGTTGCCATTGGTCAGTCATGAGCTTTCTTCATTCTTGTCTGCCCCTTTGGATGCAAAGGCACAAAACTCTTTTCATTAAATGTTCCTGGAAAATGCCCCATGTTCCCTTCTCTTCCTCACCCCCTTCAGTAGGCCTGGCAAGAATGCAGCATTGTCATACAGAGCTATTATAGTGGTTGCTGTTCCTGCCGGGTCAGGCACTGATTATGGATGGGAGAAAGACTTTGTGGTCACCACCGCAGGATTAATGTGCCCATGTGGACACTCCCCTGACCTCTAATTATATACACAGAGCAAGGCCATCATTACAGGAGGACAGCAGAGAGTCTCATTCGGCTGTCTGTTCAACTACCCAATCTGGAAAAATGTCTTTCCACCAGGAAAAATATATCCCTGGTCTTGGCATTAACACAAGAACATAGGACGCTGCCTTCTACTGAGTCACACCGTGGGTCCATCTAGCTCAGTATTATTGACACTGGCTGGAAACAGTTATCCAGTGTTTCATGAAGGAGTTTTCCCCAGACCTACCTGGAGATGGTAGAAATAGGGCCTCAGACCTTTTAGAAAGCTAAAGCCCTCTTCCAGGAACATTAGAAGCTGCCTGCTCCATGTCACACCACTGGTCCATCTTCTTCAGCATTTTCAGTAACAACTTTCCTTCCATGCAGTCAGATCAATTGCCCATGTTGCTCATTAGTGTCTACTACACTGATTTGTAGCAGCTCTCCAAGGTTTTGGGCAGAGATGAGAGGGACTGAACCTGGGCTGTTCTGCAGGTGACACATGTGCTCTCCCTCACCCTAATTCTTCCCCTAAAAATAAAGGAAGATTCCAGTACTCATGGTTTAAACAGGAACAGGAGAAGCTGCCTTATTCCCGGACAAGACTGGAGTCGGCCCACCCATGAAACAAGGTGAGACGACTGCCTTGGGCAGCAGGATCCACAGCGGCATCAGATCCAGCTTCCAAGAAATGCATTGCCCACTGCCACTGCCGTGGTAGAAGCAACAACTGCAGTGTGCTCCTTGGAGGCTGGATCTACCACCTCCTCAGCAACTCTACCCCTATGCCACTTCTAGAGTGGCCTCTTGCCTAATAGGAGGAGCTGGTGGTCTTCTCTGACCTGTTTCCAATGAAGATCACTCACCCTTCTTTTCTGGCTTGCAAAAACAATTTTCTGGCCACCTCAGATGACAAAATGTCTCGGGCCCCTGAGCTAAGGAGATAAGTAACTATACAACTTTTAGAAGACATCTGAAGGTTTTTTTTAAAAAAATGTTGAATGTTTTATTATGTTTTTACATATGTTAGCAGATGCCTGATATTATTATCACATAGAACATCCCTATTTTCATCGGAGAAATGTTGGAGGGTATGCCTTTGCCAACCTGGTACCCTCCAGATGTTCTGAGCTACAACTCTCCTCAAGCCCAGCCAGTAGAGCCATATCAGCAGGTACCTCCCCTTCCTTTAAAAAATGTACTCTGAAATGAAAATAAGAATTTGGGCCACAGTAGTGAATAATTCTGTGTGAAGAACAGAGGAATTTTTGCAATCCTGCTTAGATTGTGGAAAATAATCAAATTTGCTTTGTTAGTATAATTTTGCACAATGTATTCTGACTTATCTATACTTAGGGTTTGGGGCTATACTATCTAGGGCATTGAAGCCCCCCCTCCAAAAAAACACCCATTAGGAATATTTTTCATTAACTCTTCTAGTTTCTAGCACTTTTTTCCAACTCAGGAATAGCCCATACACTTTCTAGCATATCCCTGCAATCAAATATGGGTAGAAACACATTTTATTATTGTTGTTTTAAAAAACAAACAAGCATTAAAGCTGAGATTCCCAGGATACTGATTTTCCCCCTTTTCTTTTTCGAAACAGTACCGCAATTGTGGCTTTCCTGTGTCAGTATATAGAGTTGCCCTGGCTATAATTTGGACTGCATTGGCGTTTTCCAGTTACCCAGGGTAAATGTCACTCCTTTGAGCTGTTCCAATCAGCACAACATGTACAAATTAGCAAAGAACATGGCACCCCTCAACCTCCTTAGGTTACATTACACAGCGCCACGGCTAAAAGCATAGTCTCTGCTCTTTCACATGAACCGAAATCCAATCCCTGTTTTGGAAAGTGCATTTGCTCACTTGAAAGCCTGGAACAAGTTATACGCAGCAGAGATGGTCGAAACTCTCACCACAGTACGGAACGGCAAAGCGTCGGAAGCAAAGAGGTAAAATCAGATGCAGCTGATGGGAGTCTCCAGGGCAGGCTCACTCTTTCTGAAATCCCACACTTCCCCTTTGTTGCTCGTTCAAGCAGCTGTTGGCCAACAAAAGCGGTGAAGGAATAAGCCAAAAATGATGCCACTTGCCAGGCCTTTGGTGGACTGAATTGCATTTCAACAGCCAGGGATATCACCGTAGCCAATCCAAGGTTGTACAATCCAGGTGTCAAGGCTCTTTGTCTGACATCATGATATCCATTTACACACAAGGATAACATTTCTGGAAACATGCATTGAAGTTTCTCTAGTTTCAGAGTCAGCTTTGGGGAGGCAAAGAGTCCTCTAGTGGGGGTCCCTTTGGGGATTACCTGGCCGCCATAGCTGAGTGACAGAGCATTTGCTTTGCATGCAGAAGGTCCCAGGTTCAATCCCTCACATCTCCAGGTAGGACTGGAGAGACTCCTGATGGAAACCCTGGAGAGTCGTGGTCCATCAGTGTAGACAACACAGAGCTAGATGGACCAATGGTTTGACTCTGTATAAGGCAGCTTTCTTCATTCCTATGTTCTGAGCATCTCTTGAGTAGTTGCAAATAGGCAACCTTTTAATTTCCCACAATGCCCCATGTGACACTAGGTGGAATTGTGGAATATTAAAAGGCTGACTATTTCCAGCTCCCTGAAGTGCTTGGAAACCCACCCCACAAATTAAGGGAGGAGTAGATCAAACAGCTGCTGTGGGCCCCTGGGGCCTTGACAGCCACCCTGGATACTAGGTGCTGATGTCAGCCCTGTTTAGTGTGATTGCACTTTGAAGCTTTCATCTCCTCCCCAAATATAACAACAACAAAACCCAAAACAAAGAGAGGAAGAATGATCACTAATACATTTTTGAGTCAATGTTAGGGCTGCCATACATCCGGCATTTCCTGGACATTACTGGGATGTCAAAGGCAGAAGTGATGTCCAGGAGGAATTTATGGAAGGTGGCGGATCTTCGGCAAGTAAATCACTTTTTGGGGGCATTTTCGTAAAACAAAGCTCAACATCTTTCAGGTTTTCCTAAGAAAAAGCTCAACAACTTTCAGTGTTTCCTGGTTTGGAAACATGGTAACCCTATGTGCAAATTTTCTTTAATGCAAATAGCATTGGGTTGGGTGTGGCTGATAATATTGGAGTCCCAACTGGTATGGAGGAGAAATTTAACATTTCCCTCCCCTGGTGCAGCACTCTTCTGAAGGCACTTATCTGCACTGGGGGGGGGGGGATAATCCCCCCTCCAGCAATTTAGTTGCCATTTGAATGGCGAAGCAAGATTTCGAATCCTGGTTAAAGCTCTTAGTAGTTACACTACACAAGCTCTACATTAAAATACCACTTTGTGCATGATTTATTTGAGATGTAGAAAAGGCAATGGCGATATAGACTTTATCTCAAAGCTGAACTTCCCAGCCAATAAATTTTCTAGCATGATTTGCAACTAAGCAAAAGAAACCCCCATGGGTTTATCACTTGCTTTAAAAGTTAAAACTATGCTATTTCCTCCCTTTTAAACCTTTGAGCAAAAAGAGATAACATTTGAGTGTTACTTACGATACTGGGAGGAAAAAAATGCTTTTGTAAAATGGTATCTGCCGCCGTTCCAAAGAATCTTTGCCATTTTAACACATTCCTTCCCTTCTGTTTCCCACACACTTCTATTGACGTAGTGGCTTATGTAGAGATATAACATATCCATAAATATGAGGACATAAGGGAAATTTTCCCCATTTTGTTTGTTTGTTTTCCTTTTAAAAAACCAGCAACTGCCTGGCAAATGTGGTGAAAATGTAATATGTACACTTTTTAACCTAACCACCAGTGCCTATTGGGGGCTGAGAGCTCCCAAATAATAGGAACATAGGGAGATGCTTTGTACTGAGTCAGACCATTGGTCCATCTAGGTCAGAACTGTCACAAGGACTGGCAGCAACAATTCAAGGTTTCAGGCAGGAGTCCTTCCCAACCCAAGGTGCAGACTCCGGGAATTGAACCAGGTACCTTTTACATATAAAGTAGATGCTTTAACACTGAGCTACAGCCCTTCTTTGGGCTGTCAGCTTGCTGTAGCTGAGCAGGACTGGGCAGGGTCAGCCCTACCACTAGGTAAGTGCAGGACTGACCCAAGACATTTTGGCATCTGAGGTGAACCACAAAATGTTGCCCCCCACCCCCCGGCCAGGGAAGAAGAGATGAGTGAAGATCTTCATCAGGGGAAAAAAAGGGGGGGATAAGGATCTACATCAGGATCTGCTGTCCCTATGAATCCTCCTGCCTAAGGTGGCTGTGATACCTTGCCTCATGGGTGGGCCAGCCCTGGGTAAGTGGCAGATGCTGGGGACGGCATTTTCACCAGCCTTTCCTTCCTGAGCCACCTTCTGCCATTTACATCCTCCTGAGCTGATGCCTTAGTGATGGCTGTCCTAGCTTATTGCTGGCCTCGGCTGGCTAGCTGTTTGATGTAGTTGCCTTCTTCTACCTCAGCCCAAGCAGTGGTGTTGGGAACAGCCCCTAGCCAAATAGGTTGGTAAAGAGGCAGATAGTCCAGGCCACACACTCCAGCCTGCACTGCAGATCACGTGCAGTGACACTGCTGCTGAATTGGTTACATTTCTAGCCCGGCCTCTCTCCCAAAGGAACCCAGCGTGGCAAACAATAAGGCAGTCCAACAATGCAATGCAATGAAAATAAGATAATAAACACATAGAAAACATGAACAACATCTACAGTTATTTAAATACAGTCACATGCCCTCACAGCAAATGTCAAGGATGCCGGGAACAGTATCTTTCAATCATCAAATGCCTGGGTGAACAGGATTTTTTTTAAAATAAAATCCTCTGGAATGTTAATGATGAGTGAGACAGACACAGTTCAACATGGATGGCATTTCACAAATGTGGGACACCACCAAAAAGGCCCTGTCACAGCTCCACATCAGTGATGCAGCACCCATCAGCTGCATCACCAGTAGGGCCTCCTCTGCTCTGCCAGTTGTAGGACCTGAGATATGGGAGGTGCTCCTCTGTGTACGTGGGTCCCAAGCTGTTAGAGTTCTGTACTCTAGCACTGAAACCTAGTAGCTCACTTTCATGTGATGCCATACCCTCCAACATTTCTCCAATGAAAATAGGGATGTCCCTTTCCATAATGATAATTTTACTATTTATACCCCACCCATCTTACTGGGTTGCTCCAACCACTCTGGGCAGCTTCCAAAACATAATATAAAAACATAATAAAACATTAAACATTTTTAAAAAAACTTCCCTATATAGGATATTCAGACAGCTTGGGGGTCAGATAACACCATAGCCTCCAACATTTCACCACTGAAAACAGGTACATCCTAAGTAAGAGTGGGACATTCTGGGATCAAATCAGAAACTGGGATGGCTTCTCTAAATCAGGGAGGTCCCTGGAAAATAGGGACACTTGGAGGGTCTGTGGTGCAACATTTATTTAAACAGGCACTAAGTAGACATCGTGCAGAACATTGATGGAGTAGTGAGGAGTTGTTGGAGTATTTTTTATTTTATTGCATTTTATTTATTTAGTATGTTTTATATACCACTGTTCTCCAAGGAGCTCAAGGTGGCATACATCATTCTCCCCCTCTCCATATTACCATCGCAACAACCCTGTGAGGTAAGGGTTAGGCTGAGAAGAAGTGACTGGCCTAAGGTCACCCAGGGAGCCTCATGGCCAAGTGGGGATTTGAACCCTGGTCTCCCAGGTCCTAGTCGGTCACACCAACCACTACACCACTGGCTCTTGTTTTCTTGATGATGGAATATATTATGTAAAAGGCCACTTAAACATCACAAACAACTCGTTGGCAACAGAGTTTCTTTTCAGTTTATTGGATTTCTCCCAGGAAGGGTAAATCTGGAGAAAATGGAGAAGAAAAGTAGGGAGTGACATTTCGATGCCAACCATGTTGTGTGTGGACACTGCATTTTCCCCCTTTGCATGCATGAGGAGCACGATGAACCCCAGAATAAAAACTCATGTTTGGAAGCACCCTTGTTGTTGCTGCTACAAAAACTATAAGGAGCCATTGCTCACCTGTCCACAGGTAAGCACAGGCCAGCCACACATCTTGCACTGAGTGGAACCATTGCACCCGAAATGTTTGCTTATATAGATCTAGGCTTAATGCTACAATTGCCATTCATCTCAAAGGGCTGTTGAAGTGTTATTTTTTCCTAAAGGGAAAAAAAAGACATATAAGCTTTTTGGTTGGGTGAGTTGAGGGAGGCTAGAAGGTGCCTGATCCACAGCATCCCTGTTACAGCTCAAGGATTAAGAGAATACCTAGGATTTCCAAATTTAGAGAGGAGGACTGTCTTCGCATAAACAAAAGTCAGCTTCCCCCTATGCCCCCCCCACTCTGGAGATGTTAGTGAGATAGGGCCAAGAAATTTCCCCGTTGTGATTAAATTCTGATCTTTTGCAGTCGGCTTGCAAATGGGCTGCTGGTGTGAGAGAAAAAGGCACTTCCTGCTGGTCGCTGCTCATGGGTGGTCGAGGTTTAAAATGACAAATGCTTTTACAAAGGCCAGATTATAAACTGTAAACCTACTGTCAGCTGGGCAAAGGGAAGAACTGCTCCCCCTCCTGCCCCACCAAATGCCTCTTATACCATTTAAAGATTTGGCTTGGCTTCGACACTAAAGCGCTTCATCTTGCAAGAGCAACGGAGCTTAGAGTTTATAAATTGTTGTTTGGGCTCTCGTAAGCTCTGGATAATGGGGGATCTATCTGCTAGGAAACAAATGACCTTCCTGGTTTTTTGGTTGTTTTTTTTGTTTTTCCCCAGCATGTGCTGAGGGGTGGGGGAGAGCAACGGATTCTGCAGAAGACAAAATACCTTGGAATGAGAATCTTTTGGAATCCGGGATTCAAGTCAGCTTCGCTCTTTGATGAAGGGTGGGAGCTGACCCAAACCCTCTCTGTATTCCAAGTCCAGCTGCAAAAGACTTCCTTCCATGTACATTTTTGTAACACCCCCCACCCCCCATTCAAGAAATATGTGAAGTGTGTCAGGGGAATAAAACAGCAAACAATTTGGCTTGTTCTTCCAGGCCTAAATGGACTCTTGACTTGGTCACGACGGTGTTTGTGGGAAGAATAGAGGCTTCAGAGGCTTCCAGAAATAGCTTCCAACTGTTCCCCGCTCCCTCTTTTTTCCTGGTCCTCATCTCTTGAGAAAAGGCTTGCACCAAACATGGGATCCTAAAATAACATATTTGCCATTCTAATAGGAAGCAGATGTGTTCAAATGCAAAGAAACATATAAAGGAACAGAGAGTGAGCAGTGCAGGAAGATCCCAGGAATACCTCCAGAGAGAAGGAGGAGTGGGGGAGGTTGGCATTGGCCCCAAAGCTAGTAGAGGCCTCTCCCCACCGCATGGCACCACTGTTGCCACTTTGGGTGGATGGAGAGATGATGGAACTCAGTTCAGTTGGATCCCACATTTGAAAGGTTTGCCCACGTGGTCATTTGAATGCCAGTAGAAATCACACTGGTTAATGGTTAATGGGGATAATATCCAACAGGAAGCCATGCTCAGAAGAAACCTGCTGAAATTAAAGGATTTAAATACTTGATTTAAGGCCATTGATTTGAGAACATATGAAGAGCCTGCTAGATCAGGCCAGTAATCCATCTTGTGCAGAATCCTGTTCTCACAGTGAGAAGCCTGCAAGCTGGACCTGGGTGCAGCAGCCCTCTACCCACCTGGGATTTCCAGCAACTGGTCTTCAGAAGCATAATGCTTCTGATGCTGAAATAGTGGAGGCAGAATGTGGCCATTGGCCATGCTGGCTGGGGCTGTTGGGAGTTGTAGTCCAAAGCATCTGGCGGGCACCAGCTTGGCCACCCCTGATCTATAGCTATCATTGTCTACTATATATTTTGGAAAGTGGTTTGTCTGTCTTGTCTGTTTGCCCATTTGTTCTCTATGCATTTGGATACCTCTTAAGATACTGTCACCAAACTCAGCAAGAGCATTCCCAAGGGGGAAGAGGAGGTTGTTTTCATTGACGCTTGGACACTGGCCACTATTTCTGAATCAAGCTGGAGAACAGAAATGTGAATTTGGTCAGACTTTGCCTGGGTTTTTTTGGTCATTGGTTTGGCCACCTCACCAAAATTAGCATGGAGGTTCCTGAAGTTGGGCAGCAGACTGAATTGTCATTTGAATGCTGGATGCCATTTGGAATTAAGTTGGCAGACCAAAATGTCTCGTCACTTTGTGGATTAGTTTACTCTCTTTGTTGATGGGGATGCTCCACTAATGGGACTTATATTCACTTAGGATGGGAGTGTCAGGCCACAAACAAGTTTTCAAACAATGTGTTCCATGTGATTTCTAGAATTCTAAATTTTACGGTGGTTAAAGACCCAGGCTTGGTATTGCTATTTTGGTATTGTTAGGACACTTGCTGTTGTTATTTTGAGTAGCTAATAAAGATATTTTAATTAAGCCATCAATAATTCATTTCCTGATAGCAGCCCAGATGGAAATTGCATTCTTATGAAGAAGTGATTGTTTGTTAACTATGCAAAACTGGTATGATAGGGTTTGGAAGGTTTTGCTTGCAGACAAACTAACACAATTTTGCAGAACGGTTAAAGCTGACTTTACTAGAGATCATTTTTATACCTGGTCTCCCTTCATTTCTCCCCTCCCTTTCATTAATTCCCCACCAGAAGAACCTAGACCATCATCTGTTCACTTCTCTTTTTGGAGAGGTATAGTATTCTGATCTTGGTTCATTTTCTTTATTTAGATATCATGTCACTGAGTCTCTCCAAGGTTTAAAGAAGCTTGTTGTTAACTTTGCAAGTCTGCTGCCGTAATCAATCCTGTATGTTAGGTATTTATAGATATATTATTTCCAAAGACACCCACTCCCCATATGATCTTTGGAATATTTTTAGCGTTTTATATCCATTTGTTTGCTTTAATGTTTCATCTGTAATAAACGCTTTTAAAAAAAGAAATTTGCACACCTCCAAATTTTCAGTGCAGTTCTCCAGTTAAGTAATGTGCACAAAAATGCATATACCAGTTTTTCACATACCAATAATCTCTTCTGGGGGGAAAATCAAAAGAAAGAAACTCACAAGTCAATGAAGGAATAAAATGCACATATTAGGGGAAAATAGTATACAAAAATGCATGGTATTAGAGAAAATCGGTTTGTGACAATATGTTTATTTGGCAAAATTGCACACAAAAATGTGTATTTTAGGAGAAATTTACACTAAAATGCTGGTGAATTTTCATGAAAATTTCTTCTTTTTTTGAATTGCAAACTGATGTGGAAAAATGAAGCACTGAATGTAAGGTTGGAAAGATGAGAAATGGATAAAAACTGAAATGGATATATTTGCTTATCCCTCGTTGCCTCCTATCACCTGCATTAAAAGGTGTATCATCTGAGATGACATGTGATAAGCCTTTTCTTATAACTAGGAAACATGCTTATTGCAGGGCAAACTTTGCCATTTTTTGTGATGCATGCTGAGGCTTTGTTATTGTTGCTGATGGGTCTCCCAATTAATATGCATGGATATAATGTGTTGGCTGCAGCACTGCAATATCCTCAGGGCGTTTAACGTGCAGGTAAAGATAGCTACTCCTTTCCCTCTGCTTCAAGTCTGGGAAGCTGTTTCAGTGCTAAGATCACATAGCTCAATGTTCTTCAACTTTGAGTCCCCAGATGTTGTTGGACTGCGACCCCTATCATCCCTAACCATTGACTAAGCTGGCTGGGGCTGATGGGAGTTGTAGTCTAGCAACATCTGGGAGCCAAGGTTGAAGAACACTGACATAGCTTAAACATTTTCCAGAATGGCTTTATGTTGGTCACTCCTGCATTTCCCTAGCATTACTGAGCCCTTTGCCCCTCAGTGGGTGCAGTATGAGGTCAAGTGATTTCCTACAATAGTTTCCACATAAAAATAATTATTTTTCTGTATTTAGTTGCATCAACCAACTTGCAGGCTTTTAAAATCTTTTTTTTTATAAAAAAACTATCACATAATTTCCCTCATTCTCATGTCTCTTTCATCTTTAAGATAACTTGGTCTATTTTAATGTACCCTCGAGAACAAGGGAACATGCTTTAATCTGCTCATCTCTGGGGAGGCCTTGGGGTAGGGGTGGGGGTTGAGTTTAAAACTAGTCACAAATTGAGACCAGGACATGAAACCAGAAAGTCATGGTGATTAAGGCTCTGATCCTGTGGCATATGGGGAGTTACTCCTATTGAACGAAATGGGCTTGACTTGTGTGAATTTTTATTCAGCTATCTAGCAAATTCTTGCACTGCACTTTACAAACATTAAAAATAAAGGTTTTCTTAAAACATACAACCAAAACCCAGCAGAATCAGAAAAAGAGCAGGATAAAGAGCATCAGTAAAAAGAATATATGTGATTTAAAAACTTGCTAGTAGGGTTTGTGGCAGAGCTCAAATATAAGCCAAAGGCTCTTCCTGATTCATGACAACACTGTATGAGGGCTTAACCTATGCTATATTTTTAATGTGTCATGTTATTAGGGAACTTAGCCATGCCATACTCTAAGCAGCGATTTTACTTCATTCACACCATATATTTAAAGCACTATGATATCACTTCAAACAGTCATGGCTTCCCCCAAAGAATTCTGGGACCTGTCATTTATTAAAGGTGTTGAGAACTGTCAGGAGATCTCTATTCCCCTTCCAGAGCTACACTTCTCAGAGTAGTATAGCAATCAAGCTCTCTTCTTGTTGCTGCATGGAATAACATATGAATCTAACCTTTGGAGCTTGTAAGTAAAGCATTTAAACTTACTAACAGTGTAGTCTGTTAATTGTGAGAGGGATAGAGAAAGGAAGCACTGTGAGTGGACTAAATGGGACATTTAAAAAGTCTAACTATCCATATTTGTCTGTGCTGCATGGTTTTGGATTTTTAAACTCAGCTGGCGGCTCTGTCCTGCTAGAGTGTATGTTTAGCCCTGCACTCTGGACCTAGCAATGCAGCAAATTCTTTTATCAATTACCCCACAGCTAGGTGATCTCTATATCCATTCCCCCCACAGTATCATAGTGCTTCAGATGTGACTTAAACTGCTGATGGGGGCATATTCTTTTATCTACCCCATTCATTTTTGAGCCTGTACTATCCTGCATTTATTAACCAAATGGAAGGATGCTCCAGGGATGCTCCATGATGGTTAAAGTGGCCTAAAAGTGCTTTAACTGTGTGATGTGCACCCATTAGCTCTTTGTGGGTCCACTTTTGTTGTCCATCTCTTATTCCTTATGGCACAGGAATATAACGTTAGAGTGTGTGAACAACCACAAATAACAAGGAGCAGTATTCTGATAGGGTGGTATAGTGGTTAGTGACATCGTTCAACCATGAATGGTTAATGCCATCTAACAATCCATTTCATTTGATTGGCTTCTGATTTGTTTTAGCTGTCATGGACTCGCTCGTCTTTTTCTGGAGCTCGGCATCTCCCAGAATTTGTTCTCAGCACAGCTTTCCAAGGTTGGCTTGTTGGTTGCTAAATCCCTTTTGCCCTGGCTGGCTAATAAAATGCTTGATTTGCAGTGCTTCGACAATAAACACCGCTCTCATATTTATCTGCATGAAGAGACATCTGTTTATCATATGCCGCACGCCCGATAAGGGACCTTCTCCTCCTTTCTCGTTCCCAGATTAAAGATCCCAATTAATGTAATTTGCTGGGAGTCGACCCACGACACAGCTTTTAAATCAGTGTCAGGCAAGCCTCTCTGGGTTAATCCTGCACATCTGAATCCAGATGAAAACCAGCATGGCAAGGTCAGGCAGTACAAATTGATGGATCTTTATCCTTTTAACCTTACAAGTGTTGCAGGAAGGGGAACAGTTTCAGGCTTAGTTCCTTCCAATTACTTCACTTCCCTGCATGGAACATGCATCGAGTGACGAATAGCTCCTTGCTTTCTCTGATAAAAATGGGTGTTCAAGCAGCAACTTTGTCCTCGACTTTTCCTATTTATTCCCATTTCCCTTCTCACTCATGTTTTTGTTGAAATGGCGAATGCTTTATAAATTTTTGCTTTATAATTTTTGCTTTATAAATTTTGGGCGGGGAAGGACCTCCCCTCTTGCACTGGGCTCTACTTTTTATCTGAAACAGGCATTTGTCATATTTATTTAGCTTATTCTCTTCCCCCAGACCTGGGGAAAAAATGTTCTTTACAGAAGCCAATAAAAGACTAGTCACAACAACTGACGTGATACAAGTCCTGAAAATAACTGTCTAAAAGAAAAGAAAAGAAAGGTCTGGATAACAGTCTGCTTAAAAAGGGCAAGACCCTTGATCTGTCGCACACTGCTGGCAAACTGATGCCGAAGTTTAGGGCACAGCACTAAAAGGCTTATTGGTAAACTGATGTTGGGATCACCAGGAGATTGTTATCCCCAGGTCTTTGAGAAGGCCTGTAGCTCAGCGGCAGAGCACCTGCTTGCCTGCAGAACATCTCAGGTTCAGGCCTTGGGATCTCCAGATAAGGCTGGGAATTCATTTCATTCTGAAATCCTGTACAGCTGCTACCTGTCGATACAAACAAATACTGAGCTAGAAGGACCAATGGTCTGACTCAATATAAGGCAGCTTCCCATGTTCCCATCTCAGGGATCAGGAAGGTTCATATGTAAGAAAGTATCCTAGGTCCACACTAGGGCTGTGTATCAGATACAGCCAAATCCCAGATCCCAGACTGAATCAGGCTGAGGCAGCCCTGGATTGCCCCCAGTCAGATTGGACCGATCTCAGGCAGTCAGAGGGGAGGAGGAGGAGGAGGGGGTGATTGGGCGATGTGTGTGTGTGTGTGTGTGTGTAGAAGGAGATGCACACAGTCTCCTCCCCTTTCCCTACTGCATGCTTAATTAAAGCCTAATTAAACTGCATATATCATCTCAATTCAGTTTGGGGCCTGGATCCAAGTCTTCTTGTTCCCAGACTGTCCTGGGTCAGATAGGATCCACTCTCAAGTACCACAGTGGGCCCTGAATCTGATCAGAAGAGTAATGCACAACCTTATCTTTTTTACTTTGCTCCCTTTCATCATCATCATCATCATCATCATCATTATTATTATTATTATTTTATTTTATTTATTTGCCACCCATCTGACTGGGTTCCCCCAGCCACTCTGGGCAGCTTCCAGCAAATTAAAACACAAGTTATGTTGGCCTAAATTTGTACTAACACATATAAGTTAGCATATGTAACTTTAATGCAAATTTGTGTCATCAGTCTGTCCCTGGAGCCATTCAAGGACCTAGCAATGCTTTTGCCATTCACAAACATGAAGATGCTAACGCTGAGGCCTACCATTCAGCAGAAGGATTGAACGGGCAGCTAGAGCTGTTCCTGTTTTGCTAGTGTCCTTTTGGATGCTACAGACTCCCACTTCCATCACATAATGTGAAACGATTGCGTCAGCACACCCAAGATGTTTGCTTCTCCTTTTAGAGGACCAGAAAGTGGAAGTAAAGACAATGAAAAACAATTTCAGGTGGGGCTGCAATGCATCATTTTTGACTTGGTTTTAAACATTTAAATGTCAGTGCTTAGTCATGAGAAGGCAAGATGGTTATCGACCGCCATGCAATTTCCACCACACATTTCTTTAAAAACTGTTTTTTGAACCCTTGCCATTTTCTGTTGGCAAGAGCTGAAATGCAGGGGAGACAAGAGGACATCTATTTTGGATCCTTATTTTGAAAAAAGGCTTCAGATACCATAGAAATCAACTGGCACAGACAGACGGCACTGGCTTTTTCTTTTCACAGCGTTGGCAAATTACTCATATCAATGGAACACATACTTAGCGGAGCGGAAGCGAGCACCAATAACGTTTCAATCAGCCTTGGCAGATGTATACAGTTCTTTCTTTGATCTCATGGGATGCCATATTTAGATGACATAGTTTTTGCCCCAGCTATCTTTCTCAAACTCCGTCTGACACAAGCAGACATCCATTTTTCGTAAGCTAAAATTAGCACCTTTTAATTTATTTTGCAGATAAACAAAGTTCTGCAGGGAAATGCCAAGTACAAAGCCAGCGGGCGGGTATGGGGTTTATCCGCTTCAGCTTAATTCCTATTCTGAATTTAAGAAACGGAAATAACATTGGGATTACATATGGAATACACGGAAATGGCTGTGAAAACGGGATGGCCGCCTAGTTTCTGACTTTGACGGGCGGAAAAGTGGTGATGGCAGAAACTGCTTTAATGCTGCAAATTATAAACTAGAATTTCGGGGAAATAATTGTTTTCCAGTTTGGTTCTTTGCTTTCTTTAGCTGTAATCGTTATGGGTGTGGCATGAACTACATAGGCAATGAGACTAACCATATGCTCTTTCAGTTACACAAACCCAAGGGTTGTTAACTAGGGACCTTCCAAATATTGCTGGACTCCAACTCCCATCAGCCCCAGGCAGCATGGCCAGTGCCAAGGGATGATGAGAGATGGAGTCCAGCAACATCTGGTGGGCCAAAGGTTAGTCAACCTTGCACTAACTGATCCAACAGGTGTCTCTGGTGACCATTGTGCTGACCTAGTACTCTCCAGATGTTTTGGATTACAATGCCCATTATCCCCGACTATTGGTCAGGCTGGCTGGGGCCAGCTGCTCTGTGGCTAATGGAAGTTGCAGTTCAGAATGTCTGGAGGACACTAACTTGCCTAAGGCTGGTCTTGTGGTACATCACTCAAAGCTGTGCAAAATCTGCCCCCGACACATGTTGCACCATTTTCTATCATAGCGCTAAGCTTACTTCTGATCAATGCAGATTCCCATTCTGCAGGGGATTCTGAGTTGCACCTCTCAGATTGCAGATCATGAGCCACAACCCGATTCTGGAAAAGCTGACATCACCCTGGAGCCATTTTTATACTTAAGTGCAGGGTCACAGTCCTATTGCTAAATGGCTCAGTACCAAAGTACAATGGGTCCTGGTTTCACATAGTTTCCTCAGATGAGGTTTTCTGCCACCCTGTCCTAGGCAAAGATTTCAGGATGGCGGTAGTCCATCTGTTGCTTCAGCTGCAGCTGGAATCAGGAAATATTTCTATACATTCAAATATGGTTGATCGCCAAGGTGGTGTCTGATTTGGGATCCATTTTGAAACTTCTTTTCATTTTGTTTTGATTGAAGGTTATGTTTTATTATCAACTCTCATGTCCAGCTGACACAGCCAGATAGTTTAACAAGAAAGGTAAATGACTTATTCTTCAACAACCCTGGGCAACGGCTTGTGCAAACTACCAATCCCAGCTAAGATGCATTCTATGGGTTGCCACACCGGTCCACAGAGGTCTTCCCAGGTCCCAATGGCCCACCTAGTCCAGCATCCTGTTCTCTCAGTGGCCAACCAGATGTTTGCAGAAAACCTGTAAGCAGGACCTGAGCACCACAGCACTTTCCCCTCCAGCAGTTTCCAGCAACTGGCTCCCATAAGCATTACTGCCTCCAAAGAAGGCACCTGTAAACTTTTATATACAGTATAGTGTCTCTCTCCAAGTGTATTTGGCACTTTTTGTTTTGGCCTGTGGTGCTTTAGCCTCTCTAAATTGCTACCCTTTGCCCTTATACTCACACTGCCTGGTTCTTTGCATCCCCCACACCTAGGAGAATCAAAGTCAAGGATGAAAAATTGTAAAAATAAATAAATAAATTGCAAGCTTTTGTGAAATAAAAGAAACTGTGCAAAATGTGCTTGATTTGCATAATTTGTGGACGTTGCGGAATACAGTTTTTCTAGTCGCAGAATGACTTGCTTTGATTGTCTGTTTTGTGCAGAGGACACCCTCTTGGGTAGTGAAGGCTGTGCCTAAAAAAGCTCAGTGTATCATTTGCTAAAAGGCTTTACATATTTCCATATCCGTCATGGCCTTTCAGAATCTTCCGACACTAAAGTCAAAATGAACTTGAGAAGGGAAACTTGCAATCGCCCTTGAGTAAATGTTTTGGGGCAGTTGGAACTGTTGCTTTTTTCTGTTCCCCGAGGAGCTCAGATTTCACGGGAGGAGAAGCCAGACAGAGGGACCACGAGACGATTAGCCGCAGAAGCCCAACTTGGGGGTTTTCACATTAACCTGTCATGTCAAAAGCTCAATGATAAGATGGAGAAAATCTAGGGTGGATGGGGAAGCTCATGCTGCAAGGCAAACAAATTCCAAATACCAAGCCATTTAATTTTACTAATTATCCTAGCCTGTGGCTCCCCCTCCCCCTCCCCCTCCCTACTATGAACTAAGGAGATGATATAGCGGTTGGCATTTTCTAAAGCCATCTTAACTAATGGCAAGTACTGATAATCCATGGATTCTTTCTCAAGAATGCACAGAAGATGAATTGATTTACTTATGCTCACAAATGGATATCTGTACAAAGAAAATGATCCATCACATTGGAAT
The DNA here is from genome assembly GCF_964234715.1 of Podarcis melisellensis. NCBI lineage: Eukaryota > Metazoa > Chordata > Lepidosauria > Squamata > Lacertidae > Podarcis > Podarcis melisellensis. The sequence continues at coordinate 40,295,255 of NC_138540.1, read as the reverse complement.
AAGATTGGCTCTTTACCCCAACTAGGTGGCCTTAAAACTCAGTGTTAAAAATAAAATTAAATCTATCCTACATATAAAGACTAGTTGGATTTTTTTTTTGGGGGGGGGGGTGAAGTTTACCCTGAAATAAAAACAGTGTCATTCCAGAGCTCCATATGTGCTCAGATGTGCTTATAGAGCTCTTTCAGGTGCGTAAGTGTATCACTTGTTTTAATGGAAGGAAATGAAAGACACACACTAAAAGTATCTTCACATAGTTTTCCTTCCTCCCCAATGGACAGCCCTGCAAGTGAGGAGTTTGTTCTACCTGATTAAGGTAGCTTGTTTTGTTTGCCAAGCTGAAGACCAATGGGATACATTTGAAAATGAGTCAGTGGAAGTCCAGCAGCAAGTGGTCACCCAAGTCTTTTTCTAATGCACAAGGACAGAATTAAAAGGGGCGTGAATCTATCAACTTTTGGTCCTCTCAATTTTGTCCAGGCTTAAATTCAGTTCTAAACAATTCTGAAGCATTTTGTGTGTTTGTGTTTGGAAATATTCTTCTATAAATTCATAGCATTTGGGGGCAAATTTATCCTAATAAACACATTTTTATATGATTTTTTTGGACAAACATACACATTTTTGCAAGCCATTTCCCCGTACATAATGCATGATGTTATATGTGTTTATAGGCATATTTTATCCTCCTGTATATGCCTTTTTGTACACATTGCTGGGCCAGAGAACTGCACTGAAATTTTTTGAAAAGTGTGAATTTTGAAGGGTAGCTGCGTTTTGATTCGTGTATTGTTTTAGAAAGTGCGAATTTGCTACATTTGCCTTTAAATGCGAAGTGAACCAAATCCACCCCCCATTCCTAGCCCAGAACATCTATGTCTCATCTAGAAAGGCCACAATCAGCAACATCTTACAGCTGTTGTGACGATGATTACAATTTCTGCCTTTTGTCCTCTCTCTTTCCCTTGTCGCACCACACCTTTCATTCTTTCGTTCATTCTTCCCTCCTTCCTTCCTTCCTCAAATGGGAAAGAGTCAAGAGCCAATTTGCCAGCGGTTTCCCTTGTTGCCAAGGTTCTGGACTGGCATTTAGGGTAGGCAATCACTGGATTGTCTTCTGTGTTCGGTTTTGACAGCCAGGGTAGGAACTTGTAGCACGCAGCGAGGACAGGGACCAGCCATTGGGGATTTGAGCGAATGTTTCGTCTTGGATTCTGTTGAAGTGTATACTTAACTGTTGGAACTGTGCTGGCAATGACAGCCTTTGACACTCTGCAGAGCAGAAGACCCCAGTGTAGGAATGGCAGTGCCTACTCTGAAAGTGAGAAGGTAAAAGTTTATTTTTGTATTTCCCCCCTTCCTCCTGTGCGCTGTCTCTCTCTCTCTCTCTCCCCCGCACACCCCACCCCACCCTGCCTCTCTCTATAGCATGTAACAAGACCACCAAGAGTGGCCTTTCCCCCTGTACTATGTACTATTCTCATTTATGTTTTTCCCCCTTTAAAAAAAAAGTTTGCCTGAGGTCATCCACCTAGTTTCACCCTCCCCAAACAGGAAACGGGTTTCAGATGTTTATATGTTAAAAAGCAAGACAGCTAATCTGCCCATTTAACAGGCATTGGCAACTGGCAAAGATTCCCCCCACTCCTCTTTGCTACATTATTAGCTTTCAGTTCAAGTTACATGTTCTTTCAATAAGAGTCCAAGATCCAAAATATTGGATAACCCACCATTTCCTTTTGGAGCTGATTGGAGAGAGCCAAGATCAGCTTGAAACTGAAGTATTAAACTCAGAATTCAGAATTCAGATTTTCTGTTTTTGTTTTTTGTTTTGTTTCTTTAAACGCAGGGTAAAAAAATAAACCCCACTCACGAAACTATTCAGATAATATGGCTTATCTTAAGCAAACTTGCATGTTTTGTTGATGTATGTGTATCGTGTTTGAGCCCAAGTAATTATAGTGGCCACGATTCGTCTAAAGCCATTGTCAGTTAAAATGAGAGTCTCTTGAGCACCAGAGTAAGTCCCACTGAACTCATTGGACTTTGGAGTAGGGTTGTGTTGTGTCACTTTCATTAGGGAAGTATAATCCTACTCAGAAGTAAGTCACCACTTATTTCAATGATGATTCCTCCCCGGTAAGTGTCACCTGAAAGTCATTCCTGTTTTCTGCAGCCATTGCTTCTTTGTGTCTTAGATATAAAAAGAGAGAAAACGTTTATAAGAAAGGTACAATAGCTGAAGGAGATATCTTGAACTAGACAGTGCATGCAGGAAATGTAGGGATAGACAAATATCTCAACGTTGCTTATATGTTTTTCATTTTTCCACCCTTAAATTCAGTTCTCCACATTTCCACACCAGTTTTCAAATTCTTTTCTTGTTTAAGTCCTCATGAATATTCACTACCATTTTAGCACTGATTTCTCCTGATAGACACATTTTTCTATGCAATTTTACCCAATGCACACAATTTTGCAAAGTATTTTTGCCTAATATAAGACATTTTTGTATGTTCATTTCACAAATATATGACTTTAAATGCACACTTTGCCCCAATAGGTGCATTTTTGTATGTATCACTTGGGTGGAGAACTGCATTGCAAAATTCAGAGATGTGAGACTGTTGAAGGATAGCTGTGTTTCGGCTTGTGCTTTGCTTCAGAAAGTGCAAAATAGGTTGCTTATCCTTTAAATGTGAATTGAATCAAATTTCTTTCCTAAGGAGATCACAATCTTCCCTCCAAGTTTTCATAAATTAAGTGCAGCACATGCTCACTGTTAAATTGATAAGATAATTAGCAGTCAATAAATGTGTCCATGTGCACACACATATATATGTATACATAGTCTGCCTTGACATTGCCTTTGATGTGTAGCGATGTCAATTGTTTTAGTTTTAGGCAGAGATCATGTGAGCTTTTATCCAACACGGTCATGGAGCAGCTCAAGGAAAACTGCATATGAAACAAATCCAAAGAAAGGACGTACAAATTTGCAAGTCTAGTTAAGAATAAAGATATACCCTTCTAACCTGATGTTTGGTAAGGTGCTTTGATTTAAAACTTGGCACCCCAAAACTTGTCAGCCAATCTTAACACATTTCCCCCTTAATATATAAGCTTGTTGAATTTATTTATTTATTTGCTTACGCTGTCTGCCTCTCTAATAAAAAGAAAATTCCAGATTTACCCCAGACAAATTAGGCAAAATGAATAATCCCCACTCTGGCAAAACATTTGTTTGCCGATCTATTGCTATTATTTGTCGAGTGTGAACACTCGACAAATAATAGCAATAAACACATTTTTGCAGGACCAAACTGCCTGTGACATTATTCACACGTGTAACATCGAGGCATTTTATTTTTGGAGGAAAAATAGCTGCAAAGTCTCCCCAATCTGGAATGTGTTCTGGCTCTGGATTGGAGGACTGTGCTGGTTTTCTTCAGAAAATTCCTCTCTTTCCTGGCTGCCTCCCTACAAGTACAAAAATAGGCCAAGTAGAGGGAAATTATCTTCAGAAAACTAAGGTAAGACCCCACTCTTGACCAGGAGCTCATTCTGGATCAGGATGAGCATGTCTGTAAATACATAGATGTGTCCCATATAGATTCCAATATAATATTTACCATCTAATTTTATTTCAGTTAGGTGAGTTTCGAAGGACATAAGGGCCCTTCTGGATTAGACCAAAATTCCTGCAACCAGGAGCAGATACCCAGGCACCAGTGGGAAGTTCAAAAGGCAGTACAACCTCCAGTTTGCCCCTGGCATCAGTTATTCAAAAGCATCCTACCTTTGGGGGGGGGGTATTATTGGGGTGGGACTAGGAGACATGAGCCCTTCATCTTTTTCTGAGTGCCCCAGACTTTCCTGAATTCAGAAGAAACTTAACCCAGATGTTGATTTGGATTACTGGGAAGGAGATTGAAAATGACTTTCTGTAGAGATTATTTGGAGGGTAACTGCAGGGGAATTGATTTGGAGCAGAATCTACTAAGGACCAAATGAATTAAAATGTATTTTAATAGTTTGTTGGAAGCCGCCCAGAGTGGCTGGGGAAACCCAGCCAGATGGGCGGGGTATAAATAATAAATTACTATTATTACTATTACTATTACTGTTACTATTACTATTACTATATAAATGGGATGTATTTGGAATAATCCTGAGTGAAGCATGAATCAACTGAAGAGTTGATCTGAAGAGTGATTTGAATGGGACATTAGTTAACAACAATAAAAATTTATTACCTGACCTTCAGCCTAAAGGTCAACCATTAAAACACAATGTTAAAAAAAGATTTGCTTTCTATGACACTTAGGGTTGTGTCCAATTACTTTTTATTCAGAGTAAACCCACTGAAATGAATGGACTTTATGTTATGTTATGTTTATTCATGGAGTTGGACTAGATGGTCCCTCAAGGTCCCTTCCAACTCTGTGATTCTATTCATTTCAATGGGTGTACTAACACTGGGTACAAACCTTACATTCTAAAATGGGGTGCACCCACCCACTTGTAAATGTTAAGGACATTTGTGTCTATGGACCTATGCCATTAACCTTTTAAGTACCTTGCTACACCTCTGGCTGCCTTTGAACACATTTGCTGTTATGCCAAATAGGCTTGTTCTCTGAGATTGTGTCTAATTCTTTCTGCTGAAGGGCATCTAAGCTAGTGGCAGAGCATAACAGGAGTGATCAGAGGGTATTTTTCACATACAGCTTGTGTTCTTTATGCAGGCTAGTAGGGCTGGACAAATGGTCAATTTCAGATACAGAATCTGAGAATCATAGAACTGGAAGGGATGCTGAGGGTTATCTAGTTAACTCCTAATCTCAAGATGTGGTACCCCATCCAATTTGAAACCATACCAGACCCTGCTTAGCTTTGCAAATTTGCTAGCAGTTTTATTGCTGCGTCATTAGTTTCCTCTTGGTTTCTTATAATTATCTTGATAACAACCAGCCCTGCCAGTCCCCATCACTTTTCTGATGGTATTTGCATTTTTTTAAAATAAAAAAGCTTGCATATTAAATGCGAATAAGCTTTAATGTCAGTCCTTCAGCTGCAAAGTCATTCATCTATGTGGGCAGGAGGGAGAAAAATAATACAAACATATACTCTCCAGAATTTGCAGATAAAAATCAGAATGTGCTTGTAACACAGCAATTATGCTATTCTCATTCCAAGGGTTAGGGCTAGGGCTCATTATATATTATACTTCATTGATGACACTCCTCCATTTGCTGTAGTCTTCTCTCCTGCAATAGCTTCTACAGCACTTAAAAGAAAGGCCTTTATTCTAAAGTATGCCAGAAAAACATGAATGGTCTTACAATCTGCTATGAATGGTTTACAAGGAGCTTCCAAAGTGTGTGAAATGGCAGGCAGTTTTCTACATGACTGTTTAAGGTTCCTGTGTGCATTTTGACATCTTTGTGCCTTACAGGTGAGAGGCATCCACCATTACCTTAAATTTAGATTTTAACTTATTTATTAACAAGAGTATTTAAAAACCACCAATTCGTTTTAAAAAAGTATATAAGTAAATAAGATCACTGAAACATCATCAAATTATACAATCCTAAAACACAGAATAAATAACCAACAGTGAATCAAATCAATGATTGGAAAATGCTTGCCAAAACAAACGTTTTCAGCAAGTGATGAAATATTAGAGTTGTAGGTGCCTGTCTGATTTCAATTGGAACAGTGTCTTGAAATAGTGGTGCCCCTATGCTAAGAGCCTTAGTTTTTGTAGAAACTAAATGAGTATGAGATAACTGTGGAAACGTCAGGAGGGCTTCTCCATATAATCACAGTGATTTGGCTGATGGACAAGAAACAAGGCAGGCTTTCAGGTAACCTGGTTCTAGACCATTTAGGGCTTTATACACAAGGAGTAATACCTTCAGTTTAACTTGGTAGTGTAGTGGCAGCCAGTGCATAGCTTTCAGTGCTGGTGTAATATTCTACTACTGCCTAAGATTTCCAAACCAACCACAAGGGTAGCCCCACATACAGCATATTGGAGTAGTCTAACCTAGGGGTTACCAAGGTCTGAACCTATACACAGTGCTTTTTTCCCCTTAAAAATGTTTAGGGGTACTCTCATTTTCCTACTCATATTAAAATACTGCCCCTCAATGAGGTCAAACTTAGATTCACAAAATGTTTAGGGGTAGGCATCTCCCCCCCAAAAAAGTACTGGCTATACAGCTATACACCTGTATAAGGAACTGAAGATCAAGTAATGGCAAATCTAGCAATCTGAACAACACCATTTGAAATTATTATTTCATTATTTCTTAATATACTCATCACTATCAAAATCGATCAACACATTAAAATAAGGCTGTAGTTGTAGTAGTGAATAAGCTAAGCAACTTTCATTTCATTAAGAAGTTGACAATAATATTCAGCAAAATCACCCAAGTGCAAAAGAAATACAACAATCACAAATCAACTGGCCAATTAGCCAATTAGCCAATTGATCTGACTTCAGATAGAATGTATAAGTGACCCTCTTTGTAATTATGCTTTTAAAAATTGCTTTTCATTTGCTTTTATATCAAATTGCTAAAACAATTCATTGTACATACCCTCGCATTACATCACAACAACCCAGCTATTCAAACCAGGACTCGTATTGATTCCCCGTTATTGAAGAAATCTGTCTTTCTTTGGAGAAGTACTGTAACTGAATGGCTGTGGTCTCCCTTGAGCAGAGTCTACAATCAGGATAAAAATCAGAGCAACAAACTTCTTCTGATACACAGGACACTGCCTTATATTGATTGAGGTTATTTGCCCATCTAGTTCGGACTAAGTGATCTCAGTAGCAAAGTGGCAGAGTATGTGCTTTGCATACAGAAGGTTAAATCCCTGGCACCTCCAGGTAGAGCTGGGAATGTCCTGTGTTGGAAAGCCTGGCAAGCTGCTGCCAGTCAATGTAGACAGTACTGAGCTGGATGAACCAATGGTCATGACCCAGCGAAAGGCAACTTCCTGCAAGAGAGTCCATATAGTGTGATTTAGTTGAACTAAGACCTGGGTTGAGCCATGGAGCTCACAGAGTGACTTTGAGCATCTCAGCCTAATGGTACATGGTCATTGCTAGGATAAAATGGGGAACCCCATATGCCACCTTGAGCTCATTGTGGGAAAAGTGGGATAGAAATATTACAATGTATGCAAATGGAATGATTGTCCAAATTGAGACAATGGCAAAGGCTGTCAGCAGCTTGAATGCTATGTTCTGGACCTGCTGAGGTTTCTGGAGACTTGGGTTTATAAGTGATAAGTTCCAGAAAATAAAATTGTCGTTGGTGAATAGGGACCATTGGGGTGTATGATGACTCAAAGGAATTTCATGACTATCCAACCGTGTGAAAAAGACACACTAGAGCAAGCTTGCAAATTGCTTCTCATCTGGTCACCTGTTGGTTGAGCAAGAGGTTTAGAGGCAGGAATTTCTATGGACTTCTTTACGTGCTTTGAGATACGGCATCTAAACCTTTCCAAAATGGAAGGAATAAGCCTATGGGTGGGGTTCCTTTGGCCTTCCATATTTGTGGGACTCCAGCTCCCATCAGCCCCAGGCAGCATGGCAAATAGTAGTTCAACAATGTCTGGAGGGCCATGGGTTCCAGACTTTTCTTGCTGCCATGGATGGTAAATGTTTGCTGGACAGGAAATTAAAATCATTCTCTTTCTGAGGGTCGAAAAGGAAGAAGACTGTTTTTGTTATTAATGAAAGATGTTAACCAAAAGCATTAAGCAAGTTCTTCTGCAATCCTTATAACTTCCTCCGATCTAAAATATGTAGTTTGGGGATTTGACTAATACAGCCAATCAATTAGCTTGCATTTTTAAAAGCCAGCGGACGACACCCCCCCTTCTCCTCCATTTGACCAGGAGGCCTTGGAATGTCAACAGTTACGAATGTGGAAGTTAAATGGTGTCCACAAATATATTGTAAAACTGTGTAAACCAAATGCAGCAATATTTTCCAAATGAACACCTGGAAGGTGTAAATCAAAAATATTGTAAACACTTCAGAGGGGAACACATGACAGAAACACTGGCGTGCTGTACGATGCGGCCAATCGTGGTATGGAGGCCTAAATCGATAAATCAGACTATGAACCTTACACTAATAAACACCTTCCCAAAGAGAAAGAGAGCTTCTCTACTCTCGGAACTTAAACTTGTTCTCTACTATGGCAGACAAAGTTTATGTGGGTATCATTTAAGCAACATGTTAGAATCCAATTCTGATTAAATCTAAAAATAGATAAGCACGATCCTTTTAAACGAATTCGTAAGATTGTTTTCAAAATAATAGATACTTTGTTTTATATTTTACACGGTTAACTATTTATTTCAGTCATTTGCTCTGTTTCTAAGTGACTTAGAATACAAATGCAGAGTTAAAAACATAGCCATATATTGATTTATATATCTTAGTTACATTGTATAAATGTAACATATTTATTTGTAACTGTGCATTTTTGTAATATTTTGTTTATATTGTCGGTTGTTGCTTCAGTTTTTTGTACACAGCTAGGAGATTGTTTAATAAATTAAGTGGTATAGAAATTTAATAATCATCAATCAATCCCTAACGCAGGGAAAGTGAATCTATGGCCCTCCAGTTTTTTCTAAACCATAACTCCCATCATGCCTCACCATTGGTCATGAGGTTAGGAATGATTGGTGTGGTAGTCCAACAACATCTGGAGGGCCACAGGTTCCCAATCTCTGGTAACAAAACCATAATCTCATGAATTGTATCAACAACAGCAGCAGTGAAAACATCAATATGATCATGTTAACCTATCGCTATCCACCCAATGCCTGGGAAAAGGGGAAGGCCTTAACCTGGCACTGAAAATATGTGAAAATCACTTCCTGGCAGGCCTTCCTAGGGACAGCATTTCATAGCTAGGGGAGCCACAACCAAAAAGGCCCTCTCACCTTGCTTTACATAACACTGTTCTTAACCTATAACTGTGGTTGTAACTTACAGTTTTTTGTTGTATAAACTGGGTTCATGTTATCAGATCCAAATGATTTAAAATCAGCTGGCATTTGATGCAAGAAAAATACAGCATAAAATTAAAGCCATTGAACAACCCCAGGTGGTAGCTTGTTTTTCTGCATTTTATCTTGTCATGATTAAGCTATACTATGGGCATTGAATGCTAAATATTTCCTTTTTAAAATACCTAGACTGCCAGCGAAGGTTAGTGGCAATTTAATATAATTTGATATGTGGTATTTTTTGTTCCCCAAGTTCATTAGGATAATAAATATGGATCTGGATTTAACAAGCCTTCAAGCTTAGTCCTGCCTGAAAGATAAGGTGGTGTTTTGTTAACAGTGAGGGACATTTTTATTTCTCAAATAAGCAGCACTTTTAAGATGTTGAAAAAGTGTAGAATGGGGCAACCAGGGTGAGCAGGGCATCAGATCACTTTCCTTATGTGTTTGGGTTTCTTTTGTTTGTTTGTGGGAAAGAGATGAATAAGATGGGGCATAGAGGTGTATAAACCTATGTGAGGTGAGAAAAATTGGCCCCTTTCTCATCAGGCTTGAACTTTGAGTCGTCCAAAGAAATAGATGGGCAGAAGAGCCAGAACTGACAGATGAAAGTATTTCATTACGCAAGGCATAGTTAACTTTTGGAATTTGCTACCATATACAGTATATGTAATTGTCCTGATAGCTTTAAAAGGGAGTTAGACATATTCAGGGAGAAGAGAGGAACTATCAGTGCCTATTGATCACAATGGCCATATGAATTCTCCACATTCAGCAGCAATACACTATTGAATACCAGCTGAGGAGAAGTTGTTGTTGTTGTTGTTTGAAATATAACTATTTTATCCTACAGAAAGAAAACCAATAAAGAATTGTGCATCATATAACAAATTACAATTATTATTAATGATAATATTAATTACAAATATATAAAAGATACACATAAATAATTCTGTAAATTACTACTAAATCCTCTTTAAAAGACCTAGGAAATTCAGAAAATAGACATAAAAAGATATTTATCTTTCTAATATTCAAGTTGTGGGTCCTGTTTTTGGCTTGTACAGCCCTGAATGCTGCAACTATGTACGTGTGTTGTAAATGTTGCAACCCAGAAAAGATGTGAACTTCCTGCTTAATGACAAACAACAATACAAGCAAATGAAAATAAGTTGGTCCTTGCGTGACACACGGAGCGAAGGATGGATACAATTAGTCATGTTTCTCAAAAGTAACATCTCGGCAATCGCCCACACTTCCTTGCAAAATTATCCCTCCCCACAACCCCCCTCCAAGAGTGGATGCCAGATGGAACAACAATCAATTCAATGGAAGTTGTGCCAGCCCACAAATGTCTGAAAATCCATGCAGGAAAATCCAGAATGTAGTCTAGAAGTTCTTCAGGAGTATCAGACGAGAGAAATCACATATGTGGCACTGTTAAGCAATAGGCTACCCATTCAAATCTAAAGCCTTAATTTCAATATTTTAGTGGCTTTAAAAAAACAACAACAACCTGTCCTCCTTCCAAGGAACTCAAGGTGGCATATAAAGTTTGGTCCCTTATTCTCACAACAGCCCTGTGAGGTAGGTTAGATTGAGAAATTGGGCTTGCACTTGAAGGAGTCCCAGTGAATTGTAACTGATTGGGGATCTCAACCCAGGTCATCCCAGCACTGGACCCTTCAAGATATCATCTATCTATTGGTTTTAAAGTGGGGCATAAAAAGTATGTAACAAAAACAATGGAGAGGAAACATTTCATCAATTACAATCACCAATCAATAAAACCCAACAGAATACATTAAGTAACATTAGTTTTGTTCCCAAGATTATCCCAGAATAATCAACCTCAGTTGAACAAGTGTAGATAGAGACATAAAACCATTTTCCTCTCTAGTAACACAGAAGATAAAAGTATACCATATGTCTTGAAATTAATCAGATCCAGAAACTTTTTGCAATGCTTTAATTTTTCATGTCAACTTCTCTGTCAATGCTGTATTCTAAAGTTTATGATTTCCCATTTCTTGCCATGACAAGTCTTGGAACAACAAGAAGAAATGTTGTAAGTTCTTTATGCAATACATTTTAGGTTGTTCACAAAAAATAAGTAAAAGGTCCATCAAAGTCATTTTCATCATGCATTCCTGATGATTTGGGCACAGGATGCAATGAGGTGGTCAAACGTAATCTCACTTGCAATACTATTTGCACCTGCAAAAGTTTCAGGGTAGACATACAGCTTTGTTTCCAACCAGTGCATATCCTGTCACCTCCTGCTGAAATCTAGTAACTTTTCATACCACAAATGTTGTTGGGTTTGTTTATTGTCTTGCTTTTGTTGGACTGTAGTCTCTCTGGATAGCGACAATGTGGTATTACCTTGAGGAAGCATTGTTGGACAATTAATAAAGCAGTATGAATCCATCACAAATGTCAAGAACATGTTTCATAATACACCTGCAATAAAACACCAGTTTGGAAGGGCACCTAGTCCAACACAAAAGGGTCCATGTATAGCGGTGGGAAAATGGAGGAGGAAGTTGTGAATCACTAAAACTCATTGAAAGGGATAGAATCCTAGAATCAGACAATTTCAGTGCTCTCAGTTTATCCCCCCCACCTTAATTAATTAATTACATAAACATTTTACACCGCTTGGTTGTAAAAATACTCAAAGCAGTTTACAAAAAAGATAGAACAAGAAAGTCAAGAAAAATCCATAGCCATGCTTTAAAAGATGCAAAAGTTAAGATACTAAAACAGATTACCTCAACTTTTTAAGCATCTGAGTAGGCTTTTTTGAACAAGATTGCTTTAAAGCAGGCACTGAAAATTTCAGTTCTCTATGTTTCTGCAGCAATTTGTGTTCTATTGAAATATTCTCATGAAAATTCACCTTCATTTTAGTGCAGATTACAAAATTTGAGTAAGTGAGAATTCTGAAGGACGGCTATGTTTAGTTCTCACAGATTTGTCTTTAATTGTGAACTGACTCAAAATCCTCCCCCATCCCTACTCATTGCATTGTCCTGTGCAACAAATGTCCCACTAGTGCAAAACATTACACCAGTGGAACAGGCATGCCCCTAAGTCACTTTACTTAGAGTTACACTGGATTCAACCCACTAATAGTAACTAGGAAGGGCTGTCTCCATTGCCCCCTGAGCCTTATTCTAGGGCATGGGTAGGCAAACTAAGGCCCAAGGGCTGGATCCAGCCCAATCGCCTTCTAAATCAGGCCCATGGATGATCCAGTAATCAGTGTGTTTTTACATGAGTAGAATGTGTCCTTTTATTTAAAATGCATCTCTGGGTTATTTGTGGGGCACAGGAATTCATTCCCCCCCTTCAAAATATAGTCTGGCCCCCAACAAAGTCTGAAGGACAGTGGATCGGACCCCTGCTGAAAAGTTTTCTAGGGGTTGTGTGCAATTTTCAACCTCTGTGTCAGACTTCTTGAGGATGATGTTTCTCATATTACTAATTCCTCTAATTGTACATCTGAGTGAAAGACAGTCATTGCTTTCCTGAGAAATTATATTCTTAATACCGTTACTGAAAACATTGCGGTAAACTAACTCATATCCGCTTCCATTGATGTAGTTTTACACTATAACGTAAATCAGGATGAAGATGGACTGATAAGTGTTTGCCTCTGTCTTGTTTATCTGATGAGAGTTGCTTGTTCCACGCATTTGGGAAAGGAGGGGAAGCTCTTGCAAGACAGAAGGAGTGCTGGGTGTTAAATGTAGCTTTTGCCAGGGCCTTCAGTTTTGGATCTGGGTTTGTTTGCTTGCTTTGCTTCCTGTAAATCCCTCCCAAAGAGCAGAAGTGACTGAATAAATGTTGAGAATATAGCACTGAAACAGTATGCTCTTAAAAATAGTCTTCGTGAAAGACTTTGGTCCTTTCCACACATGAGATTAAAAGTGCCTTTCTGCCTCTCTCTAGGGTGACCACACACATCACTGATGAAAAGAAGGAAAGTCTTTCCCCAGAAGAAGACAAAAGGGGAGGCCAATTTGCCTGGAATTTGCATATGTTAATTTATAGGCCTAGATGGCCATTACTATGTTTCAAACAGAAATAGAATACATCTCATCATTGTGGTAAAGATTGTGACCAGGTGCTTGATGTTCAGCTTAGCTTGATGCCCCTGTGCTACTTCAAGGCTCTCCCTTCTTATGGCGCTTTATCTTTCAACTGGACTTGGGCCAGATACCCCTCCAAACAGAGGGCTCCTTCATATAAAGGACTGTCCTCTGTCAAGCAGGACTCATGGCCAGCCTACCTGTCTCCTGCACCTTCATTTGTGGGAGAAGTAGCAGAGGCTTCCAAAATTCTCTACTTCCAAATCTCTCCCTGCGTTTTGGAGCTTGGAAATTCCTGCGTGTGGAGGAATTGGACTGTTTAAAAAGAAATCAAAATCTTGTACTGTATATAGTTTGGTTTGGGGATTATAGGGTTAATCTGCTTCTGAGAGACAACCTGGCTGGCAGGTAAAGTCAAGAGGTGTTAAAAAATAATGAGGCAAGTATGGAATATGGACAAGTTGGGTTTGCAGAGGGGATTAAGGTAAAAGTGAATGCTTGGGTTGTTTGTGGATTGTGACATAGCAAAGAACAGTGGCTCAAAGATACAGATAAGGGGCAACTTACAGAGACAAGTGATGGGAGGGTCTCAGAAGGAACTGAAGAGCACAAGCAGGCACTGGAGGCTAAAGGGAGAGAGAGCTGCTAACTGCCATACCATCCTAAGAGCTCTAATAGAAAGAATTTTGCTTAACAGAATTTTAGCCACTAGGAAACAGTTTGGATAAGACTAACAGGATGCATTTATCCTGATTTATTTCCATTACCCCTTCTTTGCTATTTGGGGAATGTTTTGTAACCTTTCCCCTAAGAACAATCTTCTTTAGTAAACTTTTGAACTTGATTCACAAAGCCTTGTGGTCTCTTTTGCCTGTGGTTTTACCCACACTATCTAAAAGTGTTGTCATGAGTCAGGTGGCACATTAAAATGGATGAGGAGGAGGAACAGGAGAGTGACTTGCAGTAGAGGGGTAGACTGAGGCTGGGGAACAGAGGCTGGAGAAGGTGAGTTCTTCCCCCTCTCATGATGTGGCTGCTCTGGCTGGGGAAGCCGGAGTCCCATTCCTCTCTTCCTTCCTGATGAGAGGAGCCCGGCAAGACTCCAGGGAGGGTATCAGCCCATCACCAGGGGTGGAAGAACTGGAGTCAGAAGAGATAGGCATAGCCTGGTTCACCAGGACCTGGCTGCACTCCCATTACAGGCAACAGACACATCTTTCCTGATGGAATGAATGTCTGCATGCTCAACAGTCTTGTGAGTCCTTGTTCCATCTTTAAAAGCTTGGCAGTGGGTGTGTCAACCCATTGGGGCAACTCAGTTACTGCTGTGCAATTCCACACTCCTTGCCTTCATCACAGACTCCTTAAAATTGAACCACAGCTTCCAGCCTGGCTAGCCTCACCTTTCGTGCCATTGAGCCTGAGTGTAGTGGTCTCTGGGACTCATTACCTGTTGCTGAGCCAGTTTGTCTTCTCTGCTTCAATAAAGATAACTCCCTTACTCTCAACAAAGAGCCTCTATGGTCATGGCCTGGGTGGGAGGCAGGAGAGCCAGGGGAGATGAGGCTGTTGGGTAGAGGCAGACCGGGAAAAATAAAGACCACTACCTGGGGATAGTGGAAAGGCCATGGAAAGGGAAGGGGAAATGACAGGTGAGGCACTATTTTTGACTTCTCTTGCTTCCTTACATGGGCTTCCAGGGTGTAGTTGAGGACCCATGATACCTGTTCTAGTTTCCAAATGTTTCCTGCCACCACTCTGGAATCTGTCAGGTACAGAAATATTTCCAGCAGCTGGGACCAGTAAGTTCACCCTGTTGAACAATTGCCCTTCTCTCCAATGAATAAGTTCCTGATTGAGGTTTACTTGTTTATTTAAAAGCATTTCTAAACATATCTATCTATCATCTATCATCTATCTATCTATCTATCTATCTATCTATCTATCTATCTATCTATCTATCATCTATCTATCTATCATCTATCTATCTATCTATCAACTATCTATCTATCTATCTATCTATCTATCTATCTATCTATCTATCATCTATCTATCTATCTAATCTATCTATCTATCATCTATCTATCATCATCTATCTATCTATCTATCTATCTATCATCATCATCATCTATCTATCTATCTATCTATCATCTATCTATCTATATCTATCATCTATCATCATCTATCTATATCTATCATCTATCTATCTATCTATCTATCTATCTATCTATCTATCTATCATCTATCATCTATCTATATCTATCTATCATCTATCTATCTATCTATCTATCATCTATCTATCTATCTATCTATCTATCATCTATCTATCTATCTATCTATCTATCATCTATCTATCTATCTATCTATCTATCTATCTATCTATCTATCTATCTATCATCTATCTATCTAATCTCTATCTATCTATCTATCATCTATCTATCTATCTATCTATCTATCTATCTATCTATCTATCTATCTATCATCTATCTATCTATCTATCTATCTATCATCTATCATCTATCTATCTATCTATCTATCTATCTATCTATCTATCTATCATCTATCTATCTATCTATCTATCTATCATCTATCTATCTATCTATCTATCTATCTATCTATCTATCTATCATCTATCTATCTATCTATCTATCTATCTATCTATCTATCTATCATCTCTATCTATCTCTATCATCTATCTATCATCTATCTATCATCTATCTATCTATCTATCTATCTATCTATCTATCATCTATCATCATCATCTATCTATCATCTATCTATCTATCTATCTATCTATCATCTATCTATCATCTATCTATCATCTATCTAAGTGGTTTGTGAGCAATATGACAGTATTGGTAAACAGTAAAATGGAATCCTAAAAAATAAATTAATACAGAAGCAGGCAAAAACAGGAATTTGGAGATAATGGGGTCCAATCTTAAAAGTCAGAGAAAGCCTCAGAAAGAGATATGTGTTCCTAAGACATCTGAAGAAACTAACAGATAATGTTTCATGCATGGCAGAAGGATGGGTATTTTGCAGTACAGGGGCAATGGCAGAAAATGCCGCGTTTTGGTTGAACTGTCTGATGATGTTCTGTACAGCATGGTGCGAGAAGTAAAAATTTCCCTGCACAACTAGTCATGGGAGTTCAGAGCATGGCTAAGGTGAAACACTGGGAACTGACTGATAAAGACAAAGATTTGGATAGATGTCCAGAATGGAACAACACAAAAGATCCCTTCATCTCTAGACAGCTACTTGATGTAGCTCAACAGACCTCAAAGTAATGGAACCCCCACCAACTGATGGGCGTGGGGCAAAAGGATGTATTATTTCAAAATGTTCATGCCCAGCTGGGCACGAGGAATCTGCAGAGTTACATGGTTTGCATGAAATAGGTGTTCCGATTCACAGACGTTTCTTCTAAAAGCAAAGATGGGCAATTTCTGAAGTCTTGCAAATACAGTTTTTCACAGTGCCTTCCCTTTTTCAGTCAGCCTCCAACTGATCACAAAGAAGTGGACAGACTTGTTACAGTTAGTTATTTATTACACATATACCCCACCTTTACTCCAAGGAGCTTGGGGCTGTGTACAACAGTGGTCTTCAGCTGGTCAAGACCCACCTTTGACTCACAACCTACAACATGGAGCACTTTCACATTTTTACTTAATAATGCTAATAATGCACATAAAGGTAAAGGGACCCCTGACCATTAGGTCCAGTCGTGGCCGACTCTGGGGTTGCGGCTCTCATCTCGCTTTATTGGCCAAGGGAGCCGGCGTACAGCTTCCGGGTCATGTGGCCAGCATGACTAAGCCGCTTCTGGAGAACCAGAGCAGCGCACGGAAACGCCGTTTACCTTCCTGCCGGAGCAGTACCTATTTATCTACTTACACTGGTGTGCTTTCGAACTGCTAGGTGGGCAGGAGCTGAGACCGAGCAACAGGAGCTCACCCCTTCGCGGGGATTCGAACCGCCGACCTTCTGATTAGCAGGTCCTAGGCTCTGTGGTTAAACCCACAGTGCCACCCGCGACCCATATATATATATATATATATATATATATATATATATATATATATATATATATATGCTTTCGTAGATTTTCACGGGTACAGGAATGCAGGTTTTGGTGTCCTCGGGTGTCTTCCCGTGTAAAAGTTGGGGTGTCTAGGCGACGTTTCGACGAGGTCTCACTCGTCATCTTCAGGCTGGTGCTTTCGGCTTCTTGTTACTGGAACAGAGCAGGATCTCAGTGTTTGAGTTCCTAT
This sequence comes from Podarcis melisellensis, assembly GCF_964234715.1. Taxonomy (NCBI): domain Eukaryota; kingdom Metazoa; phylum Chordata; class Lepidosauria; order Squamata; family Lacertidae; genus Podarcis; species Podarcis melisellensis. Next base: position 40,277,824 of record NC_138540.1, on the reverse strand, counting down.
AAATACTGTTGAGGGGGTGTGGTGTATAGCCTCCAATGTTCTGGGCAGAGAGGAAGTTCCCAGGCTAGTGTGCCTTTTCTTCTTTTGTTCCTTAATTACTTGAGGGATATCTTGAGTGATTTCTTGAGTGATATCCTGAGTACCACTTAGGTGGGTCATTAGGTGTGGATTAGTTGCTAAAGTCTTTGTGTCTTGACCTCTTGAACTTTGTGAAGAGTTTTTCTGAGAAGATGGCTGTACTGCACTTAGTTGTGCTCTGGCTTGGCTTCGTGTATAGGGGCGAGCTGTGGTTTTGTGGCCTGTGTCAGCCAGATCTGTGTAGGGATTGCAGGGGGGTGCAGCATCCGGAGGTGCCACCATGGTTTGGCTACTGGATGGTGTCTGTAATTTATCTGTGGAGAGGGTCTGGGTTTGGGTCTGGTGTGGTTGATTGGTGATGGCGTTCTGTGTGCCTCTGGATCTGGTGTCAGTTTTTGTGGGGAGGGCTAATTTCTAGATGTCTGGCAAGCGGGATGTGTCGTCACGCTTGTTCATGTTGTGAGGGTGTTTCTCTATCTCGATGGCTTCCATGATTATTCTCTTGTGGTGATGTTCCATGTTAAAGAGCAATTTGGAATCTGCAAAATTAATTTCGTGTCCTGTTTCTTTCATGTGTTGGAAAAGAGAGGAAGTTTTTTCTTCTTTTTTGACGGCATTCTTGTGTTCTGCGATACGTGCATTTATTCGTCTGTTTGTTTGTCCAATGTACGTGGCTGGGCAGACTTTGCAGGGTATTTCATAGACCCCTTGGTTTTCCAACTGGATTTTATCCTTGGGGTTTCTGAGGATATTGGCTATTTTTTGGTTGGTGCAAAAGGCTGTTTTGATATTGTGTTTATGGAGGATTTTGCTAATTTTATCTGTAGTGCCCTTGATATAAGGAAGGAGGGCCATGCCATTGTTTTCTTCTGTGTCTTGGTTTTTGGGGGGTGTTTCTTTTTGGATTAGCTTCGTAACCCTGTTTTGCTGGTATCCATTGGCAATTAACACATTTGAGAGATTCTGTAACTCAGTTGTCAAGTGGTCTTTGTCAGCCAGGCGTTTGGTTCTGGAGATGAGAGTCTTGGCTACGGAGTTTATTTGTGCAGGGTGGTGGTGTGATTGTGCATGTAAGTAGCGGTTGGTGTGTGTTTTTTTCCGGTAGATAGTGTGTCCTAGGGAGCCATCAGGTTTTTTGTAGATTAGGACGTCAAGGAAGGGAAGTTGGTTGTTGGCTTCTATTTCCATAGTGAATTGTATTTTGGGGTGTAGGCTGTTGAGATGTGTGAGGAAGCTATCCAGTTTTTCCTTCCCGTGTGGCCAAATTACAGACAGGATCCTCACCACAACTGAAACCAAAGTACTCTCCAAAGGTTTCAACTTTGCAGTCGCCCCGAGACGCATCCCCACGGAAAACATCATATGCGGAGTCGAAGCTAGCCTAACCAAAATCAACCCAGATAAAGCCAATAAAATCAGACTTGAAGTCACCAACATCCTCTGCTCCAGCAAACCACCCAGAAGCAATTTACACAAAGAAGAACAGAAAGCACTCACCAACCTGAGGAAAGACAACAACATAATCATTCTCCCAGCAGACAAAGGTAATGCCACTGTTGTGATGAACACATCGGACTACCAAGCAAAACTATCAAATCTACTCCAAGATCCTACCTACCAACCTATAAAAACAGATCCCACCACCTATCTGGAAAAAACCACCAAATCCAAAATAAAAGCCTCTCCTATCAGTGAAGAAATCCAGCTAAGAATCATCCCCAGAGAAAAATCATCCAGATGCCCCAAACTCTACGGCCTCCCCAAGATACACAAAGAAGGAACACCACTCAGACCAATAGTCAGCTCCATAGGCTCACCTCTACAAAATCTCGCTAAATTTCTCGCCAAGCAACTTCAGCCCTATGCAGAATCCATCTCTTCACACGTTCCAAACTCCTTCCAGTTCATAGAAACAATAAAGAAGCAAAACCTACATCCTAATGACCTACTTGTGAGCTTCGATGTTGTATCTCTCTTCACACAAGTGCCCATTAATGAAGCCTTGACAGCCATTCAAAACAAATACAATCCCCCCGAATACATCTTGGACCTGACCAACCACTGCCTAACCAACACGTACTTCATCCACAATGGACAAAGATACAAACAGATAGAAGGAGCACCTATGGGATCACCCCTCTCACCGGTCATCGCAAACCTGTACATGGAACACTTTGAAACCAATGCTTTAGACAAGTCAGAACACAAACCCAAACTTTGGCTCAGATATGTTGACGACACCTTTGTAATTTGGCCACACGGGAAGGAAAAACTGGATAGCTTCCTCACACATCTCAACAGCCTACACCCCAAAATACAATTCACTATGGAAATAGAAGCCAACAACCAACTTCCCTTCCTTGACGTCCTAATCTACAAAAAACCTGATGGCTCCCTAGGACACACTATCTACCGGAAAAAAACACACACCAACCGCTACTTACATGCACAATCACACCACCACCCTGCACAAATAAACTCCGTAGCCAAGACTCTCATCTCCAGAACCAAACGCCTGGCTGACAAAGACCACTTGACAACTGAGTTACAGAATCTCTCAAATGTGTTAATTGCCAATGGATACCAGCAAAACAGGGTTACGAAGCTAATCCAAAAAGAAACACCCCCCAAAAACCAAGACACAGAAGAAAACAATGGCATGGCCCTCCTTCCTTATATCAAGGGCACTACAGATAAAATTAGCAAAATCCTCCATAAACACAATATCAAAACAGCCTTTTGCACCAACCAAAAAATAGCCAATATCCTCAGAAACCCCAAGGATAAAATCCAGTTGGAAAACCAAGGGGTCTATGAAATACCCTGCAAAGTCTGCCCAGCCACGTACATTGGACAAACAAACAGACGAATAAATGCACGTATCGCAGAACACAAGAATGCCGTCAAAAAAGAAGAAAAAACTTCCTCTCTTTTCCAACACATGAAAGAAACAGGACACGAAATTAATTTTGCAGATTCCAAATTGCTCTTTAACATGGAACATCACCACAAGAGAATAATCATGGAAGCCATCGAGATAGAGAAACACCCTCACAACATGAACAAGCGTGACGACACATCCCGCTTGCCAGACATCTGGAAATTAGCCCTCCCCACAAAAACTGACACCAGATCCAGAGGCACACAGAACGCCATCACCAATCAACCACACCAGACCCAAACCCAGACCCTCTCCACAGATAAATTACAGACACCATCCAGTAGCCAAACCATGGTGGCACCTCCGGATGCTGCACCCCCCTGCAATCCCTACACAGATCTGGCTGACACAGGCCACAAAACCACAGCTCGCCCCTATACACGAAGCCAAGCCAGAGCACAACTAAGTGCAGTACAGCCATCTTCTCAGAAAAACTCTTCACAAAGTTCAAGAGGTCAAGACACAAAGACTTTAGCAACTAATCCACACCTAATGACCCACCTAAGTGGTACTCAGGATATCACTCAAGAAATCACTCAAGATATCCCTCAAGTAATTAAGGAACAAAAGAAGAAAAGGCACACTAGCCTGGGAACTTCCTCTCTGCCCAGAACATTGGAGGCTATACACCACACCCCCTCAACAGTATTTATAGGAACTCAAACACTGAGATCCTGCTCTGTTCCAGTAACAAGAAGCCGAAAGCACCAGCCTGAAGATGACGAGTGAGACCTCGTCGAAACGTCGCCTAGACACCCCAACTTTTACACGGGAAGACACCCGAGGACACCAAAACCTGCATATATATATATATATATATATATATATATATATATATATATTGCACATAATTGATCTTAAAATGGCAATTCACACAGCTGTAAGCCTTAGCAGTACTACCAAATAAAAATGCATTCTGGGGGAAGTCTAGAAAGCCATAGAAGTTGACTTGGAAGTGAACAGAGTGCCCCTGCTCCATACAGAGCTTCCTCACTAGAGGCCTAGATATAGGACGGTGGGGCATGTGGTTGGCCAGAAATGTGTATCAGTGTTTCAGTATTCTGCTGTCAAAGAAGGGCTGCCAAATGTTTCCCTGCCCGCAGAAGGTGCTTAGAAACCCAGATCCTCACTCACTGAACATGTGGACAGGGATCTTTGATTGGCAGCCAAAGCTGTAATTGTTGGGACCCAAGAGATTAATAAGCTAAAGCCTACCATGGGTTGCCGTTGGGCACATTTCATCCATAATGTCTCCTGAGCCCTATTGGAATGTATGGGAGACATGCCAAGTCCTATGCATTTCGGGGGTGGGGGGTGGGGTGGTACAGGAGAATTTCTTGGTGAATTATATGCCCTGAGGTGCATGAAGCTGCCAGGAGCAAGAATGGAAGTGGGGGGGGGGGAGACACTAACCCTCAACAAGCCCCTGCTATTCTTTGAAAATGAGAAAAGTTGGTGGAAAAATTGCTGGGAGCTGCTAAATTAAAACCCTGTTTCAGGCAGCTGGTGAAAAGGGAAACTCCAATAAATTTTCCACTCAAAATGAGGCATCATTTGGGAATCTCAGTCCTTCCAGCAGGGAATCTTTTAATTTGGCTGCTTGTCTCCGTCAGTGAACAACCGCAGAAATCTTACACCATGGCGAGAGCGGTGGGTGGCAGATTGCTCCGTCACCGCAAATATCCTTCCATGCTTAAAGGCTGCAAATTGAAAGCATTTCTCTGTGTTGATGGATCTAGTCCTCAATCTGTTTCAACAAAAGTTATATATGTGTGTGTGTGTGTGTGTGTGTGTGTGTGTGCACGCGCACACTGTTTTGCCTGCCCAATAAATTCCTCTTGTCAAAAATACTGATTCCCCTTTATTATTCCCCCCCCCCCAGTGGACTTTATATCAAATGCGGTTCTAATGAATCAAGGGTTGGTGGGGCAGAGGCAAAATTTCAAAGGATGGTCACAAAACAACAACTTAGAGCTTGACATGAAATGATCTGAGGTTTGCATGGTACTAGACAGAATTAAAAAAATGTGCCTTACTCATTTCTTGATCCTGCAACTCATGAGAATATTAGTCAGCTCTTTTATGGTCTGTATTGTTTTGGCCACAGAGTCAGGGCCCTGCAGAGCCAGGCATAGCCCCAGGCCAGGTAGATAATGTGCCCCCCCTTTTTACCCTGGGGATAATTGAAGTCTTATAAATACGTAAGTCTATAAATAATGTTGTGAATATGCTGACCGAGGCCCCCTTTGGAATCGGAGGCCCGGGCCAAGTGGCCCATATGGCCCCCCCCCCTCTGCCTGGGCCTGCACAGAGTATAATTCCTAGCTTTGGTACCTAGGCAGAGAGATGAGTGTCTGGAAACTTCAGCTGGTTCAGAAAACAGGGGCTAAATAGTATTGACAGGAGGGAGATAGCTCAGTGGTAGAACTCCTGTTTTGCATGCAGAGTGTCCCAGATTCAATCCCTGACTTTTCAGTTATGGTTGGGAAAGTCTGAAACCTTCAGAAATGACTGCCAGAGTGGGCAACAAAGAACTAGGTGGATCTGTGGTCTGACTCAATATAAGGGAGCTTCCTATATTCCCATTTAAGCCAACCATGTACTCAGAACAATGAGGACTGGAATATTACTTTATTTTTTAAAGGATGGGCTGTGGCTCAGTGGCAGAAGGTCCAAGGTTCAATCCCCGATGTCTCAAGGCTGGGCATAAGAAAGAATGCTGCCTGGAATGCTGGAGAGCCACTGCCAGTTGGTGTAGGCAGCAGTGAGCTAGATGGACTAGATGGATGCGGGTGGCGCTGTGGTCTAAACCACTGAGCCTCTTGGGCTTGCCGATCAGAAGGTTGGCGGTTCGAATCCCACAATGGGGTAAGCTCCTGTTGCTCTGTCCCAGCTCCTGCCTGCTTAGCAGTTCAAAAGCATGCCAGTGCAAGTAGATAAATAGGTACCACTGTGGTGGGAAGGTAAACAACGTTTCCGTGCGCTCTGGTTTCCGTCACAGTGTTCTGTTGCACCAGAAGTGGTTTAGTCATGCTGGCCACATGACACAGAAAGCTGTCTGTGGACAAACACCATCTCCCTTGGCCTGAAAGCGAGATGAGAACCGCAACCCCATAATCGCCTTTGGCTGGACTTAACCTTCCAGGGGTCCTTTACCTTTTTTTTAGATGGAGTAGTGGTTTGGCTGTGTATAAGGCAGCTTCCTGTGTTCTTTCTGTGCTTGGTGTGCTCATGCACAGCATCGAGCACAGTGCATTGCAATTGGGGGGAGGCGGGGCATGTTTTGGAGCCACTGTAGTAGAGGAAATCACTTGCAGAAATGCCTGTATTATTCCAAAATGCATATACTGGTATTGCTCTACAGATTGATGCAGACATGGGGCAAGTTGGCTGAAAAAATGAGAAACTGAAATAAATGGAAATTCACTGATTTTGTATAACCAGGACATAAAGCCCCAGAAAACAAAAGCCTATAGACGGTCTCCCAGCACAAGTGGATACTCAGTGGGGTGCAAGTGATCATTCAGCACAGTTCCTGGGCATTGAGTGCTGTTTAACTGGCTGCAGGTTTCTGACGCTGGCAAACAGAGGAAACAGCCGTGACTAAGTCAAAGCTGACCCAGGAGTTTTTAAAGTGCTTGTGATGAGAGGAAATAATCATTTCATGGTGTGTCCAATTGTTGCTTAATTTGGGGTTTTCTTTCCCTTTTTTACAGGCAAAGGGGTCTTTTTGAAATTTGTACATTCTCACTGACTAAGAAGGGCTAATTCCACCCCCACTTCATTAGGTCGATTCCCAAATGGAATTTCTTTGGCCTGGGAGATGAGGTGCTGCAATTTCCTTCCTCGTGAGAGATTTCTATGCATGGATGGGCAAAATACACAAGAATGAAGCTTACCCCATTCTGTGTTCTTATGAAATTTATCTTGCTGTTCCTGGAAAACCAGAGACCTCCTCCTCATTCCCTTCCCTCCGACCCCCCCCCCCCAGCTCAATAACGATCAGGTTCTTGCTGGCAACTTTTTGCACATTCCTTTGTACTTCAGGGTGTTCATTTCATCTTCATCGGAGTTGTGGGTATGTAAGAAGGAACCAGACTGAATAGACCCTTCTCTCTTTGCTGGTATATTTATGATGGGCTTGTGGTTTTCTGCAACCTGGTGGTGGTAACGTGTCAGGGCGTGTATTTGACTGAAGACATGTGTAGTTTAAACAACTCTTACCAATATGCTTTTCCCCTTCATAAGCTGCTGAGGGCTGGTGTGTCTCAGCTGGCACGCCTCTACGCACAGAAGTCAGGCACGCGTAAGGAATCTGGGGCGCTTCGTGACCATATATGTGCAGATGCATTTTTGACAAGGGAGCAGTTGGTAGTTTGGCACTGGGGCACCGAGCACTTTTGAAGCTGACTGCAGAAACCATTTGTCACTGAGCAGCCTTCTCCAGTCCCTGCGTGCAGACATTCACAATGCCCCTGCCTGCAAATGATCACAGAAGGGCCAGGCTTCCTTCAATTATGGCCCATGCACATTAAGCCATGCTGAGCCATTTGCAGAAACAGGAGGCTATCCCAGATAGTCATATATCAAAACCTCTTTATGGTATGTTACAATATGATAAAAATTGGATGATAGTCACCAGATGTTGTAAGGTACTCATAGACAGAATCCTACAACTGTTGAGTTGGAAGGGGGATCTTTTTCAAACTGTACCTCCCTAAAGGGTTCTTTCTTTCTTTCTTTCTTTCTTTCTTTCTTTCTTTCTTTCTTTCTTTCTTTCTTTCTTTCTTTCTTTCTTTCTTTCTTTCTTTCTTTCTTTCTTTCTCTACAGAGCTATGTTACAAAATATACGTAGCTCTGTGTTGCATTAACTGTTAATCCTACTCACAGTAGACACATTGGAAATAATAGTCATCACTAACCTATGTTTTTTTTCTTGTAAAGTTGCAAAGGCCATTGGCAAAATGCAATAAAAGCAGACTACAGCCCCATCCACACAATACATTCAAAGCAGGATCATACCGCTTTGGACAGTCATGGCTTTCTCCAAAGAATCCTGGGAACTGTAGTTTGTTGAGGATGCCAGGAGTTACCTGGAGACTCTTATTTCCCTCAAAGAGCTACAATTTCCAGAGTGGTTTAAGAGTCAATCTGTAAGGTGAAGTTGGAAGCTCATGAAAACCTGTTGAATCATAATTCAAGCTCCGTTTTATCAACCTTGACACCCAGACAGGTTTTGGAATTCCCTGACGTAACTCAATATCCCAGCCCCAGAACTATTTTCCTTGCCCTCTTTTTATAACTTGTACTGTTTAGTATAATTGGATTATTGATAATCCTAGAGTTTAGCTATGTCTCCATAAAGGCTAATAAATTGAGTGCATAAGAATTTACACAAACAAAGCCATCCTGTAGGGCTATAAACCTATAATACCCATACAAGCAACTTAAATGCTTAGAGTGTCAATGAAATCAGACCTGCTTTTTAAAAAAATCACCAAAACCATAGACAACAGACTGCAATGAGACAAGAGCTCAGCAAAGAAGAATTGAAACATATATTTTAAAGCAAGCTTTTTATTTTATAGATTCCCCCAAAGGTACACTTTTGAAATGCAAAGGTTTCCTTTTAGCTTGTGAGGTTTGATTTCAAACTGTTTGTAAATGTTTAACTGAGTCTTGCAAAAGGCAATTAAGAAAGACACAGTGAGGGGTGTCTTAAAGTTGTTTTTGGGGTGCAGAAAGACCTCTCTTCCTTTTAGGTTAAGAACTGGCAAGAAAAAAAACAGATATGAGTGTATTGGACTTTGGTTGGTGTGAACCTGGCTTCCTATCTCAGCTCCACTGGGCTCCACTCTTTGTCTAATCTACTTTACAGGGTTGTTGTGAAGATAAAAAGGGCTTATTTTCCCCTCAGCAACACAGAGATTGCTGAGGAAGAAGGCTTTGACTTGTTGGACACATGGCTTAACAGCACACATACCGTTTTACAAAATATAAGAAGACAAGTTCCTGCCCTAAAGTGCTTACAATATAAAATAAACATGGGGAGGCAACAATAGCAAAAGGACAGCAGGAACAAGCAGTGAGCGGTCCAAGGTCACTCACTGAACCTCATGGCTGAGTGAGAATTTGAACTCTGGTCTCCCAGATCACAGCCCAACACTCTAACCACTACACCATGTAAACCACACTGATGGAGCAAGAAATTTGTGGATTTCTTTGTTATTGATTGGACTTATTTTTACAGAGCTTGTAATTTTTTTTTATTTTGTTATCCCCCGCCCCCACCCCTCCATCATGTGTATATTCCTTCATTGTTCCCTGCTCTGGCTTTGAAAACATTCATTGAAGAGTGGGCTCCTAAATACTTAAGAGTTAAATAAAATGATGCGACAAAAAATTGTAGTTGTGATTCCTGCATTGCAATGCATTCCAAGGGGTTCGACTGGATGACCCCTGGGGTCCCTTCCAATTCCAGTTCTATGATTTTACCCAGATGGTTGGCTGTTCCAATCCCACAATCTCCCAGCCTCTAGGGGCAGACGCGTGCAGAACAAAAGAACTTGTCAAGAGTGGATGTAGCCACAGCGACCAACCATTCCCTTCTCCCCGCACCCTCGTGGCTGCGGCGATGACCCCTCCTCCCCGCCCCTCTGCCGGCCTCCAGGCCAGTGTGCGGCCAGGCGCGCCGTGGGTGGGAGCAGGCCAGGGAGATCGGTTTTCCCAGGCCTTCTGCCACCATCCGCATCCCCAGGAATGACGGAGCTTGGCAGGAAATCTTTCATTTGAGGCTCCGGCGCTTCAATGGCGCAGGATGGAAACTTGGGGGATCAGCTTTCTCTCTTCCTGTCCTCACTTGGAGCTTGCAAAGGGAGATGGCTCTCCCTCCGTGCGTGCAGACGGTGGTGCTAGTGGTAGTGGTGAGGTCGGTGTTCGTGAGTGCGCGCACGCATCTATGAGGCAAGCCGTGGGGCTGGACACTTCTCTTCTGGGTAGCTATTAACAGGGACAGCGGTATATCAGCAGAATGAGCAGGGCTTACCGCAACCTGAAGAGAGTGAGACAGTACACATCAGTTGGCCATCTAAAGAGCTCACCCCTGGTAAGCCCAGGATTTAAAGCAGGCATGAGGAACCCTGTGCTCCCCCAGATGGCGCTGGACTCCAGCTCCCATCAGCCCCAGCCAGCATCACCAATGGTTAGGGATAACGGGAGTTTCAGTTCAGATCTTCCGCCAACCACAGCTGGATGACCCTGAAGTTTTAAGATTATGAGCCCAGTTTCGCCACACCTTGCACCATCGCAAAAATGTGTCTTCTTTGGAAGATATGGAGCTGCCTTCTACCGATTCAGTCCCATTGGTCCATTTAGCTCAGCGTTGTCAACTCTGGCCGGCAGCAGCATCTCTCCAGGATTTCACGCAGGGGGCATTCCCAGCCCTAACTGGAGGTGACGGGGGTTGAGCATGGGACCTTCTGCATGCAAGGCAGCTGCTCGACCCCCGAGCTGCCGTCCTTCCCCTTCAGATGTCCTGCGTCGCATTGTTCTCTGCTCCAGGCACCCCGGTCTGTGGACTGCGGTTCTTTTGCAAAGCGCACACAAATGCAATTCACAAATGCATCTATCTGCCTAAGGGGACCCCAGAAACCCGTTTAAAAGGGAATCTTTTCCTTCAGCAAAAGCTGGGAGATGCGAAGTGGAAGGAATGGCTTCAATGAAGTCTCTTATCTCTGCTACAGTCCCCCGCCCCCTAAAAGTATTGCTTGTGCGCGCGGAGAGGTACAGAACTTGGGGGAAGGGATCGCCCAGTTTGTGGCAGCGAATTCTTTTAGGACTGAAATCCGGGTGAGGCTACACCATTAATCTAACTTCAACCAATTATTCTAAACGAGGAAACCCATTTCTCTCCCCGCCCCCTCTCTTTCACGCACAGTCAAGCGAAGTCCAGATAACGCAGAAGCGCAACACTGAAATTAAGCAGCAGCTCTGGCGCAGGTTTCGCTCAGAAGTTGCTCATATCCAATTGGATGAGACGTACGCCCGAATGACAGTGGAGCCCCAATTACTCCCAAGTAACTCCCCTTGATTTCAATGGGATTTACTTCCAATTAAATCCGGATGCAGTTAACCGTATTATTTCAAACCCGATCAAAATATAATAGCCGCTGGATTTTTTTTTAATCTTTTATTTTAAATCTCTGTTAAGTCCAGTTCCGTTTGAGTGGTTGGCTCTGTCTTCTACACCATGGTGCCCATTTGCTTTTCAACTAGTTCTGAGTACGCCTCCCAAACAGTTACAATTAATAGTTCCAGTAATCTGAAGGCCACTTAGTTAATGCTTGAAGTTTTGCACCTCGATGATTCTCTGTAGTTTCAATTGCAACGACGCCCGGATGGCCCCTCCAGGGAAGCCGCTCCACGTTGCCTGAGTTGTCTTTTGCAGGATCCAAAACAGCGTCTTTGCCCCGCTCGAGCTGATTCCTGTTACGCAGAAGGTATCATTAACTACCCTTTCTGGATACTTTTTCCGTTTACACAAAGGGATTCGCTGTTCCAGGCTTCTTAAGCTGATGGCTTTTACTTTTTCAGCCCTTGTTTATTGAGGTTGCAACTTCTGTTATTGTTGTTATGGGAAATTTTCTATGTATAGCTTTGAATGAGGGAGGGTTTGGGTTGCTTCATGTTGTTTTGGAGAAGGGATGATGCATTTCAAAATCTTGAATGGATGACTCTGGCTGTTTTTTGCAGGATGCCTAAAAGTTGTGGTGTAGGTGAAGCACAAATATAACAACAACAACAACAACAACAACTTATTATTTTTACCCCACCCATCTGGCTGGGTTTCCCCAGCCACTCTGGGTGGCTTCCAACCGAATATTAAAAACAATACAGCATCAGACATAAAAAACTTTCCTAAACAGGGCCGCCTTCAGTTGTCTTTTAAAAGTAAAACAACAACAACTTCAGATTTAACATTGCATTTATTTTGTAATTTATAAACCACTCTGCATTCAAGGAATATGTGAATGGTATACAGAAATAAAACATAAAACATGTGGATTTAAAAAAATGGCATTAAAACATTTTTAAAAAGCAAAAATTAAAAACTTGAGAAGGACTAGGAAGAAAAGCAAAGTCGGGAATAAACTTCAAAAACATAATCATGTTGGGGTTTGCTTAACTTCTAAGAGAAGAGAATTCCAGAGGAGCATCTAGAAGGAATCATTTGGTGCTTTGCAAGGGATGCTTGTCTAATAAATGGACAAAGTAGAGACCTTGATCCTCCACCCACATTGCTTTGGAGTTCTCAGAATTAATTCTGAGCAAAGGCTTTTCCAGCCCAGGTACCTTTCACCACATCAAGGCAATCGTTCCGGGGCCTAAAGCATCCTTCAAGAGTCCAGCAAGCATGGGTGTAGCCAAGAGGGGGTGCGGGCAGCTGCCCCCCCTAAATCAAGTAAATCAATAAAATACTTAACTAACTGAGGTTCTGCCCCCCTAACATGAAGCCTGGCTATGCCTATGTCAGCATTGACACTCTCTCTCTCTCTCTCTCTCTCTCTCTCTATATATATCTTGGAGGGAAAAGAGAGGGGTGGGGTAGGGGGTGGGGGTTGATATTGGTTTCTGCTACCCTAAAATTCAAACCACAAAAATTAAACATTAATGGAAATGGTTAGGTTAGGGTGAAAGCTACGAGTTTCTACTTCTTGGATGAGGTGTTACTGACACTTGCATGTGAGTAAATCACTAGAGGCATTTAGTTCATTAGCTTAGCATGGGAATGATGCTAATAATAAATTTATTTGGTGTATTCATTAGGACCTGAGACAGTGCATTCAAAATAACATTTGAATCTATTCTGACCTCCTCTAAAGCATTCAGACGCTTTCAGAGATCTGATGCCATCTGATGTAACGATGCTTTACTGTAAGTGGTAAAGCAAGGAAATGCCCCCCATGTCCATGAGATGTTGATTTTTGTTTTTAAAGCATGTTGCTGGGACTGTTACACCTCTAGAAGTTGAGCTCAGTAAACTCCAGACTCTCTCTCTCTCTCTCTGGACTTCATATATGCCCTTCAGACGGGTTGTGAACATAGGATGGGAAATGTACTCTGCAGTATTCCAGAGGCAACCTTGCTTCTTTATGTGTCCCAAGGCTGAACTCTTGGCCACTGAAAGCAGGTTCTAGGATCACCTCAGATGAATTGAAGATGACAGATTCAACACACACACAACGCTGGCTTGATTAAAACCCCTCCAAATTGTTTGAGAATTCACTGTGGCCTCCAGCCGAACTCTCAAACTGGTCCTCACACTGAGCCAGCTTTAAAAGAGAATCAAGACATGGGAAAACAAGAAGGAGGAAAAGAAAATCAAATTAAAACAAGGGAAAACCTCACTCCCTTGAGTCTGTTGTACCAGGCTGCTTTGATGATGAGCTGCTGAGTGAGTGAAGGAGCAAGCAAGCAAGCAAGCAAGCAAGCACTGTGGTCTCGTCTTAACCTAACTTCGACCTGGGCCAGCAGAGGTTAATTTTAGGGGTCAAAGGACTTATTTGGAGGTACAGAGGCTGGCGCCCACAAGGGCACTGCCTCAATTTGCAAATAGCCTTCATTCTTTCTGGACTATTTCCTTTTCTGCAGGCAAATTAGATAACCTCGCAGCTCACTTCATGCCCTTTTAGACACTGATGCTTGCTTTCTAAGTTCCAGAGTCTAAGTCAGAGCTTTCCAAACCGTTTGTCATGACATGTTAGTGTGTCGGCTGCGGCGTGTAGGTGCATCGCACGAACGCTCTTATAAGGGGTTAGTTTAACCTCCGGTTTGCTAGTAAAACTGAATTACTGTGTCATGAAATGATGCATGTTTAAAAAGCATGTCACTGACATGAAAAGTTTGGAAAGCTCTGGTCTAAGTACTGTAGGCCTAAATGGAAGGAAGCAAACCTGGAAAGCCAAGGGACTTTCTTCTAAGGGATTGTGGTAAGTAAGGACCACCATTGTTCCTCTCTACAGGGTACCAGCACCTGAATGTGGATGAGTGACCCTGTCAGTTTCTGTTTCCACAGTTTCTCACTTTTCCCATCATAAGTTTAGTTCACATATCCACATCAGTTTGTGATTTTTTTTTAAAAGTCCTCATAGAATTGAGGAGTTGGAAGTTATCCCAGGGTCACCTAACCCTATCCTCTACAATGCATGGAAATTCATGAAGCATTTCAGTGCACCTTGATTTTAATAAACATTTTTTTATATGCAAACTTGCCAATTATTCACATTTTGCTAAACCATTTCCCCCTAACGCATTTCTACATGTTATTTTCACTAAGACTTTAATGTAGTGCATTCTTTATTTTATTTCTTTTAATCAGTTATATACAGCTTAACTACAATATCCTCTAAGCCGTGTACAGAAACGCCATGCACTAAAGGTCAGTTTGTCATAGCCAGAATACTGCAGTCAGAAGTAAATGTCTGGGAAAATTGGGAAAATGTTGGGGAAAATCCAGACGTATGGAAAGCCATGTCGGCAGTGTTGTTTTTTTTGCCAATTTTCTTTTTAAAAAAGCTCAAAAAAGCTCAAAAACAGCAAAAGCTCAACAACTTTGGGCAAAAATAAAAAAAATCAACAATTTTGCTATATAAAGCTCAACAACGTTTGTGTCTGGATTTCCACTTTTTGAAATATGGCAATCTACTAAATGTAAAAAATATTACCTGGCTGAAAAACTGCACTGCAAAATTTGGAGAGTGCAAATTTTGAAGGATGGTTGCATCCTGGTTTGTGCATTGCACTGGGATGAGTGAATTGGGTATAAGGGCTCATCCACACTTTTCCTGTGATTTCATCCCAGAGGTTTTTCTTCCTGCTGCTTTTGGGTTTTCTGTGGATTGACCTTTGTTCTCACTGATCAGTAAGCAGTGGGTTTCCTAGGGAAAAGCAGCAGGACAAAAGAAAAATGTATTGGACCAATGCCTAGAAATCATGGGACAAATGGAAGAAATCATGGGACAAAGGGCAGTGTCGATGAGCCCTAAGTTCACCTTTAAATGCAAAGCAAACTGAATTTCTCCCCCATCCCTACCTAAGCCACTCAGGATGGGAGTAGGTTTTCATTAACATAAATGAGGCTTATTTCTAAGTAACTGTATTTAAAATTAGAGCACATAGCTGTGTTCACAATCTACTTTTTTAAAAAGCTAGGACTGCACTATGTAATAAGCTTAATTAACAGATTAATCAATGGAATCTGCAAAGGAGTAAAGACACATCTGTTTGAAAATCATTCATTTAGTGTTTGCTTCTACTCACTTTTGTTTATTAAATTGTTAGTTATCTAACAATTATTTTACTACCTCAAAGAGACAGCAGTGCGGAAATTCTGATCATATACAAATGTGTTTAAATTTGATAGACCAATTAATCAGCTAAAGACAGGATCAACTGATCAATAATGAAGAGGAACCACATGCCCAGCATCAACTCCCTTCCCTTTAAGCTGCACTCCTAGCCCCACTTACTTGGGATTAAGCCTCATTGAATTCTGAGCAGAAATGGTTGGGATGGCAGCCTAAGTCAAACTCACCTGAGCTTTATCACATGCTCTTTGTTATCCCACAGGGGTGGGATAACACTTCATTCTGCTTCATTCAATGAGGTGAAAACATCATGACACTAGAATGCCAATAAGTTAATTCTGCTAGATGTTACAAGAGCGAGGAGGGAGCGCTGGATGCTCAGCTGCCATTTGTAGCACCATCTGCACACATTTACCATCATGTGTAGTTTGTACATTCACCCACCCACTGATGCACAATTCTGTTCAATGGAGCAACTTCAGATTCTCACCTACAAGTAAGCAGGCGCGAAACTCCAAAGGGGTAGTAGCCATGTTCACCTGTTGCAACAATATCAATTAAGTTTTGTGGCATCCTTAAAGCTTAACAGGTGCACAGGAAGAGTCCTGCTGGATCAGATCAAAGGGGTCAGACCTGCTTCTCACAGTGGCCAACCAATAGGAAAGGCACAAGCATGACTTGAGCCCAACAGCACTCTCCCATTTTGTGTTTCCAAGCAACCAGCATTCATACTGGAGATGCATTGTGGCACAATGTTTTGTTGCGCTAGGTTGATTGGTTTGTTTAGGACTTGTATATCCCACCTTGCTTTTGTGGGAGGGAGGTGGCTCAAAGCAGCCATAGCCAAACATCTGGATATGGTTGATTAACTAAGATGAAGAGGTGCTTGAGCCAGACGTATGTTCCATCAAATCACCACCACATGCTGTACAATTCAAAAAGACTAATCATCTGCATGAAACAGGTTGATAACAAATTTATCCTTTGTTTCCAGAACTCTTGGTTTGCTCTTTCTCCTTATTAGAAAACCTTTGTAGTCACCACACTCTACACCATTAGTAATGGTTAGGGATGGGAGTGGAATTTGCTTCAGGTCATCTTAAAAGATGAAGCTACCTAATCTGCAATCACCAAAAGGATATGCAAACCAAAAACAGAGCCACCGTTCAAAATGTGCACATCTTTGAATTTTGCAGTGCAGTTCTCCAGCCAAGCAATGTGTACAAAAAATGCTTATTCTGGGGTAAAGTTTCCATAAAGCACACTTATTCGTGAAAACATTAAACTGCATTGTGTAATGGAATATTGTCTTGCAGAAAATTCAAACCAACTATACATCCAGAGAGATTCACTTTGCAGTTTGCAAACCAGTTTAGACATGTGGAGAATTGAACCTGAGATTGGAAAAATGAGGAACTGAAATCAACATATTTGCTCCTTCCCAGTGATACATAGGGGACAGCATGATCGCAGGTCTAGCCTTAGGCTGTTGGAGAAGTGCATATATGTGTGTGGAAGCCCTGTGGATGCATGTACTCAGACATGCATAGAATTGCCACAAAGTGCACACAGGCAATCCCAGGTGTGTCTGTTATCAGATTCAGACTTGTACACACACACACGTAACCAGGCATGCACACAGGCAAGATGGACACCGATGCAACATGTTTGTGAAGCTAAATGCCCACCCCAGAGAACCAGACAATCCCCAGATGCACCTTCCCCCCATCCCCTCCCTCTAGCCCTGGACCCATCTGCATATTTTTATTGCCAATGTCAGGAACATGAAAACTCTTTCTGCCAGCACTCAGCACTGAAAATTTATGAGGTTGGTCTGCTGGAGCAAGGGGCTCGTGGGGGGGGAGGGGAGGGAGGGAGAAAAAGTGATGGAAGAGAAGGAATAGGCCTATAAATTGTTCGTTGTGATTTATGCTGCCGTCCGTTTGCAGAATCTTCCCTCCTCTGCATCTCGTCTTTTCTGGAGCCTCACACACACACAGATCTCTCTCTCTCTCTCTCTCCACCCTCCACCCCCCTTTCCTTTCCTTTCCCTGCCTTACTTTGGGGTCCTGAGTCAGCCCAGCTGGTGGAAGACAGCGATGCGAACTCAGTCGGTGCAGACAGAGTTAAAGTAAACAACTGTGGTCATCAGCAGGCAGTTAGCAGGCTTTGGACAGATGAGCAGGGCTGGAGGAGGACCACACACGCACCCCCCCTCCTCTGGACCACACAGGGACCAGACTGCATTGACTTTGCACGCAACACACACACACACACACACACACACACACACACACACACCACTCCTTCTCCTTACAGCTAAAAACTATAGATTTCTTTGCCTTGGCTTAGAAGGCTTTGCAAGAACCCCTTTTCCCCACTTCTGGAATTATCTTATGCCTGGGATTGACAATATGATCAATGAGGCCACTACCATGAAACATTACTGGATTCTGTGCAAAACATTTTGTTATTATTATGATTCTTACCTTTCTTATTATCCATCTATCTCATTGGACCCTATTTATTTTTCAAATGCATGCACACGGTGGCATTCCTGATTTTTTAAAAAAAATGCAAAATTTGATAAACTACTTTAAACACCTCTCCCCAGGCTAAAACAATCTGCATTTAAAATCAGCAATAGATACATAATAAGTCTGGGACCTTAACAAACCTTATCTAAATGAAATTGTTACCATCACCATCCTCCTAAAAGCAGATATTGAGGAGGGCAGGTGAGAGATTGGTAAATCTGATCATTTTGGTTTCTCCCTTTTCCCCATCTTTCCAAACTTAAATTCAGCTCTTCACGTTTCCACATCAGCCTGTAATTTTCTTAAAATAAAAATGCCCTCATTAGAATTCATCAGCATTTTAGGGTGAATTTCTCCTGATATAGTCAATTTTTTGTATGCAATTCTGCCTAATGCACACATTTTCTCAAAGAAAATTCCCCCCAATATAAGGCTTTATCGCATTTGTTATTTTCACAAATATTTCCTTTTATATGCATACTTTGTTGTCTTATTTATTTAAATCATCTATGTATGCTGTTTAACTATCACCGTCTCTAAGCCATAGCTGTCAACTTTTCCCTTTTCTTTCAAGGAATCCTATTTGGAATAAGGCAATTCCCCTTTTAAAAAGCTATGCTCTAAGCAATATACAGAAATGCAACACAGAAAAGGTAAAAAATGGTTAAAACCATAAACACACATTACAATTAAAGTTCTTGCTGGAGTAAAAAAAGAAAAGTCTTCAGTAGGCACAGTAAATTCAACAGCTTTGAACACCTTACTTGGGTGGAGAACTGCACTGCAAAGTGTCCATGATGATGGCGAGAGGGTTGGGTACCCTTAGGCCTGGGAGCTAAATCTGTCGCTGTGGACCTCTATATCTAGTTCAGGCCACACCTCTGTCCCCAAGGCACCAGCCCTGCTCTGCACCTTCCCTGAGTCCTTTTGCTTGGCTGGATTGTTTCCTTCAACTGTGATAATGCGTCTTGCTTAGCTGGATGGAAAGAAGTGTAGGGTGTTTCTGTGTAGGGGTAGAAATCTCTGGCTTCTACGAAGCTGAAATACAGCCTGCTGAATAAATGTAAGAGTCACAGCCATTGGAGGGCCCACTTCTGTCCCTGGCCCATGCAACGCTAGCACATGACTCCCAGAAGAGTCGCCTATAAGGGTACATGGCCTTTGGCCAGAAAAAAGTTCCCTCCGCCTATTGTAGGCGTTGGCAGTAAGCCCTATGCAGGTTAGTGGTACAGTCTCAGCAGGTGCCCAGTGATGATGATGATCTTTGACTGCCAATCCTGAAGCTACTTGCATAAGGTCTGACTGCACAAGAGGCCCCCAAGTTGTTGAAGCCAAGCAGATCTAGGTCTGATCTTTGCCTGGGTGAGCGACTGCATGGGAACTGCATGCATTTATTGCATTTATATCCCACCTTTTTCTCCGAGGAACTAAAGGTGGTGTACCTCATTTTCTCACTCCTTAGTTAATCCCCACAACAACCCTGTGAGGTAGGTTGGGCTGAGAGGCAGTGACTGGCACAAGGTTGCTGAATGAGTTTCATGGCTGATCGAGTGGGAGTTTGAGCCATGGTTTCCCAAGTCCTAGTCTGACACACTGACCACTACGCTATGCTTGCTGTCGTATGTATGCGGTCTCTTAGGCATTGGAGGAAAACCCAGCAACAACATCATTACAGCTCTCCCCACAATTTCCTCTAATTATAAGCCTGGCGATAAAACTTATTAAAGTGACAGAAAGGTAGAAGTATACATTGCCGAATAGAGCACACACAAATCAGGCATGTGCATTGTATTTGCAGAGTTACAAATGGAACATGTCAAATTGGAAGATTTGGGGAGGGGGCGAAGAAGGAGAATTTCAATGTGCATCTGTTCCATAAGCAGGCGGTGCAAGCAGTCCTGGTGCAGCAGAAAGGAGTTTTCTTGCTTGTGACCCTGGGGGCAGGCAGAGGAGTTAGCTTTCAATCATCTTAACACCCCCCAACTACTGCTCTAGCTGCAAACACAGACACTCCTCCAGTGTCTCTCCATCTGCAGATCTTCAATGAGTTACAGGGATCCCAGGCTTCTGTCTGATAAGGTCATCTTGCAGCAGGGGTTCTTCCACTGCTCTGCTCAGCTCTGGCAGCCATCTCCAGGTTGAATCAGTTAATCTGCAAAAAGATCTCATGTCTTACGAAAGGCCCCCAAAGTATGCAGTGCATTAGGGCACCTCCCAACTGTTAGTAATCTGCAAGAATGATTTGATCCCAGGAAATTTTGGTTTGCACAATTCAAGTGCTCTGTTGTTGGAGTGCAATAAATCCACTTTACAGAAGAAATGGACTGCTTGCGGTTAGGAAAGTGACAGGAAAATGCACTGAAAAGTATGGGACAAAAGAAGGACTAACAGGAAATAGCCTGCAAGAAAACTAGGATGAATGCAGGATGAAGGCTCATTGCCCTATAACCTCCTGCAAACCCATCAATAAAGACCAGATATAATCTGCGTAAGCTTTGTGCAAGAAAAGCAGAAAGAATGCTCCATAAATAGGTCATCTGGAGGAGCCTTCAAAGGTTTTTTTTAAAAGAACCAAATTTAAATCTTATTCAAATACTGTTGCGAAGGATTCTGGGACATATTATTGGACTCACATTCAGCAGGGGCTGCCACTGTTCCCCCTCTTCCCCCATTTGCTGGTGCTTCAACAACATTTCTCTCCCATCCCTGATTAGGGTTTCTTTCTTCTAAAGAGAGTAGTCTCAGCCTATCAGGGATCCTGTAGTGAACCAGATGATGTTACAACACTTTGTTGTTGTTGTTTAGTCGTTTAGTCGTGTCCGACTCTTCGTGACCCCATGGACCAGAGAACGCCAGGCACCTCTGTCCTCCACTGCCTCCCGCAGTTTGGTCAAACTCATGCTGGTAACCTCGAAAACACTATCCAACCATCTCATCCTCTGCCGTCCCCTTCTCCTTGTGCCCTCCATCTTTCCCAACATCAGGGTCTTCTCCAGGGAGTCTTCTCTTCTCATGAGGTGGCCAAAGTACTGGAGCCTCAGCTTCACAATCTGTCCTTCCAGTGAGCACTCAGGGTTGATTTCCTTCAGTATGGAGAGGTTTGATCTTCTTGCAGTCCATGGGACTCTCAAGAGTCTCTTCCAGCACCATAATTCAAAAGCATCAATTCTTCGGCGATCAGCCTTCTTTATGGTCCAGCTCTCACTTCCATACATCACTACTGGGAAAACCATACAACACTAGATGTAGCCAATCAAATGTGGCCAACATCACTGGTGACAACAACATATTGAAGAGGGTGGGGAGAACATGAGGAGGAAAGAAAGTCTGTTTTGGGGTGACTAGGTGAACACCTTTGTTCCTTTTGCATTAACACTGTCATTGCTGAAATGGTTTGTGTGTGTGCCTTTTGACACTGATCAAACCTTCTTTTTTTTTTTTTTGCATACCTTCCTTAGTTCCACTCTAGTTGTTAAAGTGACACGACTATTCCCATAAACTGTCTCTGTCCACAGGCCTCCAGTGCAAGTCCTGCTCCAGGACCCCCTAAGCTGAGCTCTCTCTCTTTGGGGAAGGTTTGCTGTGCAGGTCGATTCCGGGTTCAAGAGGAAAAAGTAGCTCAGCCGGGAAAGGAAATGCCTGCTTCGTAAGCTCACCGCCAACCAGGAGCGTTTCCGAAAGCAGTGACTCAGTGCCTTGCGACTCTTGGCATTTCAAGGGACTGACAAATGGTTGTGGCTTCCTTTAGCAACTACGCTAGGAGCCCAAAGAAGTGACCTTTAAGGAGCTTGCAGCCACAGAGGGAGGCGCATTGCGTGCTCTCTGCAGCTCCCTCCTCCTTGCCTTGGCTCTGACCTCTTTGCCTGCTTGGCTGCAGCAGCTGACAAACAATGGTGTGTGTGAGCCTAAAAGAGAAAGAGGAGAGCAGCACCTTGAAACTGATAGTCTTTGCTCAATCACAGGCAATTTTCCTATATATTTTCCACAGGGTCGAAAACTCTAACTAGCTAACAAGGCAAACTTAAACAGTAGGGGACCTATGCTGTAGCGCAGGACCTGGTGGCCATAAGAATGTAAGAAGAGCCTGGTGGATCAGGATCCTGTTCTCACAGTAGCCAACCAGCTTCCTGTGGGAAACATGAGCACACTAGTTCTCTGCCTGCCTGAGTTTCCCAGCAACTTGGATTCTTCAGAAGCAGTACTGCCTCTGAGAGTGGAGGTAGAACATATCCATTGTAGTTAGTAGCCATTGGTAGCCTTCTCCGTGAATTTGTCCAATCCTATTTTAGAGCCAGCCAAGTTGGAGGCCATCTCTGCCTCCTATGGAGATGAGTTCCATAGTTTAACTATGCACTGCATGAACAAGTCCTTCCTTCTGTCTATCTTGAACCTTCCAGCATTTATCTTCATTGGATGGCCACAGGGTCTAGTGTTATGAAGGAGGGAGAAAAATGTCTCTCTATCCACTTTCTCCACTCTGTGCATTTTTTTTATAAACTTCCATCATGTCACCATTTGCCTCCTCTCCACATTCCTGTCTGAATGTGTAAATGGTGCACATGTCATGCACAGGACAAAGCTGCCCACAGAGAGCTTTTTCAGTGATGCAGCGTCTCCTGCTACACCAGTGTAAGGTTTCTTTTTTTAAATTCTTCCCTTTCCTCCCCTCTTTCCCAAATCCACATGTTTCCTCAAGATTGGGAAGGCAGAGATTTGGGGCTCTTAGGAGCACTGGAGAAGAACAGGATTAGAAAGAAGGCATTTTGTCAGTTTCCTCCTTATGCAACAGCCCGGGTGCTTTCCTCAAAGAACACACTGGAATTTGGCTCCGTTTGCAATTTCAAAGGAAACGGTACAATTGGCTTCTTCCCTGGTACTTTTCCTGATGCAGACTCCATCAGAGTTTGCTGAAACAATGCGAATGGGATGGTTCCCATCACTTTTCTAAAAAAGGGACAAAGAAAGATTTAAATTTAGACACAGTGGCCTCCACAGCCATCTTACATCAACCAAGTGTTTCATGTTACAACTTCAGGGTGTGACATAAAGAGAGCCAGATCAGGCCAAAGGCCCATTCCAGTCCAGCATCCTGTTCTCACAGTGGCCAAACAGATGCCCCAATGGGAAGCCCACAAGCAGGACCTGAATGCCCCATTCACCCTTTTGGACCTGCCCATTGCATACCTGGGTCTGGTTTCCTTTTGAAGGGAGAATATCACTTTGTGATATTTGATTTTATTTGCAAATATATACAGTTTGAGCAGAGGCAGGTGGCTTACAGGGGTCAGCAAACCTTTTCAGCAGGGGGCTGGTCCACTGTCCCTCAGACCGTGTGGGGGCCCGGACTATATTTTTTGGGGGGGAAATGAACAAATCCCTATGCCACACAAAGAACCCAGAGATGCATTTTAAATAAAAGGACACATTCTACTCATGTAAAAACACTCTGATTCCCGGACCATCTGCAGGCCGGATTTAGAAGGTGATTGGGCTGGATCCGGCCCCTGGGCCTTAGTTTGCCTACCCATGGCTTAATTGCTCAAACAAAGCAAATTTGGCGGCTCTGCACCACATCTCCAATTTAGGTACCCCTGCAGCCACAGATTATGCTAGCTACAAAAATGCAGTTCAGGTCTCTAAGGCTGCATTCACACAGTGGTTTGTTCCCTTTCCCCAGTGTTCCCCTAACCACTAATTTCTACATTATATTTGGGCTTTCACATGACGTAAGAGCCACTTCTGGAAAACCAATGGAATATAGCGTGTTACCACTCATTTCTGTTTTATTTGATTCCAGAGCAAAATATGTTTGCAGCCCTCTTAACCCAGAAAATCGCAGGGGTAAAGTGATGAGATTTGGGGCAGTATACTGGCATACAGTTATTCCCTGATGTTATCGGGGGGGGGGGGATAATGGGGAAACAGATGTAAGCATGTGCAGAAAGGGTGGGAGTAACAATGTTGTCCAGTGATGTTTGTTGTTGTGTCACACTACGCCCACTGGTGTGAATGGAATTTAGCACAACATGCTGGTAGATCAGTCGAAAAGCCATAGTTCCATAATGCAGCAGGTACTGCAATTTGAAATGAATATTAGAAAATGGGACAATGAATGCAATAATCCCACATCTGAATGCAACCTGTCTCTCTCCCCTGACTCTAATTGCAGTCTGCCTCACTTTCCCTCACTTACACAACATTACATGATTCTTACATGTAATGTAATACATGTAATACACAACATGATTCTTAGCTGGGTGAGATGGGGGAGTTAATTCCCTCTACCCAATTCAGGAGACTTGGGGAGGATTCAGATATTGAGAGCAACATCTCCCTAATGAAGGAAAAGACCAATTTTTCTCTGTGTGAGGAACATGCTTAATGGTGGTGGGAGGGGCTGGAGTCAGTGTTGTGTGGGGCTAGAGACAAAAACAGGCAGAGCATCAAGCTTTTTCTCTCTCTGACCACATCCACATCATACTTTTAAAGCACTAGGATACGACTTCAAACTGTCATGGCTTCCCCCCAAGAATTCTGGGAAATGTTGTCTGTTAAGGGTGCTGAGAGTTCTTAGAAGATCCTTATTCCCCTCACAGAACTACAATTCCCAGAGTTCCCAGGAAAGAGGAAATGATCATTAAACCACTCTGGGAATTGTAGCTGTTTGAGGGGTCTCCTAACAACTCTCAGCACCCTTAACAAACCATAGCTCCCATAATTCTTTGGGGGAAGCCATGACTTTTAAAGTGGTACCATAGAGCTACAATGAGTTCCCAGGAAAGAGGAACTGACTTTTAAACTACTCTGAAAATTGTAGCTCTGGGAGGGGAATGGGGTCCACAACTTAAAAAATAAATAAAATGGGCGGGCAGAGATCTGGGTTCCAAGCGCACCAGAGACAGATTGATGATATGCAGGTTTTCCTCATATTTGGCTTACGGTGGAGGGGTGGGGGAAACGTCACTCATATTTGCACAGAGCTGAATTGGCAGCTCCCCAGACATCAGTACATCTCTTTAAAATTTGATTTAAGACAAACTTCCCACCAAACTCATGAAGCATCTGGCACTGTTGTCCTTCCCTCCACTATCACCACTCCTTCTAATCTGCGGTTTTGGTCTTTGCTATGAAAGGCATGCTGAATTTATTTTTTAAAAACCCTGATAATGGGAAGATCGATCTGATTAACTGCCGAACAATCTGATTAACGGCCGAGCCCCTTTTCCGAAGGCTGCAGAAATCCATCTGTCTCTCTAATCTGCATACATTTTTTCATTTATTGAATTGCCGAAGGAGACTGCAATCCAGATGATTAAGAAATCAGATGTGCTCTTGAGTTCCAGCAGAGTATCAAGTCTGAGGTGGGTGGAGAGTCATTATTAATTGGTTTCAGTTACTGTAGGCTAAAGAGGCGGAACTCTGTGTAATAGGTTTATCTTTTGATCTCCATCTTTTGATCCAAACCAAACCTTTGCGGCTCATATAACCAGACACATGGAAAATGTATGCTGATCTAACTTGCTATGAAAGCTTTGGCAAACAGTTCTCAGCCAGTTTTCTTTGCTTTTCAGGAGGGTGGCATGGGTTGTTGTTACAGCGGTACCTTGCAAGACGAATGCCTCGCAAGACGAAAAACGCGCAAGACGAAAGGGTTTTTCATTTTTTTAATTGCTTCACAAGACGATTTTCCCTATGGGCTTGCTTCGCAAGACGAAACGTCTTGCGAGTTTGTTTCCATTTTCTTAAAACCGTTAATACCAGGGTGCATCCGTGCTACGCAAGACGAAAAATCCGCAAGACGAAGAAACTCGCAGAACGAATTAATTTCGTCTTGTGAGGCACCACTGTACTTAGTAAGCTTTAGGGTGTGCAAAGGCAGGGATGAGTGAATCCATCAATTTCAGTTTCTCTTTTCCCCAGTCTTAAGCTCAGTTCACCTTTCTACACAAGATTGTGATTTTTTTAAAATAAAAAAGTCCTCCTGAAAATTCATCAGCCTCTTAGTGCAAATTTCTCCTGATACTCATATATTTTGCCTGATTTGCACATTTTTTGCAGCAGAAAACATTTTAAAATCTTATGTTCACTAGTATACCAATGGCAGATCTGGCACAGTTACAGGCACTGTAATACTTGTTTTGCATTTGCAATCAATCAATTTGTTCGTGTGGCAGCAGCCAAACTTTGGAACTCCCTGCCTATTGACATCAGGCAGGTGGCTTCCCTGTGCTGCAGAAATTGTAGCTAAAGAATCCCTGATGGCCATCCAACCTCTGTTTCAAAACCTCCAATGAAGGAGAGTCCAGTGCCTTCTGAGGGAGTCCATTCCACGTTGGAACAGCTCTTCCTTTCAGAAAATTCTTTCTATTGCTTAGTCAGAATCTCCTTTCTTATAATTTGAATCCATTGGTTCAGATCCCACCCTTTGGAGCAGCAGAAAACAAGCTTGCTCAATCTTCCATGTGACAGCCCTGCAGATAATTGCATGGAAATGCTCATGAATTTTCATTTAAAAAATTGCAAAAAATAATAATCACAAACTCATGTAGAAAAGATGCATAATCCAATTAATAAAATAAAAATAAATGATTGTGATAATAATCTTTTTATTTTCAACATACATTCCCTGCCTCCTTGGAGGACTTAGATGGTAGCTAAGGAGGACACCTGCTATTTATAAGAAGCAACAGATTAAGATTACGAAGGACAACATTACTTATGTAGCAGCACATAGAATAGAGAGGCAATGAAATAACGACAATGTCAACAGCATAAGAGCACCAAAACCCTGGAGAAAAACTACCCTTCATGGGAATTGTCCAAAAGGTCCCAGCATCTATTCAAGGCAAATGTCCCCTGGAAGATAATTCCACAACAAGGGAGCTAACACAGGAAAGTTCTGTCTTCTGGTCAACGACTCAACACCCACCTCATCTATGAAGAAGGAGGGCTTGTGGAGCGAAGCATCTGATGAGGATCCTATGTCCTTATCCTCATTAATCCCTGGATTTCGAATGCCCTGTGCCTCAAGATTCCGCTTTCCTGGTTCCCATTTGTAATTTGACCTGATGTTTAACTCGCAACATGGAGTGTGGTTACAATCCTAAATGCACATTTCCTTGGGAGTAGAGGGAGGGAGAATTCCATTCAGTTTTTATTTAATGGTGAACCTTCCTACTTTCTGAAGCAATATGCAAACAGAAACACATCCGTCCTTCAAAATTTGCACTTCTCCACATTTTGTGAGTGTTGCAACCAAACACGTACAAAAATGCATATACTAGGGTATATTGTGCAATAAAAAGCATATATTGGTGAAACAAAAGTGCATTATATGAAGGAAAATTGTTTTGCAAAAATATGTGGATGCATTCAATAGATCTGTGTATTAGGAGAAATATGCACTAAAATGTTGGTGAATTTTCCTGGTTTTTTTTTTAATCATGAGCTGATGTAAAAATGAGGAGAATGGAAAATGAGAAGCTGAAATAGACAGATTTATCCATCTCTTTTGGGATTAAGCTCCACATAATTCAATGGGACTTCTGAGTGGACATGTAAAACGTTGTACTGTAAAAGGGCATCAGCCAAACTTAGCTCATCAATAGGCTTAGCTGTACTATCTTTGAGACCTTCTAGTTGAGGCAGAATGGACCTGCTGACCAGCCAGTGTCAGGTTATTATACAAACATCCCCCCCACTTTTTTCTTTCTTTCTTTCTTTTTTTTTTTTGCAAATTTGCAGACTTGGTGACCAAGTTAAGCACTGGAGACAGTTTGCCCAGTAGGGTGACCTTTCACCTTCTCTTTACTAAATAGAGTTAATTGCTGCATTTGTCTGTCATTTGAGCTACAAATAATTCTACTGAGGTCAATGGTAAAAAAAAGGAAAGCTTGGCTTTTTAGCCACCATCAGAGAATCTCTAACTTGATATTGCCGGGCATGAAAACATGTGAGAGGCTTCTGGGACCCTATAGTACCAATGTCTCAATCTAAGCAGAGACAGCCGCCAATGGGAAATCAGACCTTTAGCAACTTTGGAGAGTAATAAGAAATGCACACGACACACATGTGTATATATGTGTGCATATGTGTGCCTGGACTCACTTTGCAAGATCTAAAATTCTCTCAGAGGTTATTCCACTACAATACATTTCCAGAATAAATATTCAATATCCAACTAAGTTCTACTCAGAGTAGACCCACTGAAGTTAATGGCACTGTGTTATCTAGGCCTATTAATTTCAGTGGGTCGACTCTGAGTAGAACTTCATTGGCTAGTACTCCCCCCTCTACCAGGAATGATTGATTTATTTGGCCCAAAGAATAAGAAAAGCTGTCATCCTAATCTGGTGACATCTTCATGGAAACACAGGAGAATGTAAGAAAAGCCCTGGTTGCTTGGGCAAGGGTCCTCATAGCATGGTGGCAAAGCATCTGCTTTGAATGCAGAAGGCCTCAGCTTCAATCCCCAGCACCGCCAGGTTTCCAGCAGCTGACATTCAGAAGCATACTGCCTCTACCAACAGTGGAGGTAGAACATAGCCACGAATTTCCCAGGATATTGAGAGCAAAGGAGTCAGCTGGGCAGGGACAAGAAATAACACCCTACCCACCAAAGCCCTGAATTCCTTTGAGACCCTGCACTACCCTTAAGCCCTCTGAATCTGCCCATCAAAGTGTCCTTCTCACCAGTGGGCAGCATATGCTCTCCTGTGATAAGATGAGGACAAGAGAAGTGCTCTCCTCTCTGCTTTGAGATCTCATCTTTTCTGAACTGCCTGCCATTTCCCCTTGAGGCTCCTTTTGACTTTTTCTTTTCTTTCATGTCTTCTTCAGCAGCTGTAGACCAAAGAGGAGCAATTTCCTACTTCGTGCTAACTGCTCTCTGCTGACAGCCTCAAGAACCACAAGGTGAGAATTTGCTTCCATTTCAGAGGAGATCTGGCTGGACTCAGGGCAAGGGACTGCTTTCACGATGCTCTTTGATGTGCTTCTCCTGAGATGGGTAGGTTAGCTTTGCCTCCTACTCGAGCGTATCAGATCTTCATCAGATCTGCAGCTCACCCGATAGACAAAGGCCCCAGGGCAAAAAACAAAAATACCTCAATGAAAAGCACACAACACGTAACAATAAAACCTGATAAAAAAATCGCATTTGACCCATCACAAAAGTGCAGCAACCACATAATCTATCAGAACATTAGGTTACATCCAGGCAACCTGTTTGTTGAGTGTTGTTGTTGTTGTTCCACCTTTTTCCCAGACCAGGACTCAAGATGACTTACAAAATGTAAAACAATTTTTTCTGGACCATCCCATTCCCAGTCCATAGCAAGTGAACTAACTTCACTTGGGGAAAATCAGTGCAGACTCCAGCTCTCCTCCAACCTTCGCCACCCTTGCCAAGTCCATGGCGTGTGTAGATCCCTGCTGTTTCCTATGAACTTGAATAGAGATTTTCCTGGGAAAGTCTAGCTTTCCTGTCAGATTTCCAATGGCCAATTTTCCCGGAGAAAAGCCAAGTTCTCCTTCCGTACTGCAGCAGCAGGAAAAATGTAAAAATAAAATGAAAATGAAGGGGTGGGGGAGAGATCAAAATTAGGATGGTCCTTACACATGCCAAAAAAACCCCCAAAACCCCCAAGCATAGAATCTGTATTAAAAACCTGCATATGTCTAGATGAAAATGTAGGAGTAATTACCATAATTCAAATAGAAACACGGTACATCTCACCTTAGTGACTGTGATTTGGTGAGCTGTGTGCTTGATCAGTCTGCTACCCAGCAGGACTGCCCTCTGTTAAGCAGGGTGCCTGCCCAACCAGACAGGAGCTTCAAGAGATGAGAGGGTTCCAGGTATCTTTCAAACCAGGGTTGTAGGAGAATTTTGATGAAAACAGAAATAGGAGTGGGAAATGCTGGTGTTCGACTTTTTGCTCTGTGTCTAGAGGGAAAATGTATCCAGAGAATATGATCAGTATTCATGGTTGTTGTTGCTTCCTGTACACAAATGATACATAATTGACTATGATTCTCCTGCCCCACCATTGCCTCATTTTCATCGTGTTTCCTTTGCAGTGAAACGATGGAATAATGTAACAATTGCGTGATTTACATAAGTAATTAGGTAAATTGCATAAGTTACATAATTTTGCCACAGCAAACGGTGAAACACGTAACATTGTTTTTGATGGAAGGTGAGTTGCAGTGGAATGGAAGCAGTGCTGCATACAAGTAGAGGGAGGAATGGGAAAAGATGCTTACACCCCTATTTGGATCCCAAAGTTGTCACCCCCTACTTCCCAGAGACAAGTGTTATCTGCTTACGCGTTCCCTTCTCACACTCCCCCTTTCTCCGCAGCCCATTCCTTTCTCCTTATAAAGGCATTGCTACATCCTGACAGAGAAAACACTGGCGACTCAAGGGGTCCATGACCTTTGGGCTGCTAAACTCCCGCAAACTAAATAAAAGCAGCCCAAGAGAAAGCAAGTGAACATAAATCAGAACGCCTGACAGAGACCACCTGGTATACGCTTCCTTGCTGCAAGGAGGCACAGAGCTGATGGTATTCAGCTGGAGACGCTGCAGTCTCATGCATTTCTTAGGGGTACTACCTCACAGAGCCGGGGGGGGGGGAGCATGTCTCCTGCCAACCCCACCAAAATGAATGGGGAATGAAGTGCTCAAGTCAAGGGCTTTGTTTGTAGTTTTGTTTGTTTTTACTTCGTTGGTCAGTGGGGGGAAACAGGAGAAGAAAATTGTGCATGTAGACTGGGGGTAGCCAGTGTGGTGCCCCCCCGAGGTTTATGGACTACAATTCCCATGATGCCCAGCCATTGCCCATGTTGGATGGGGCTGATGAGAGTTAGAGTCCAACAATATCTAGATGGGACCATGTTGACTCTCCCTGATGTAGACCATTGGAAATGATGATACCTCTGCTAACGACGACATCTTCTAAAAACCCTCTTTAGAGAAACAAAATACAAATTCTGGGAACAGAGAGGATGCAGAGCTTGTGAGCTGCTTCTCAGCTATCAAACATTTTCATCTGTACCCTGGAACAAATGGATTTGGAAACCAATTGCAGCTGTTTATCATGATATTTTGAGCACATGCGATATACAATATGGTGGATGGAGGGTGCAGCTTTGGATCATTGTCAAAGGGAGGGCTAGTGGGAATAGTTTTTTCCTTTCTTTTTTAAAGTTACCCTCCTGTTGATAAACAAAGTAGGGAAAATGCATGAAATACATACAAAGCTGGCATAAGGCTTCAGTTTCCAGCATTTTGGATCAAAGCCATGAGCACAAGTTGGGTCTCATTGGATTTTCATGCTTCATCACCACCATTAAGACCAAGTGCACATTCTTTCTTGGCCAGTTCTAGAATATGAGAGGGAGAAAGAGAGAGAGAGAGAGAGAGAGAGAGAGAGAGAGAGAGAGAGAGAGAGAGAGAGAGAGAGAATGCTTTAAGCAATGTAAATAATGTGGTTGGGAACCGGTTAAAGAATATTTTAGTTGATCCACAGTCTGGCTTTTATCGGACTTACCCATCAATGTGAATTTACATATTACATATACACTTCAACAACTAAGGTGTCCTTCCAAGCACCCTGAAGGGAAAGAGTGGCTTCTTTTAATACTTAATCACTGCTGGAGCAAAAGGCCTTCACTAGTATTTACTTCCTCATCCCATTTGAGAACATGTAATATTTGTGGTGATCAGAAGGTCGGTGGTTTGAATCCCCACGCCGGGGTGAGTTCCCATTGCTTGGTCCCTGCTCCTGCCAACCTAGCAGTTCGAAAGCATGTCAAGGTGCAAGTAGATAAATAGGTACCGCTCCAGCAGGAAGGTAAACGGCGTTTCTGTGCACTGCTCTGGTTCACCAGAAGCGGCTTAGTCATGCTGGCCACATGACCCGGAAGCTGTACACCGATTCCCTCGGCCAATAAAGTGAGATGAGCGCCACAACCCCAGAGTTGGTCACGACTGGACCTAATGGTCAGGGGTCCCTTTACCTTTAATATTTGCTAATATAGTAATGTGCTAAAACAGCTTCAAAAATTAAAAAATTCAGGATCCTTTGGTAGCATAGATATATATTTGAAATAAGCATTAGTGGACTTCGGGCTTTCACATTTTAGCAGTGTGCTGTGTGATAATTTTATTGTTTTATTCTTTTAGGGTTTGTTCTTTTTTTGCAATCAAGCAATGTATAAATTTAATTAAATAAATAATGAACCCCATTTCCTGATGCTTTGCTTGTATTTGGTCTCACTGATTGATTCAACTGGGACAACATTTTAATGTACAATCGCTGCATCTTTACTCAATTGTGAGGAACAGTTGACAAATGTGAGCTTGGGGTCAGATTAAGATGTGCTGAGGCTCCAAGCTATGTCAAATTTATGAGACCCTGCAATAGCATTACCTCTCATCCCCAAAATGTTTTATTCTAACACTGTGGCTCCCAAACATTTCCCCTCATGGATGACTTAAAAATTGCTCAGGGTCTTTACAATTCTTTTCTGCCTATTGTAGCAACTGTAATGTGCTGCAATAGATGCTGTATATTTTAAATTATATTTCCATTTCATCTTTTATATCCTATATTGTATTTGACTGTATCACAATTTGAATTCCATAAAAATCTCTAGAATGCAAATTCTAAGTGTTGCAGGAGTTCTTCAGGGGGACCACCTGAATGAAACATCATCGGAGATCACCGGTTGTCCATGGACCACATTTTGCAAACCCCAGTCCTAAGAGAAAGGACAAGAAAGACAGAAATAATGAACTTCTGCATTTGCATAAGGATGCAACCCATTTGGAAAGCATGCAACCAAAAAGTAACATTCTCACTGAAACATATATTTTGCAACCAAACTTGAAATTTTATGGATTTTTAAATTTTATTTAGAGACTCTTTTTATAATCTGTGTGTAAATTTGCAACAAATTAAATAGGTGTCCCTGCTGGACACAAGAGGTGCAAGTAATACAAACTGAGAATACAAACTTTTAAATTTTCTTTTTTAAAAAAACAACTCTTTTAGCTTCCTAAACACTATTGCATTTAGCTAGGTAGGAGTCTTTTTTTTTTGAAAGAGACAGGACAGGCAGCTTTCTAAAGCAATGAGAACAACCCTCCATGGGGACCCAGCCAGTCCGAACATTCATTGCATTATTTTCTTTGCAGATAACATTTTTGGTGGAGCCAGCATTGCCAGATTAAACAAACCAGATAAGGTTGAATCTTGTCTTTAAAATTGCAGATCTCCTGGCCCAGGAAAATATAGGCATCAGATTACATGCTGCAGATTAGTAATGGGCTTTAGAGCTCCCCCTTTCTTCTTTTAAATGTTAAGAAACATAGTGATCCCTTCGGATCAGGGAACAAACAGATGTAGTAAATTTGTGTGGCAGTCAGCAGTTTCAGATAAGCGCTGATGGGAATGGAAATGGGGGGGTGGGGTGAGGGTTTAAAGACTGATTGCTTCTGTGTTAAAGTTTTCCACATAAAAACTACAGTTCTCTCCCTCTCGTGGTTAAGGAAAAGGATCCTTGTTTAAACACTGCACCTTCTGCCTGGTTTCATTCCCTTTGTGGGAAGCTTTCCAAACAGAGTCTCTCTCTCTCTCTCTCTCTCTCTCTCTCTCTCTCTCTCTCTCTCTCTCTCTCTCTCTCTCTCTCTCTCTCTCTCTCTCTCCCTCTCCCTCTCCCTCTCCCTCTCCCTCTCCCTCTCCCTCTCCCTCTCCCTCTCCCTCTCCCTCTCCCTCTCTCTCTCTCTCTCTCTCTCTCTCTCTCTCTCTGAAATACTTGTGGGGTGGCAGAAATGAGTGGAGTAAGGGCTGCAGTTAAAACAGGAGAGGCTTTCCTGAGGCAGCAATTCCATCCATCTAGCGTGACGCCCGGTCCCGTTATTAGCGGGGATGGAAAATTGCATTGCAAAATTATCTGTTCAATTTCATTGGCGCTCTCTCCCCTCCCCGCCTCTCCGTGCTTTCTTCCTTTCATTCCAGGGACTATTTGCCACACAATACCCATCGGAGCTGGCAGCCCCCTTATTAAAAGCACCTGGTCATAAAAGGAGATCAGACCGTAGGCCCATTTGGGGGGTGCCAAATGGTTACATAGAAAAAAAGGAAAGAGCAGGGGCAGCCCAAGGTATTTTGCTGCATGAGACAAAGGACAATAGAGTGGTCCCCTTCTTTCTATGCACAGAAGCCAACCAGGCCAAGAGCTGAAAATTACTTTCATGCTAGTGAAGATGGGGCAGGGTCTTCCACCACTCCTGTGGTCAGCAAGGTAGGTTAGGGCAGCCATTTACACATCACTGATACTGACAAAATTCCCCAAAGGAAATGAACAAAATTAAACCATTTTAAAAAGCATAAATGGACATCAGGGAAAGGTGAATCTGTCCATTTCAGTTTCGCACGGTCTTTTGTATTTTCTGGTTTTCCACATTTCTGCACCAGTTTGCCATTAAGGGGGAAAAAATATCATGTAAATTCATCAGCCTTTTTATGCAAATTTATCCTAACGTATACAAGATACACATTTTTTTTGCATTTTGGTTTCCCCTAATATTATCTAATATTATACCTTTTTGTTGGTTCTTTTCACATTCATGTGCATTTTTATGCAGTCTTCACTTCAGTATATGCATTTCTATACACATTACTCGACTGGAGAACTGCACTGCAAAATTTGGAAGAGTGTGTATTTTGAAGGATGCCTGTTTGCACATTGTAATAGCAAAGGCCAGATTTGGTAGGTTCTCATTTAAATGTGAATGAACCCCCCCCCCCAATTTCTCGTGGACCTGTAACAAAAGTGTTGCAGTGCGGAATAATCCCTGTTCAGGATTCTTGCCACTCCGTTGCCATTCCCCACCACAGTCAGCATTCAGAGCCACTGAGCACACCACTTCTCACTGAGCTATTTTGGGGGTCTTCCACCCTTAAACTGAGCAATGAGCCAGTCATTGCTTTAAGGGGTTAGCATTGCCAAAGCAGGTGCTCTATTCTGATGCTCATGCACAGAGGAGGTTGTATCTGTATACATTTATGCATTTTGAAAAGTTTTCATGAACCGATATAAGAGCCACCACAAGGAAAGACTTGCTAATGCTTTTCTGTTTATGACTGCACAGGCCTGCTTGTAAGAATTGCCATTGTTTGACATTCCCAGATTTGCCAATGCTTGGAGGTTTTGCAAAAAGATTTTCATTCATAAGTGAATTACCAGAAGCCAGTGGAAGCCCATGCCCAGCTAGCCTGTTTACTGCCTATTCAAGCCCCTTTTCGTCAGCATAAACAGAGCTAATCGCTCTATATCCTCTGTATATTGTTTCTTAATATGAATGAAGCGAAGCAGGCTAACCAGTAGTCATTCAGATTATTGTCTAACGTAAACTTCGAGTGGGCTTTGAAGGGTTTGGCTTTGCAAGCTGTGAACAGAGCTGAGTAATGAAAACAAGAATCCATATTGTTAACACAGAGCGATAAATATTCTTCAGGCATTAGGAAATAGGTACGCTTGTGACATGCAAATTTGATCTGACACGTTGCTATTTACTGTCAGCTGAGAAAGGAAAAGAAATGGAAAGGAAAAGGCAATTGACATATGGCCGCTAAATGTTGAATAAGCTAACCCCATCATCCAAAATAAATAAAACCTGCTGGTGTTTTTTCTTTTTCTTTTTCAGCATTTAAAATACTTGAGTGTGTATCTGCAATCAAATGAAGAAGGGAACAGTAAGAAATATTTGACCATTTTTGTTCTGCCAAAAAAAGATGTGGGTAACATTTGTTTTTTATTTTCCTTTTATTAAATCACTCTTCGAAACCGCTTGCAAAGTTTAAGTTTATACAGTGACAATTAGTTTATGGTGTTTCTGAAGTGGATTTAGATTTGAGTGATAAAATTACAGGCCAAAATTACAACCATGGTGGAAAATACTGGTTTGTGTTTGGCTTTGCATACCACAACTGAAAGATCACCAAGTATTGCCCATAAGCAGGAGGAAGTCACGATAATAGCAGACGCGTTTCTAACACACAAGCTGGATTCCAGAACATGCCACAATAGATTTGTATAAAGCAGACGGGGAATAGCTTAGCTTCCTTTCATTAATGGCAGGAGGTGGGGAGGAGAAGATCTGCATTTACAGCTGGCAGGTTAGGCAGAGGGAACTGTAGTTCTGAAACTGGATTTAGCTACATTCTTGCAATGAAAAATGGGCATATACCGAGCAAATACAACTCAGCCAAATATACCCAAAGGCCTTTTTTTGCAAGATTTTAGACTGAGATTGAAAGAAAGGCTGACCTTAAAATTTGTAGGGCATAATTCAGTTAAAGCCACTGGAGGCTGATTTCTGTTGGATCTGGTCAGGTGGAAGGTAAGGAGGCTGACAGGAGGTGGTGCCAGAGCAGTCACCTAATTCTGCTGAGTTCTACAAAAGCAACACTGAGGCTAAGGAGGAGGAAGTAAGAAGACAGGCAGGTAGGGTGTAGTTGAAAATAAAATTTGCTTGGCGGGACACTGCACCAATCTCCACTGGACAAAGCTAAGCATTTTTAGTTCTGCTGACCTCAGCAGAAGTGGTTTGCAGCCTGATCCTGTGTATGTTTACTTGGACGTGACATCCCTCAGTTCAATGAATTGTAAGAACTTAAGAAGAGCCCTCATGGTTCAGACCAAAGGCCTATCTAGTTCACCATCTAGTTTCTGACTGTGTCCAGTCAAATGCCACTGGAAAACAAACAAGCAGGTTACATGAGTTCAATTGCCTCTCCCATTATTGTTCTCTAGCATTGCATCTTCAGAAAGAAATATTGTCTCTGAACCTGGAGATAGTACAGAGCCATCATGACTAATAGCAGTTATGATGGCAGATCTCTAGGAATCAATGTGTCAAATATTTATTTGTAGAATATTTATTCTACTTTTCTTTCATCATGGAACTCAAGATAGTGTCCATGTGGTTCCCAGGTGGTCTTCCACCCGGGCATTGGCCAGTTCCAGTTCTGATTAGTGTTAGCAAGGTGGTGTTGCCATATGCCTTCAAGACTGGGACCCTACTAATGGTGGGAGCAATGTGTAATTCCCTAAAAATCAGGGACTAGAATAATTCAATAATTACCTTTCACCACATGAGACTAGCTCTACTGCAGCTCACTTTTAGATGAGCAGGGAAGACAGTTTTATTTCAGTGTATTCATTCATTCTGTGGTAGTCTGCTCTCTACTGATTTTAAAATATGAAGCATGTTCATTCTTGGAGTTAAAGATGTACCAAAAATTTCTAAAATATTCTTCAGCAGGTTGCACACTGCATTGTGCCTTAGTGTTCAAGTGCTTTAGAGATAAGATGCATCCATTTCCCACTCAGGCAGTTAAAGGCATGGATGATTGACTGACTAATTGCTTTGATTTGTCAGAAACACCTGTAACCTGAAAAAAGCACCCTATTGTCTCTATTCAGGCCCACATGAGCCGAGTTGCACTTTCTGATGAATGCAATTCAGCAGTTTCATGCTCAAGTCTCCCTGTGTTTAAGATCAGTGGTGGAGTGTGTCGGTAGACTAGATGTCACTAGCTCAATCATAACAAGCTACTGCTATGTGCAAGTTTTGCTTCTGGGAGACTGCAAGGAGGCATTTTCTTGCACACTGTGCATTGGTGTGTGCACTTTCCTCCCAGTTCCCTTCCATTCCTTGAAACTGGTTGCCAGTGAGTCCAGGTGGAGCAGAAAACAGGGTGCTTATTAAGCTCCCCCTAAGATTACATGAGCCTGTCTCGCACTAATGCTTGTGGATGGTCCTATTTTCCAAGAATCTGTCTACTTTAAATCTAGACATAGTTATTAGGGTTGAAACGTAGTTATTAGGGACCTGGAACTAGTTGCTTTGGGAAGCTGTGGGATTTCCCTCCATAGAGATTTTTTCAAAAAAATGTGGGGATGGAGGGGGTTGGTGGAGAATGTTGGATAAACATCTGCCAAGGATGATTTACATCTAGAAAACTCTGCAGAATGCAACATTTAGACTTGATGCCTTGGAGGTTGCAGTGTACACTTTTTTAAAAAAAAGATAGTTCATGCTAATGGAACTGTAGGAAACCAAATGCAGTGTTGCCATGAGGATATCACTCTCCAAAGATGGAATGTGTTTGACCAAGAGATGCTTTGTTTATTTTTTTTAAATCTTCAAAATTTATCACCTTTGCATGGTGGTATCACTTCCTTGGGCTAGACCTCTGAGTGGAAGTCAAGGGCCTTGTAGGACTAAGTGGGCAGGGCGTGGGACCACCCAGAGAATGGCAGATGACGATAGAAGCGCCAAGCAGACAAATATCAGTGTCATGGGACATTGCATTGGCCTAGAGGTCCTAAACTGTACATATTCCAATATTAGTGTTTTTGCACTCTTGGAAGCAGAACCCCCAGCTCTTTTTTTGGGTGTGAGAAACCACTGCCCCAATGTATACCTCCCCCATTGTTCGGGCTCTCAATGGAAGACTAATAACAATTAGTGTCTGGTGATGCAATTATGATGCAGAGAGTGGAAGGGGAAAGGGAGGGAGGGACTTTCTCACCCCCTGTTGTACAATGCTATAACTTAAAGCACTGAATGGAATAGATTGACAGTACAGTCAAGACAGACCAATGGAGGTACCTATTATTATTATTAGCTGTCAACTTAGGAAGTGATGACAAAATTCAAGCACTGTACAGATATCAGGCATTCTTACACAACGTATTCTGAACAGATGAGGTACACTGCCCTAAAACATGATGGCTTGGGTGGCTTTAAAAATGGGATGACAAATTCACAGAGGAGTCTGCCAAAGGCAATTAGCCTACAATAGCTCAGCTGGAACCTCCAAGTTCAGAGGCAATATATCTCAGGGTTACCAGCCTCTGGACAGCAACAGCAGGAGAGGGCTGCTTGCATGCTTCCCAGAGGTATCTGACTGACCACCGTGAGGGGCAGGCTACTGGATTAGATAGGCCTTGAGTCAGATCCAGTGGGGCGCTTTTTATGTGGCTCATCAATATTACATCCAATTGCAAGAACTGAAGAAGGTGTATTGACGTTTGTGCATTTTTCTACATACAAGCCAAATTAAGGTGATGTTTTCTTTCACTGAGGTATCATCCACATATCTGCCTATATACATAAAAATGTAAGGTGTCATCACACTCTACAGTTCCCATGGCTGGTGATAGACGGCCACGCCAAATGCAGCCTGAATAATGGCCAGCTAGTCCAGGTGAACTGTTTAATGCAGAGAGTGTGTGCATTTCACCCAGCTGTTTTGCAGAGTAGGTATTATGTTGTGGAATCTAGTAATTTACACACACACACACACACACACACACAGTCACTCAAGTCAATGAAGTTAGCTTATTAACTTTGACATTTCACAAATAGGTTAGAAAGAACCGCCCCCCCCCCAAATAGATCTGTATACATTTTCATGCAGTCTTGCATCCTTCCCAACTTTTCCTCTTTCTTTCTTACCTTTCCCTATCACTTTTCTGCTCCAAATGATCCTGAAATGCAATCTTGCTGTGTTTACATTTGTTTTCCAGAAGGGGGTATCTCATTTTCACAAAAGTATCTCCCACTTGAAGCCTTCCTATTCCAAAGGCACTGAACTCCCATGCCCCCCTAGGGTTATTCAAGTCACTCAACCTATGAAAGAACAAGTATGGAAGAAATTCATGTGTGATGGTCCACAGGTATGTTTGTTTTCTTGGATGCATGTCCATCTGGGCCTGCGCTGGATCAGATTATCACTCCCAAACTGGCTTCATGCTGATTGCTAATTTCCAAGTTGTTTATGTGCAGTACTGAAGTGAAGCAAATGTAATGAGGTTGGGGCATAATTGCCGGAGAGAACCTGTGATTGCTAGATACAAACCAGTTACTGAGAGTTGGGAGGAAGGCTTTACAGTGGCAAAAGAGCATTGGTGCCCCGGGGGGGGGCATGTAACTGATGCTTTGGATAGATTTGCACACTCTTTTCTTGCTCTCTTCTGATGGCTATCACAGAGGGCACAGGTGCAAAACTTCAGGACCCAGGACTGAATGTGGCCCTCCAGACCTCTCTATCTGGCCCTCAGGTTTAGCTCTAGGCCACACCCCATGCCCCAAGCCACACCCTTCACCAGCCCTGCTCCACACCCCTTTTGAGGGCTTATGCCAGGCTGGAATATGTGGTTGAATTGTGATGATGCCTCTTGTTCACCTGGATGGATGTTGGAGGGGTGTGTGTGTGTGTGTGTGTGGCTGAAAAGTTGCCTGTGGTGCAAAAGGCAAGGGTCACATCCACCATTTGATTCACTTGTTGCCTCTGGCCCAGCCAGTCACAAGCCTCTGGTCCCTAAAAGGTTGCCTGCAGGGGAATGTGGATCTCAAGCTTAATAAAGGTCCCTTTATACAGTGGATCCCAGCAGAGTTCGGTTGCCCAAAGGTGATCTGGGGAGCGTGCAAGGGTCAGATAAAGGGTCACATGTGATCTCCAGACCTGAGGTTCACCACCCCACAAACTGGCCTAACTGGATTGCTTTTTTTCCTTCTCTTCATTATAAGGAAAGCAAATGGAAGAGTCTAACAAGGTGCCTTATACCAGGCTGGATCTCACCCATCCAATTCAGTATTGTCTGCTGGCTGGCAATAGCTCTCCAAGTCTCAAGCAAGGCTCTTCCACATCACCTTCTGCCTGATCCTTGTAAAGGAAGATTCATGATAGAATCAGTGAGTGATGTTCCCCCCCGCCCCCCACCCACAACGTATGACCCTGCCTAAATAGTTAGACCCTGGTTTGGGGGAACACTCAAGAGAGTGAGCCATCTCTTTCCACATTTTTCCATCTCACCATTTGGTATCTGCTTTGCCCCACTCTTTGCCTTCCCACTTCATTATTCACAGGCAAATTTTACCGCCTTGAAGTCAGAGGTCAACGAAGAATATGGGTTGGCTGAAGGTTGGATTTTGCAAGCAAACCGGCAAACTGCAGTGTGAATGTTTGCATCACTCCCTGCAGTGGACCGATTGGCAGTTCCCTGGCCTGTTTGACAGCTGTCCTTC
The DNA here is from genome assembly GCF_964234715.1 of Podarcis melisellensis. Classification (NCBI taxonomy): domain Eukaryota; kingdom Metazoa; phylum Chordata; class Lepidosauria; order Squamata; family Lacertidae; genus Podarcis; species Podarcis melisellensis. The sequence goes on along the minus strand of NC_138540.1, from coordinate 40,236,790 downwards.
TGGGGTGCTGATTCTATTTAGTACACATTTTCTTTCAACCCTTTATCTTAAACAGACTCCTTGTATTGTTAAAACTCGGCAAGGCGTTGTGAGCTGGAAAAGAAGCAGAGAGGGAAGGTTTCAGTATTTTCTCTTCCTACTGCCCTTTTTATGCTGAGCCACCTTCTGCTCCAGGCCATATTCACACCATGCATTGAAAGCATTACAATGCCACTTTAAACAGTCATGGCTTCCCCAAAATAATTATGGGAGCTGTAGTTTGTTCAGGGTGCTGAGATTTGTTTGGAGACTCCTATTTCCCTTGCAGAGCTACAGTTCCCAGAATTCACCAAGAAGAGGGATTGATTGTTTAACCACTCTGGGAATTGTAGCTCTGGGAGGTGAACATGGTCTCTTAGCAACTGTAAGGCTTTAATGAACTACAGCTCCCAGAATTATTGGGGGAGGCTGTGGCTGTTTAAAGTGGTATCACAGTGCTTTAAATGTATATATTGAATGCAGCTTGATTTGGATTAAACACACACTGATGCAAACTTTTTCAAAGATATGCTTTTTGTTTTTCTGTGATTGGGCTTTTGTAATTTCCATATTGCAACATGCTTGATAGCTACTCTGATGAGGGATGTGCTGTAGTACAATAAATAAATGGTAAGTCCTATGGCCATTTCAGGGATGTTGAGCGATGGCCCAGACAGCAGGTGGCGCTGTGGCTACCAGAAAGCCAACCTCCCCCCCCCCCCCCAGGACCAAGTAGAAAGGAAGAAATAAAAGGGAGATGGTGGGAGAATTCAACTTCTGTAGCCTCAAAGATTCAATTTGTAATCCACTAAACATTTTCAAAATTTGAAATCATCCATTAAAAAAAGAAATCCTGAACCATTCAGATTCCAAAATCTGAACTGTGGTTTTCAGTGAGGAAGCAAAGAATGCTATAATATGTATTATATGTGTTGAAGCAGAAAGAGAAGAACAGGAAGATTATGCCTCCCATCTGCTGGAACTTCTTAGGGTCTACCGGTGAATTTAAAAGAGTCTTCTAGTATAAGCCTGCTGACACCAAAGAGGTTTCCAAATAAGAGCCATAATTAAAAAGCTAATCAAGCTTATTTCCACAGATTTTCTCAAAAGGCAGTAACCATGCAACAAGCCCTGGAGTTCTTCTATTGCAGTCAGAATCTCAGGGTGTGAATGGGAGGTTTGTCCGGGTTTTTCTCTTAGCAAAGGAATGCAAGACTCTTGCTTGTTAGTTGGCAGACATACCCCAGAGGAATTCTGTATATATTACATGCCAAGGGATTTCCAGGATTAGGCCCACTTTTTACACTTTGTATTTCCCTGATACAAGCCAAGGAGGGAAGGAGGAGGGAGACGGTTCTTTTAATATTAAATAAGCTCACAAGGGGTTAAGCTGCCTTCGTGAGAGGGGATGTTGATTTCATTAGGAAGCTTGGGTAAAAACATTGTGTCCCAGAATTCTGACTAATTGCCGGGTGTTATTGGCAGATGGTAAAATGTGCAACGATGCCAGGAGATCAATTCAGCCTTTAGCACTGTGCCAGCAAGTGAGTTATCTCCATTTAGAGTGATTTTATATCACTTCTTAATCTTATTTGTAAATGTGATCCCTTGATGACACAATGCATAAGACTTTGGCTCAGCACGCAGAGTTCATAAGATGAACTTGGCAGACCATGCGAGAGCCCTTTGAGTGCAGAAGTTCTTCTCTCTCTCTCTCTCTCTTTGGTACCCACTCAACAAATTGTCACAGATGTATGCATGAAAGAAATGCAATGCTTTCGGCTGCTTCTTTTGTTATCTTTAAAAAGAAGAAAAATAAAGTAAAAGAAAAAACCACCTTGGGGGTCTCTCTGGCAGAAAGTCAGGATAAAAGTTTTTTAAGACAACAAACTGAAGAGAAGCTAGACAAAATCACAAGAACAAAGGAAGAGCCCCACTGGATCAGATCAAAGACCCACTTTGTCCAGCACCCTTTCCCCCCATCATTGCTCAGACTGCTATCTCAAAGATAGACTGCCTCTTCACAATGAGGTCTCCTGTTTTAGGGGAGGACTTTGGTCTTTCAAATTTCAGCAACGCCCTATGCGAGGCCAACATTTGGCGACCCAACCTCTCACCTTCCATTCTGCTCAGTTCTTTGTGTCATCGTTGTGATGCCCTGCAGCACCCCCTAGGCTTGACACCCAGTGTGGCAGAACAGGTCGTACTGCCCTAAATCTGCCTCTGCCTGTTTTGCTTTTAAGCTGTTACATTAGGTTAGCGTTAGCTTATTTGCATTCTTTTTGTATGCGTTTATTTTCTGTATTTACTGATCTTGTGATTATTTCTAAACTTTCTTTCTTTCTTTCTTTTTTTTAAAAAAGCCATTACATTTGTTATTGCTCATTTGATATGTTGCGAGCCACTTTGAGCACCACCGTGAAAAAATGGCATAGAAGTAAGCTCATGTTCACGCAGCAGCCAACCTGGTGCCTCTGGGAAACCCACCAAGTGGGATTCAAGCAGAAGAGCTCTTTCCCCTCCTGGGGTTTCCAGCAACTGATATTCGGGAGCATTGCTGCCCCTGACCACGGAAACAGAGCATAGCCATTGTGTCTAGTAGCCACTGGGAATATCCTTTATGAATTTATCCAATCTTCTTTTAAGCCATCCAAGTTGGTGGTCATCACTGCTTCCTGTGGGCATGAGTTCCATAGCTGCACTACGTGAAGAAGTACTTTCTATTATCTGTCCTGAATGAGGGCTTTATAAAAAAACCCATAAAGTGATACATCAATGCAGTGAACTGATCTTAAGACTGAAAAAAATATCAGAAACTGAGAGAAACTGAAACTGAGAGATTTATACATCCATATTCATGGGGTTGTTCATGCATTTGTCTTTAGAGTTGGGAGCATAGCTGAGTGGCACAGCATGTGTTTTGCCCACAGAATGTCCTGGGTTCAATTCTCACCATCTCCATCAGGTGATGGAGAAGGCCTTTCTCTGCCACAGATCCTGGACAGCTGCTGTCAATTCGAGTACACTATACTGGGACTAGTCAGAGAAATACTACTATGGCCTCTTGTAAGGCAGCTTCATACATTCATCACCCAATGACTTCAACACCTCAAAACATGTTCCTTTCTTGCCAGCAGTAAGCCAGTTTCACCTTCACTGCACCTTCTTAAATGATGTCATTGTCTGATCAGGTAGAAATAGCATATGAGCTGCTTCCAAGAGCACCTCGGCTCCTGCACAAGCTCCGCAGGTGTTGAGGCTTGCCTAAAAGAAGTGAATCATTCTTCTGCTGCTCTTTCTATAATCCATTGGATTAGACGACTGCTAGATAGCTCAGATCAAAAGTTTTGCAAGTAGTCGGCATGGCAAAGGTTGGCAGCTCTGATTCTTGGGTTCCTTTCAACATCCAATATACATAGCCTTGGATGTGTCTGAAGATTTCCATTGTGGTTACTATTGGTTGTATGCATGGAACCATCACAGATCTATTGTCACAGGTTTCACTTCTATGTCACCTTCGTTAAAACCTCATGCTTCCTCAATGGAATCTGTTCTTCATATTCAGCTGCTTGTCATCAAATGTACCAAAGTGTCAAGGAATAAAGCGTTCATTTGCAGGTGTGATCCAGTCATGGTCACGTGTGCAATATTCCCAAAGGTCTTCCCACTGTCAGCTCCATGTTTTTGAGGGCATTGGGGCAAGACACCTTCCATGAGGCCTTCTCCATCAGTGAGTCTACTTTAGCTCAGTCTTGCATGCAGAAGATCCCACGTTCCGTGTCCAGTGTCTCCAGGGAGAAAGCCCCATCTGAACCCTGGAGAACTGCTGATAGTCAGTGTAGATAATACTGAGCTAGTTGGACCAGAGGTCTGACTCAGTATAAGGTAGCTTCCTGTATTCCTTACTGTAGCAGGTCCAGGTGGTTGTTGTCAGTGGTGCCCCCCCCGGAGTGTGGGCCATCAGCAAATGCCCAAGCATGCCAACCCTTGGCACCGACACTGACTCTTCCCTCTAATTGCAATCAGCATCAAACCAAAGTGTTTGGAAAATCCTCAAGACTTTCCACAAAAGGAAGCTTGGGGAATAGAGCCCTTGTATGCCCCTGACCCTGATCTAAGTTTGCATTTCCTTTGAGCTCACTTTTTTAAAAAAGGAAAGGAAAAGTTTTGATTTCTTTAATGACCATGAAAGCAGGCGATTGATAATGCTTGCAAAGGTCAGGCACTGAGCCAAGGAGAGGCTGCCTAGAAGTCCTCCTGCTTCTCCTGCCAATGAATTCCAGCCCAGCATTCCAGATCGCAACCCGGCGGCTACTTAACAAATCCCGGCCACTCATTACAAAGTGTTTGCCAATTGTTGCAGCCTGCAATAATGATGTGAGTTGGGTTTTTTGGTATGCCCTGTTCTACCATTAAAGATGAGGTCCAGAACACCCATGTTGTTTTATGACAGGCCCCGCTATGGTGTATAGTTCCAGAAATAAAGTGGGAAGATAGGCCATCCATGTTACTTGCTACTGAGTCATGGCTGCTGGGAACATTTATATGTCCCAGAACAATTGTAAATTGTACCCTTCTCTGTTTTTTAAAGCTGACCAGAATTGCATTCAAGTTTCTGCTGCCCAGGGAATTGTTCCCACCCAGTTGGCTCCAAAGTTTAGAACCCACCTCCAAACCATGTTATCCCTGGTTCAAACTATGTGTTCCCTGATAGGTACATTCCTTGCATAGCTTCTGCTAGAGGACAGTAGAATTAGTGTCCTCTACACCGTTTTTTCCTTTCAAATTCAGCTGGCCCAACAGCAAAATCCAATGATCCATCTGGATGGACAGGTATGTTGACTGTTCCTTTGGGAACACTAGCCCCTCCATGGACCAGATGAGTCATGCCACCCAAAGCAGCATTAGCTCAGAGAGGAAAAAACAGCCACTGGTTCTCCTGTGAGAATTCAATCAAGTCATTGTTTCCAGCTTTTATTCTTCTGACCTTGAATGAAACACTTTCCTTGTCCCCATCCCTTCTTAAAAGTGCCCTTGGCTAATGTCTAGCTAACTTGCCAATTACAAGGAGAAAATATTAACAACAGCACATACAGACACACATTGGAAAGTTTTTTGATCACTATGCATTTGGACGTATAAACCAAATTTTGCATGATGGTTCCTGAGATTTAGGAGCTTAGGGGCTGCCCTCCTAGGGTGATGCAATTACCAAAAGGGGATCCATTGCTGATTTGGATAACCACAAGGCAAACATTCAGATATTTGGGGGTGGTGAAGATGGACTTTAAAGACCAGTACGAGTATATTGAATGGGACAGGACCTGTGTGCAAGAGCACTCTTTTCACCTGTGATTCCTAGCAATTGGTATTCAGAGGCATACTGTTTCCAACAGTGGAGGCAGAGCAGCATTATTATTATTATTATTATTGGAAGTTTTATTGGTGTTTTATTATGTTTTTATATGTGCTGGAAGCTGCCCAGAGTGGCTTATTATAGCCACCATGGCTAGTAGTCATTGATAGCCTTCTCCTCAATTAGTTTGCCTTACCCTCCTTTAAAGCCTTCCATATTAGTGGCCCTTAGCATATGCTGTGGAAGTGAATTCCATAGTTAACTATGATTGTGTGGTTTTAACTAGGCTGCTGTAATCTGTGATGCTGGATTCTTGTGACTATATTATAATGTTAAGGTACTATTGGGGGGTCTATTGCTGTTCCAAAGCCTCCTGTGGCTATTGACTGTATTTGTTATATTATTGCTTTTACTTACTGCTTTTTTACATATGTGTTACGTAGCTTGTGTGCTTCGTGAGAGAGTGCCTTTTTAAACAATTGAATATAAATCTCTTGAAATGAATAGATTTGGTTGCCTTTCTCTAATGAGTCACTGAGTGACCATGAGCCAATTGCTTAACCTTCTGCTACCTCGATTGCTTCATCGGTAAACTATTAATTTCAACATCCTACTGGCTCACATGTATGGCTTTATATGTGGGGAATTCCATTGCAGTATATGATCCTTCCCTGGTGATGGAGGACAGATACAACAGGAATATGTATGGAGAACAATGCAGAGCAGGGGGTCCCTGAGTATGAATCGGTGCAGAGGCCCTGCGCGCTTCAATCTGGGCTCGCAAAATGTAAGTTCAGCCATTCAAGGGTAAGTGAGGCATATTTAGAATGTCCCCAGCAATGGATATATTCTTTTCTGGGTTCTCCCTCCCTTCCCATCAGCTTTCGGCAGCCAACAGGAATCAGATGCAAGAGTATGAGTTCATCTCTTAAAAACTCGGCCCTCTGTATGGCTTCCAGTGGGTGAGGCCTTCTGAGCAAAAAGAAACTTCCCCGAGAGAAACATGATCTTTTGATAATTGGCCAGCACAACAGCAAAACAAACGATCAGGGAGATTACATTTGAAAACTCTCCTCCTTGCACAAACCAGCAGTTCCCAGCTCTGTCCTGGAAGAAAGTTTTCTGAGAGTTGCACCTCTGGTGCTGATCAGGTTAACTCTTGGTGATCCCAGATCTAACTGGAGACCGAGTGGGATCCAAAGGGATGTGCCCTGGAATTTATGCCCCCTCCCCGCCCCCAGTAAATGGGGGGCACTCCATGGAAGTGGCAGCCCATATGATTTTGGCATCAGCCTGTACTTACTTGCAAGAGATTTAACAGGTGGGAGAGCTGAAGGAACAGGAAAAGAGCTGCAAATAAACATTTGGCGATGCTTCATTAAGTTTTTTTTCCTATTTAAGATTAAACATAATCTATTAAAATAATAATCCAAGAGGTTTACAATATAATATGTTATCTAACTGTTATCTAACAGCCAAGTACAGTTACCCATTCAATGAATCAGTTAACAACATAACTGATAGTTCAAACAACAGGTAGTCACATTACTTCAGCATTGCATTACTGCAGCAGATCAAAGGCAAGGACTGTGGCTCATCCTTCAAAATGCACATGTCTCTGAATTTTGGGGTGCAGTTTTTCATGCAAAACCTGTGTACTGGGGGAAAGTCTTCATAAAAATGCATTTATTCATTAAAATATCGTACAAAAATGCATTATATTAAGGGGAAATTATTTGCAAAAATGTCTTGCATGAAAAGTGTGTATAGTAGGAAAAACACATTCTTGTTCTTGTTCAGAAAAAATGCAAGCGGATACAGAAATGCAGACAACTGGAGTTAAGATGGGAAAAATGAGAAATCGAGGGAAACTGAAATTGACATCCTCTTCTACCCCTAGCAACAAGTCATTTTAGCTAGGCATGTGTGGCACCATGCAGACTTGCCTGCCTGCCTGTCCCAGGATTTTGCCTCAGGCCCATTTCCAGGCAGTGAGGTACTCGATTTTGATTGCCAGTCAAGGCTTAGAATCTGATAGGAGAGGGGAGGATGTGGTGTGCTGGTTGGAAAGAACTGCAAAGAGCGAGAGGAGGAAGGGTTAAATTTCACATTGTCCAAATAACCAGCCAAATCTGTAAAGCAGATCTCAAGAAATCAAATGCAATGCCCCCCTTTAGTGTCCTATTTCCACTGCACAATGCATAGTATGTGGCAAGAAGCAAGCAATCCCTCATAAGCAACACACAGGCTCTTGCCAGATTCCTGTGAGTGCCAGCTTTCATTTTAATCAAAACAAGTTTCTAGACCTTAAGTTTTCTGGGCATTGATTTTTTTTTTTTTAATACAGGTTTTCTACTCGGACCCTCAGTGATGAACAAGTCCTCCTGCTCTGGCCTATATTAGATTTGTTTATTCCTTTATCTAGTATGTTGATTGCAGCAGCTAAACTCACATTCGGCAGCAGCATGAAATCTGAAACGTGTTATCCCCATAGTCTAATGCCATTTTCCTAATCTCAGCATCTTTCTTAAAGCAGGTCCACATGTTTACTGTATTTTCCAGTGCATTCAAAATTGAAGGCCAACGGCAGAAAGTGGTATGAAAAGTCTTCGTAACTACTGGAACTCTCCACCTCTCTTCAATTTTAATCCAGTTTTGGGCAGTAGTAATAAAACCAGTCAAATTGCTAGCATAATCCTGTGTTTCCACCTCCTCTCAAAATTCTGCTTTGTTTAGTGCATATGCAAATCCCATGAATTTCTGGCCGCAGAGAGGGACAGTGCAGATAGAAGTGCCCAGGAAAGGAGCTGTGGAAGACGGCCATAGGAACATAGGAAGCTGCCTTCTACTGAAGTCAGATCACTGGTCCATCTACCGTATTTTTTGCTCTATAAGACTCACTTTTTCTCTCCTAAAAAGTAAGAGGAAATGTGTGTGCGTCTTATGGAGTGAATGCAGGCTGCACAGCTATCCCAGAAGCCAGAACAGCAAGAGGGATTGCTGCTTTCACTGTGCAGTGATCCCTCTTGCTGTTCTGGCTTCTGAGATTCAGAATATTTTTTTTCTTGTTTTCCTCCTCCAAAAACTAGGTGCGTCTTGTGGTCTGGTGCGGTTTATAGAGTGAAAAATACGGTATCTCATTGTTGTCTATGCAGACTAGCAGCAACTCTCCAGGATTTTAGACAGGGAGTTTTTCCTAGACCCAACTGGAGATGCCAGAGAGTGAACCCAAGACTTTCTGCATGTAGAGCAGATGCTCTACCAGGGAGCTATGACCCTTCTCCAGGATGTAAGCAAAGAGCAGCTCAGGCAGGCATGAAATCACAGGAAGCTGGAGTCCTGGGGAAGGAAGTCTGGAAGAGGAAGAGTTCCAAAGAGGGAAAGGAAATGCTCTGAGAGGAGATGGAAAATTGAGATGGAAGATGTGGGGTCCACCCCTCCATGAATTTGCTTTTCTTCTATGCTGTGGCCACCACCCTATATTGTGGTATCAACAAGTGCTAAGTCTGTATTTAGGGAGGTGGGCAGAAGGAGAATGAAATAGGATGGGGAATACCTGTCTTGGCAGCAGTACTTATGGAAAGGTTCTCAGGACTGGAGTCGATCAGATGCTGAACATTTGCCAGCAGTGTGATGCAGCTACAAAAGAAGGCTAATGCAGACCCTCCAAGTGTTCCTATTTTCCAGGGTCAGTCCTGGATTTACAGAACCAGTAACTGATTTTATGTCCCACATTCCCGTAGGACGTCTCTATTTTCATCAGAGAAATGTTGGAGGGCATGGAGTCATGTGATCCCCAAGCCAAGGAGATAAGTAGCTATACAACATTTAGAAGACATTTGAAGGCAGCCCTGTAGAGGGAAGTTTTTTAAAAAATATGTTTAACATTTTATTATGTTTTTATATCTTTATTCTGCCTTAGCTTGACCTCATCTGGAGTACAGTGTTCTGGGTACTGCACTTTATGAAGTACATGGACAGATTTGAACAGGTTCAGAAGAAGATGGTTAGGGTGGCCATGTGCCCTACATTACAGAGGACAGTCCTCTGAGAGGGTGTGCAATCTGTAAGATAGAGAGACCTGCAGGGACCCTGAGGTTGCTCATCCACAGTGAATGAGCAGTCACACAGCTTACCTGGTCATCAACACTATAGAGAGCTGTATTGAATATATTTTTGAATTATAATAATTATTTCTAAATGGGCATCTATCTCGCAATAGGTTGTTGTTGTTTAGTCGTTTAGTCGTGTCCGACTCTTCGTGACCCCATGGGCCAGAGCATGCCAGGCACTTCTATCTTCCACTGCCTCCCGCAGTTTGGTCAAACTCATGCTGGTAGCTTTGACAACACTGTCCAACCATCTCATCCTCTGTCGTCCCCTTCTCCTTGTGTCCTCAATCTTTCCCAACATTAGGGTCTTTTCCAGGGAGTCTTCTCTTTTCATGAGGTGGCCAAAGTACTGGAGCCTCAGCTTCACGATCTGTCCTTCCAGCGAGCACTTAGGGCTGATTTCCTTAAGAATGGAGAGGTTTGATCTTCTTGCTGTCCATGGGACTCTCAAGAGTCTCCTCCAGCACCATAATTCAAAAGCATAAATTCTTCGGCTATCAGCCTTCTTTATGGTCCAGCTCTCACTTCCAGACATCACTACTGGGAAAACCATAGCTTTAACTATATGGACCCTTGTTGGCAAGGTGATGTCTCTGCTTTTTAAGATGCTGTCTAGGTTTGTCATTGCTTTTCTCCCAAGAAGCAGGCATCTTTTAATTTCATGACTGCTGTCACCATCTGTAATATGTTAGGAATATACAAATGGTGTGCAAATCAGTGTCTACTTTTGGGGGGTGATGCATCCCTCCCCCCCTACAGTTTTGATAATGTGTAAGAACTTGGACAATAAATCCTGAGATGAGGACAGTTCAAGGCATGTTTCAGCCAGGTGAGAACACTGAAGGAGGGTGTGAAGCAGGGCCAGTGAGGGGTGTCACCTGGGAGAGGGAGTGTGGCCTAGGAATGGGGCCGTGGCTGGAGAGAAGAGGTGCAGCACTGGGAGAATCCAGATAGAGATGGTTGGACGGCCACATTTGACCCCTGAGCCTGAGGTCCCCCCCGCTCTATCCATTTTAGGCTTAGGTTATTTTAAAGAAGGTCTGCTCCTATAGGAACCTGTGTGGGAAAGCTTGGGCATATATTCCAGCATCTGAGATACATTTGGCTGGGAGAAGATAATGAAGGAAAGGTTCCATTGTTTGCAGCCAGGCATAGGAAGACACTCCACTTTGGCTTTTCATGAAGAAGAAGAAGAAGAAGAAGAAGAAGAAGAAGAAGAAGAAGAAGAAGAAGAAGAAGAAGAGGCAGCAGCAGCAGCAGCGGCGGCAGCAGAAGTAGAGTTTGGATTTGATATCAGTTGCATGTGGAGGAGCGGGGATGCAAACCCAGTTCACCAGATTACGAGTCCATGGCTCTTAACCACTACACCACACTGGCACCAGACATACTTTAATTCTGGCAGGTGTTCAACTTTAGGGCTGCCAATGTTAAGGTTTTATAGAAAGTTTTTTTCTTTTTTTTAACCTGATGTCTCTATTCTCCAGTACAATTCTATTTTTTTAAAAAAAGTTCTTTTATTTTTAATTTATTATTACAGTCACAAAGTAAGAGGTCTGTGCAACAGAATGCTGGCCTCTCACTCAGGGCCTTCCCAAGATACAATTCCAATATTGCTGTCCTATTTCTTGATTTTTACAGGTTAAGGCAGTTGTTTCTGCTGTTCTGAAATCAAGCACGCCAAGCAAAAACATCTGTGCTGAGCTTCCCTGGAACAGGGAGATGTGATTCAACCTGTATGCCCCCCCCCCCATACACACTTCTGCCCTGAGGCTCAGCTGAAGATATAGAGATTTGGGGGAGGGGGAGAGGAAAAGGTTTAAAATGGCAGGCGTGGACGTTTTGAGCTGTAATAGACCCCCAGGAAATTCTATTTTTATCTCCCGGGGTTCTTTGGCTGACACTAAATGTCAGAGCTACACTTCCATTTGTCAGGCGTCACCTCGTTTGTCAATCGCCACGCTGCATTTCTGTTGTCAAATACTGCGGGATCCACGCTCGAGCATCGATCAAACGTCTGACGCAAAGAGGACAAACAGCTGCCCCACTGAAGGCTCCTGTCAATGCATGGATTAGAGTCCTTCAAAAAAATACGTCCTGGTGGAATTGCTGTCATCTCTCTTCCCGGGTCAGTGAAATGGTAGAAATTCAGTTTTCATTGGTGAAATAAATCCCTTTCAGCAGTTGTACATGGGCTTAATATTGAAAAGGGCCCCAAACATCTCCTTTTCCAGGTGACCAAATCCAGATACTAATTCTAAAACAGGGAAGTGCAGGAAGGTAAAGCACGAAAGGGAGCACTTCGCACTGTGACCTGGAAAGCTTTTGCCAGTGCTATGAATGTGGACCATTAGCCTTCTGGGGGCTGCACCACTTATCCATCACCAAAACATGAGGATCAAAGATGGCTCAGATATGCGTCCTATTTCCATATGCTAATTTATATGTATAGACAATGCTTTAAAAATAATAATAATGTGAGGGGCTGGAACTCATATCTTGATCAAAGCGCTGTGGGTGCCACAATGACTGCCATGGGCTGCAGGGGGGTGAGGAAAGAGGCGTTGGTACTCCATACTGGTGAGTACTATCATTAAAACATCACATAATATAGACACTAATGTGGAGATACATTTTGAACAGGAGTGCATTACATGTCATAATCATAGGGAAGACTGGCCAGGTGAAAATGGCAAGGAGAATGATCAAGGGGTGGAACAACTCCTCTCATTTTCTTAAGAATGGTGTGCCAGCTCAACCTGCTGTCCAGGTGTTGCTTTCTATTTGATGGGCAACTTCCATGATTCTTCTGTTGGGAGCCTTTTGCTTAGCTCTCACCACTGTGATTTGTCATTGCCATTTCCTGGTTCCTACAAACTCCTAGTACTGGCTCTGGGTTTTGAAAGGCCCATGGTCAAGTCTCCCTCGGGGTCCCCCTCTCCCCATCACCATGCCTCTTTGCTCTGAGTTCTGTCTTCCAAAGACCCTCATCCCAGAAAGTAGCAGCATGGGCACTGACAGCAAGCTTGCAAGTATCAGAGCTCTTGATTAGCAACTCAATAGTGCAATTGTTTCCTGCTGAAAGTAGGACTTGCTGTCCATGTCCGTCAGTCAACTAGGGAGACCCCTGCTGGATCAGGCCAAAGGCCCATCTAGTCCAGCATTCTTTCCTCACAGTGGCCAACCAGATGCCTCTACTGGGAGCTCTCCCAGGTCCTGCAGAGTTCTTCTCCCTGCCATAACCTTCTTCCAGCTTTCTGCTAGTTGGTGATTCATGCTTATGGTCACTCTCAGTCTCTTCCAAGTCATGCTCAGTGCCTCAATGCTGGGCTCTGCTTAAACACAGAACGCAAGAACATTTGAAGAAAACTGGCTTCTCAGACAAAAGGCATATAGCTAGTGCGGCACAGCCTAGTCTGGGTGGAGAAAGTGGATAGGGAGGAGACTCCCCCCCCCCTCCCGCCGCGATTACCTGAATGAAGTTGAATATTGCAAGATTTTGGACAGGCATAGACATGTCTGTATTCTACCTCCACTGTTGGAGGCAGTGTGCCTCTGAATACCAGGCGCTAGGAATAGCTTGTGGACAAAGTGCTGTCATGCTACGTTCCTGGTTTTGAGCTTCCCACAGGCATCTGGTTGGCCACTGAGAGAACAGGATGCTGGACTAAACACGTCTTGGACTTAAAGCAACAAAGTGCTTCTTATGTTCTTATGTTAACTATGAACTGTGTGAATAAATACATGTTTTGTCCATTCAGGTTTATTGGAGGACCAGGTTTGCTTGGAACAGGACAGGTTTTCATTTGTTTTGTCCCATTGGGCTCTTGAGGGCATGGAGAGGTCATCCTATGACGCATCATGCTGCACTATCAGCTTTGCACTGAAGGGATCCCCACATAAAAGCACTCCCAAAATATCTTGTGCACATAGGAAACTGCCCTATACTACCTTGGATTATCTGGCTAAGAAGTTCAGGAACTCTAACGGGCAGCAGTTCTCCAGGGTCTCAGGCAAAGTCTTTTCCATCACCTGCAGATCATTTTCAAATGAGATACCATAGATCAAACCTGGAGCCTCCTGCATGCAACACAAGTGCTATATAAGGGAGCAATGCCCCCCACCCTTATCTTAAGGAGCTGAAAAAATGTTACTTCTAAATACACCTGGTCTTTAGGAAATGCATTTATTAGATATGAAACCTTAACTATGCTTGCGTACATATGTGGTTTTGAGAAACTACAATGCAGCATAAAAAGTATTGAGGGTGTGCAAAAATAATTGTTCTTCTCCACCTATGCATGCGGGATTTAAAAATATGTTAGTCGCCATCAGACCAGTGTTAATACAAGTACAACAGGTCAGTGTGTTAACCAGAAGGTTGGTGGTTTGAGCCCACCCAGGGACAACTGTGGGCAGGATTCCTGCATTGAATGGGTTGGGAGGTTGGACTAGGGCTCTCATGGTCCCTTCCAATTCCACAGTTCTATGATTCTATGTGATCAAGTCCTAGGTTGTATAAAATCATTCGCTTCTTTTCCAATGAAATAAAACTAGCTCCCACCCCCACCCCCATCATTATTAATTCTAGAATAACCTTATCCATGATATCTTCTAACTATCCTAATACATTAGTCTTTAGCTGGTGAGTTATAATATATATGTTATAATTATTGTCTCAACTATATCCAATATATACTGATACTAAAGCTGATTGTTGGTGGCTGCTGTCAGTCTACTCACCTGCCTCATGTGAGGTCCTGGAGGAAGCAGATCATCATAATAAAGAAACTCAGGATGTCTCTGTGTTATTTCTCATAGCAACGACTAATCCCTTAGCAAAGCACAAGGGTTGTTTGATTTGGAAATGGATAAAGATTTTCAGTCGGAGGTTGGATTTTCCTGTTTGTTGTTTGCAATTTGTCCATTTAGATCAGGATATGATCTATAGCCCCTAGCTAGGAGGGAGGTACAATTAAGAGAATTCCAGGTACTTGGCTGCCCAACGATTCTCTCAAATGCCTGCTTTTTCTGCTCTGGGATGTGAAATTTGTGCTCTTTGCTTTTTCATCTCTCCACCCGCACCCCACTTGGCAGGCTGCTTTTCAATGCCATGTCCCATCATCCCAATTATTTCATCAAGTTGTTGCATGAGGCACACTGGTTCAAAAAGAATGGCATCAAGGAGATAATACCATCAGATGCCAACATCTCCATTAATCCTCTTGGTGGGAGTTTCTTAAAAATAAAATAAAAATAAAAGCTTGTTTATTGACTTGGATACAATAAAGTGAAGTCAATCAAAGCTTTGCAGAGTCGTTTCTCCATGGTGTGGGTTGCCTAGACGAAAAGTAAACAACCCTTGTGTGTGAGAATAGAGATTAAAGGATACGCCTATTTGATGAAAAATCTGGCTGACTGTGTACATGGACCAAGATGGCATGTTTGTTGATCACAAATAAATAGCTGGTGTAGAAATGAGGCCATATAATGAATTTTGCATTGCTTGTACACCATTCTTTCTACGAGGATCTACAATATTGAATAGACAGGGTTTATTAATCTCAGCCTTCCCCAACATGGTGCCCTTCAGATGTGGCTGAATTCCAACTCTCATAGAATCATAGAATCATAGAGTTGGAAGAGACCACAAGGGCCATCGAGTCCAACCTCCTGCCAAGCAGGAAACACCATCAGAGCACTCCTGACATATGGTTGTCAAGCCTCTGCTTAAAGACCTCCAAAGAAGGAGACTCCAACACACTCCTTGGCAGCAAATTCCACTGTCGAACAGCTCTTACTGTCAGGTAGTTCTTCCTAATGTGTAGGTGGAATCTTCTTTCTTGTAGTTTGGAACCATTGCTCTGTGTCCACTTCTCTGGAGCAGCAGAAAACAACCTTTCTCCCTCCTCTATGTGACATCCTTTTATATATTTGAACATGGCTATCATATCACCCCTTAACCTCCTCCTCAGCTGCTCAAAATGGTGGATAGCATCTCAACTTCAATGAAAACTGCCATTCGCATCTCAGGAACCTTTGAACTGAATTTGGTGACAGTATCTTGAGAAACAGCTGGACAGACAAGGCACTTCCCAAAATATACAGTAGATTTGTAGTTAACACACTCAGAGAAACTGAGCAGAACACTGTATCCCTGTTGGAGAGGCACACTTTACCCTGAGTATAATTACACTGATGAATTTAGAGAAATGAGTAAGCTACATTTATTGGAAGAAGTACCTACTTTTTAGGAAAGATCCTAGTTCTAATGAACTAAGGTGGACATGAAAAGACCCGTGCTTGCACTTTCATCTCAGCAGGAGATACATAAAGATGTCTCCTCTTCCAAGGTAAGGATGAAGAAGATGGAAGTAAAAATGAAGTCTGGAACCCTGAAAGTATCAGTCTATCACTGAAGGTAGGTCAACAAGTGAGCAAAAAAAGGACAGTCTAGGAAAGTTGGAGGTTTCTCAATCTACCGTTCCCATGCAGGTATGTCAGCCTGCAGTGCTAGCTGAGTTACATCCCAATGGTATTAACCCAACAGCAAAGCTTTATATGGTAGGCTAAGCTGAGGGGTGGTCCAAGGTCCCTCAAAGAGCTTAGTGGGCACCTGGAGCAGATTTGCTAAAAGATTTTGGCCCTGCCAAGGTAAATCTACTCAGAAATATGCCCCACTATGTTCAAAAGGGTTTACTTCCAAGTTTGCAATCTTAGTGTTTCTCCTTGTAACACAAGATGCAGTCAGTTGTAGCAGCTCCATTTTCTCTGTGTGTCATGTGCATGACAAATATTATGGGAATTTATTTTTTAAAGCAGATTATGAAGCATGACAACTCTTGCTACATTTCTGCTTCCGTTTCACTGCATCTCTTGATTTCTGAGATTTACGGATTTCACTGCTCTGTCCCCTTTAAAATGGCCAGAGTTTCAATGGAGCTGACCTCAGTTCCAAAGGACACATCCTTTGGGAACTGATTACAAGGATCTAGGCCCCCAAAACAGAGACTTTTGAAGAACACGGTGTCTGTGCTTATTTCCCATTGACGCAAATTTCCCCATCTGTGATTCTTTTTTTAAAATTACATTTTCCAAATGGTCAATCCCAAAGGTAGTGAGCTTCAGAAGATAATTTTTTTAAAAAATCAAATTTGGAACCTCAAGTGAGCCTCTTGAGTCTATAGAGAGAAAAAACCTAATGTGAATTTTATGCCAAAAAGTGTATTTTCCATACCTAGAAAGGCCTCCATTGCTCTCCCCTCAACTAAAAGGAAACGGCATTACAAAGGCAGGAAAGAACATCAAAGAAAGCCAGCTTGGCAAGTTTGTATATATGTAAAAATGACTGTCAAGACTACAAAGGAATAGCTAAGATTTAGAAGGCAACATACGTCGTAGAGCGCCTAATGTCTTTACCTTTTGGGTCTGACAGCTGTTGTCAGAGATGTGTGTGTGGGAAATCCTACCCATTCACATATCAAAGGGCAAAAGTCCCGGTCCTGATCCTGTTTACTAGAGGAAAACATTCTTCTATATGGCCAGCTGATCCTATGGGTGGTACCTTCAAAGGGCTACTGTTATGCACCAGATCTTCTCCCAGCAAAATGGAGTCAACATCCTGCGCTCTGTGGTTAGGAGTGTCTTTTACCAGCTATGCCTGTTCTGGATCATGATAACTTGACCACAGTTGTCCATGCATTGGTAATCTCAGGGCTGGGTTACTGCCATGAGCTCTATGTGGGGCTACCAATGAAGGTGATCTAGATGCAAAACACAGTGACTAGGTTGCTTGTAGGGGCGAACTACCACCCATGTATAACTGCTTGCTTTCAGGATTTGCACTGGCTGCCAGTCTACTACTGGACCAAATTCAAAGTGTTGCTAATAATATAAAAGGCCCTGTGCATCTCAGAAACAGGTTCCTTGAGAAACCACCTTTGTAAGATGCTTG
Organism: Podarcis melisellensis; assembly: GCF_964234715.1. NCBI lineage: Eukaryota > Metazoa > Chordata > Lepidosauria > Squamata > Lacertidae > Podarcis > Podarcis melisellensis. The sequence goes on along the minus strand of NC_138540.1, from coordinate 40,219,353 downwards.
GTGGGTTGGGTTGTTGTTGTTGTTGTTGTTTTTTACAATCAAATGGTGTATGCAGGATGAAGGTTTTGCTTCTTCTCTATTGGGTCTTTTTAAATAGGTTGTTCCATGGGACGCAGGTGGCGCTGTGGGTTAAAGCCTCAGCACCTAGGACTTGCCGATCGAAAGGTCGGCGGTTCGAATCCCTGCTGCGGGGTGCGCTCCCGCTGCTCGGTCCCAGCGCCTGCCAACCTAGCAGTTCGAAAGCACCTCCGGGTGCAAGTAGATAAATAGGGACCGCTTACCAGCGGGAAGGTAAACGGCGTTTCCGTGTGCGGCTCTGGCTCGCCAGATGCAGCTTTGTCACGCTGGCCACGTGACCCGGAAGTGTCTCCGGACAGCGCTGGCCCCTGGCCTCTTGAGTGAGATGGGCGCACAACCCCAGAGTCTGGCAAGACTGGCCCGTACGGGCAGGGGTACCTTTACCTTTTAAATAGGTTGTTGCATGGCTTTGATTGTAATGTATTGTTCTATTTTCTGATTTTATGTTTTGCTTTATGTTCTTAAAATTTTGTAAGTCGTTTGGGACTCGTTATGTGGCAAGTGTCTAATAAACTGTAATAATAATAGTAATAGTAATACACATACACAGAAGAAGATTCAAATAGTGGACATTCAAAATGATGGTGGTGATGATAGGGTGGTCTCTACTAGTTAAAATGTATTGGGCTTACACTGTGAAGAAAGAGTGTTGCACCCCCCCTTATCTTGTGCTGAGCTTCATGTTGCAACTCTCTCAGCCTGCCTTTGCTACATCTCTTGTCTATTTGTGTCACAACAAGTATCCAGCTTACTCTGTTAGGCCTTCTGCACCCCAAATACAGCTCTGCAAATTGCAGCTGCACAATTGATTCACTGCACCAGTAGCAAGGCACCATGATTTATGAAACTGCACCACTTTTAAGATTATATTTATTTAATAAAACAAGTTTCCAGTCCTCAAGGGGGAGAATCCCTTGGAGACTGGATATCAGAAGCACAATATAGAAAGGTTTTTTTAAAAAACAATAACAAGAGCCTAAAATAGACAATATGGGTTGAGCACTACTTGGTGAATTATACCTGGGGGTGGAGTGGGGTTGGTGGTCATTCTCTAACTAGGAAAGTTACATTAGAAAATATAGTTGTGTGTGTGCTTGTAGATAGCATCAAGGTTTGGGATTTATGTTTTTGTTTTAAAACTCTGGATAGAAACAGTTACTTAAATGAGGTAAAAAGCATCCCAAACCAATGCAAAGATTAGAAACCTTCTCATTTACGCTAAGCGGAGACAACTAGTTACCAATCTAAACAAGAAGGTGGGTGGTAATCCCAAAGGTTTTTCTGACAGCTAGTGGTGGCAGTGATGAATTTGTGAAGTTATCTAATTTTCCACTGTTTTAATTAGGGGCCTGGACTCTGAGGCCGAACAGCTGGGCCTCTTGTTACTGCTTTCTGTTGCCTGACAGAGAAAAATTTTCAACTGTAGCTTCAGCCAAGCTCTTGGCCTGACCTGAGCAGATGAAACTTCTGGGATTCATAAACTTGCGGTTGGAAGGCAGATTGCATTTTGAATCGCTCCTCGGCCGTCCTAACATGAAAAACAAGCAGGTCATGCAGCGAACTCCCTTTGTACTTGACTACAATGGAGAGGGTAATTAAAAGGGAACGCCTGGGCTTCCAGCGGAGGTAGAATCATCTTGGACACATGATGGCCAGCATGCAACAAGTTTCCTAAGGCTCCTTATGGAAGCTGGCTGGAGACTGGTAGCTTTCCAAAATGGTTTAAAGCAGGGGACTCTTTTCAGGCCACACCCCCTCCTCAGCCACACCCACTCAGAGGCAACACACCCTCACTCACCCATCTTTACACCCTCCTTGAGTGACTGGGATGAAATAAATCCTGATGTGATTCATGGGGTGGGGGGTGGGGATAAACCTCCCTGCTCAGCATGTTGCAGACAATATTTGGTTACTCCTGCACCTGCAATTAATTGAAGAAAATCCAAAAATACAGCTGCAGCCTGCCCAATAAGTGTAATATAGACTTTTTCAACAAGCCTTCTAAGGGGGGACTGTCATCCAAGTTGGTATCTGTATTGGATTTGTAATTGATTTGATATGTATGAAAATGCAATTTTAAAAAAAATTATATATAATTGTTTTATTGTCTATTGTTATATGTAATATTTTTAACATTATATGCATAGATGTGGTTTTTTAATGTATGTTTTGATTGTATTGGGAGTTGCTTCAATACACCTCAAAAGAACAGATTCATAAATGAAATGAATCATAGTAATAATTAGAATTAGTAAAAGTAGTTTGGTCCTTAATCAAACCAGGTCTTCATGTACACGTATTGGACAAAGAATGACTAAATAGACATGTTCAAAAATGTCGGAGGAATATCTTATGATGCCTGCTTGGACTCCTTTGCTGTTTCACATATCTATCTTGGATTGCTCATGGGCTTCTCTCCATCTAATAAGACCCTGGGAGATTAAAGTTGAAACAAAAGTCAGCAGGCAATTCAGAAGGCATTGGCTATTGCCAGACAGGAAGTTCTGGGACGGAGATGAGCGTTGTTAGTGGAGCAAAAGATACAAGCCGGTGACCTCTTGATGTTTACAATGAGCTGCTGAAAGGACACTGGATAATTGCAATTAGCACTGGGAAAGCGACTGTTGACTGCTGCATTGAGTTTTTATCAAGTCAGATTTTCATGGTGTGTGTGTGTGTGTGTTGGCATTAGGCCAGCAGATTTCTAGTAGCTATTTTGGCTTCCCCAAACTAGGAAGCTTGACCTGGTTGAATATACTCAAATGGTTAATGCAGGTCTGGGTGAGAAGATGTGATTGGCCCAAGGTGGGCCTGAACTCAATGACAGAACTGGCCTCCAGTTCCCTTACTTGACATTGAATCTTGCTGGATGGCCTTGGACTAGTTACTCACAATGGCTAACTGCTTCAGAGGGCTGTTGTGAGAATAACATGTACACTACCCATAAGTCCTTGAAGGAAAGCCCAGGTAGAGAGGCCAGAGTCATCTACATGTTGTGAAGCCTTCCAAATATGATTTATTGATTAGTGAGAACCTTATAGCAATAATTTTTGTTGTTATAATTTCCCCCTTCTTAAAATGTTTATTTTTGTTACTGAACAATAAGCCTTCAAGCATCCAGTTCTCACAGTGGTCACCCAGATGCCTGTGGAAAACCAGCAAGCAGGAACCGAGCACAAAAGCACTCTCCCCTCCTGTGGTTTCCAACAACTGGTATTAAGAAGCAATACTGCAGCCAGTGTGGTGTAGTGGTTACAAGCAGTGGGCTCGTAATCTGGTGAACTAGGTTCGATTCCCTGCTCCTCCATGTACAGCTGTTGGGTGACCTTGGGCTAGTCACACTTCTCTGAAGTCTCTCAGCCTCACTCACCTCACAGAGTGTTTGCTGTGGGGGAGCAAAGGAAAGGAGATTGTTAGCTGCTTTGAGACTCCTTAGGGTAGCGATAAAGCGGGATATCAAATCCAAACTCCAACTCCTCCTCCTCTTCCTCTTCCTCTTCCTCTTCCTCTTCCTCCTCCATTGGATTAAGTAAAGAATAATTCAGGAGTTAGGTTTACCTTCCATCTATCTTTCTGAGTTATTGCTGTTTTGCCTTTTTTTATTCTGCTCAGTAACATTTTGTCAGCCTGAACCAATCTGTTATCTTGTACTGCTCTAAGCAAATCATTAGCCTGAGGCTTTGAAGAAGTGCCAGCTCCAGGTTTTCAGAGGAGGGGCACCTTGGGCAAGGCATCCTCCATGGGGCCTCCTTCCTCAGTGAATCTACCCCACACACTGCCTTTGTTGCCAGCCGCTGCTGCTCTTCTGTTTCCTCATTGCTACCACCTGCTTGCTTGCCTGACAAGAGTCAGAGAGCAAGCAGGTGGTGGCATCTCCTCCTCTACCTTCTCACACCACATTGTTTGCTTACTTGTCCTCTGAGGTTCACAGCAAGATGAAGGCATGTGAACAAGCAGGTTGCCAAAGGTGAAGAGGAGGAGCAGGTCCTGGGGGCTTTTGTCAATTGCCCAATAGTCTGGCACATACAGCAGCTTTGTATTTGTCCAAGGCTACTCAGGGAGTGGGACGCGGGTGGCGCTGTGGGTAAAACCTCAGTGCCTAGGACTTGCCGATCGCATGGTCGGTGGTTCGAATCCCCGCGGCGGGGTGCACTCCCATTGTCCGGTCCCAGCGCCTGCCAACCTAGCAGTTCGAAAGCACCCCCGGGTGCAAGTAGATAAATAGGGACCGCTTACTAGCGGGAAGGTAAACGGCGTTCTGTGTGCTGCGCTGGCTCGCCAGATGCAGCTTGTCACGCTGGCCATGTGACCCAGAAGTGTCTGCGGGCAGCGCTGGCTCCCGGCCTATAGAGTGAGATGAGCGCACAACCCTAGAGACTGGCAAGACTGGCCTGTACGGGCAGGGGTACCTTTACCTTTACTCAGATTGATCCTCACCATCACAAACACGGCAATTTTTCATGGTCTTCCCTGATGTCTAGGTACATGTGTCTATCTTAATTAGGGAGGGACAAATTGATCAATTTCAGTTTCTCTCAGCTTCTCTTTTTTCTGATCTTCAATTCAGTTCTCTACATTTTGGCAGCAGTTTGTACCAGCATTTCAGTTTTGACTAATGTACATTTTTGCAAGCAATTTCTTCTCTTATAATGCATTCTGCATGTTTTTTTCCCCACCAACATATACACGTTGGGTTGTGTTTTTTTCCCCACAGTTCCCCCAAATAGATGCATTTTTGTACATACTCTTTGGTTCGAGAACTGCAAATCTGCAGAAGTGTGGGTTTCAAAGGATACCTGTGTTTCAGTTCATGTACTAGTTCCAGAAGTGTGAATTAGTCAGCTTCCCGTTAAAATGTGAGCAAAATGAAGTTTCTCCTTATCCCTAATCTAAATACAGAAATTAGCACTGCCTTCCATGCCTAATTCATACCATGGAGGAACAACGCCGCCTTTTCCTTAGAAGAAATCCAGAGACTCGTTCGCTAGAGAGAATCATCAGCCAGAAACACTGCTCCTCCACTCGGGACACCTGTCGGAGAGGAATAGGCTTTTGTAAAGTAAACAAGCAACCTTTGGTGAGCAAAGTCAGAGAAGGGAAAGGCTCTGCCAAGTTCCGGATATCCTGGACGGTGGTCAGCACACTTCCTTCAGCTGTCGGGGGAGAAAAATGTCACCTACTTCCAGCCAGATCCACTTTGTTTCAACTTGAAGGATGCAGGTTCGTCTCAGTGAAGAAAAAGGATGCACCGTGAAACCACTTAGAAGATGTTTCCAAAAAGGGCAAGTGCATCCTTATCTCTCCTGGTCAGTTGTATGCAGCACTGCAGTGAGGTCATTTCAGGCCCTTGATTTAATTGTCTTAAACATGTGTATCACTTCAGCTATAGGAAAACAGGGAGCTGCCTTATACTGAATAGGACCCTTGATCCATCTAGCTCAGTACTGTCTACACTGACTGGCAGTCGATGTGAATACAAGAACTGCCTTGCTGGGTACATGATGTTCATGTTGTTAATCAATCAATCAATCAATCAATCAATCAAGTAAGTCAATAAATTAGCTGAATGTTGCATCCCCAGTCTCCCCCCCCCCATGTGCTTTCTGCTGGAGGAGATCTGTTTGGCTTCCAGTTCTGTTGTCAAGTTGCCATAAATTGGCTAAGATTTCATTTCTGAGCTTTCTGCATCAAAAATACACTAGCACAAGTTGGATCCAGGTGGATCTCCGAGTGGCTGTACAAAGTCAACATGCTGGAGGAAGCAAGCCAAATTATGCCAAATTATGCAGGACTTCATGACCCTGAAGCTGTATGCCAGCTCCCTCGGCCAATAAAGTGAGATGAGCTTTATTATTTATTTATTTACCCCAGAGTCGTCCGAGAATGGACCTAATGGTCAGGGGTCCCTTTCCCTTTCCCTTTCTCTTTGGGAAGGTCTTGGAAGTTGCACTTAATGCTATTTTGAGCTGCTTTCCTGCCCATATCTGGCCTTGAAAAAGCTGCATTCATGGCAGGGTGTACCCATAGTAGGGCTGAGAAGAAAGGGACAGAGGTAGGGGTAAAGTCTCCGTAGCTTTCTAAAGGGTTAGGCACATTCATGGGAGATAATTAGCTACGAGTGGGACCTGTGACAAAATTCCAGTTCCTGTTCAGCAATCTAGCCAGTTCCATTTTTTTCATTTTCTCAATGTCACTTAGCTTTCCATAGAAACTGAGCATGTTCAGTCTTTATTGGGCTGGGTTTTGCCCAGGGTGATGGCGGAGGCATCTGAGATCTGATGCACTGTCTCAATGCATCAGCTCACAGAATTAAACCACATATGAACATGCAGAGAGCCCTGAAGCTGGATCAGGCCAAAGGCCCATCCAATCCAGCAATCTGTTCTCACAATGGTGAACCGACACCTCTGGAGAGCCCACAAACAGGATCTGTGTGCAACATAGTCCCCCCATCTACAGTTCCCAGCCCTTGGTGTTCAGAAGCATACTGCCTATGACTGTGGAGACAAAACATAGTCAAAGTGCCTAGTAGCTTCTGGGAGCAAATTCCATAGTTAAATTGTGTTCTGTGTAAAGATGTATTTCCTTCTGTTTGCCCTGAATCCTCCAACATTCAGCTTCATTTTATTCCCTCCGAGTTCTAATATTACGAGAGAGGGAGGAAAACATTTCTTGATTCACTTTTCTCACACCTTATATCACTTTATGCGCCTCTATATCATGCCCCCTCTTACCTTTCTCTTACATGCCCTGTGCCTCTAAAATTAGTGGGTTATCCCTCCCTTGAATAATTTGGGTTGCCTTGAATTTTGCCATCACTGCTTGAACTGAACAGGATCCATATATATATTCCATGTTGCATGTCTGTTTTCTAGTATTTAGCTAGGCAAGTGCCAAAAAAGCCCTTGGCCTTGCTGCCTTGCCCAGCTCTCTTTCCCACTTACTCTGTAAACAACATCTTGTGAAATCGCAAGCTAACATGGGAGGGAAAATCCCATATTTGCTGTTCTTAATTTCAGTAGCTCAGATCTAATCAGAGAGAAGGAGTGAAACGAAGACCAGAACCGTGTACCCAAACTTGTCTCCCCTCATGTTTTAATTTGCTGCTGTTTCCCCCCACCCCCTTCCTCTTCTTGTACCAATCGTGATACGACAGCTGCACTTTATGTCGAACTCATTGGGCGTTTTATTTTAGGAAAGTGTGAAATTACATGAATGCCAGCAAGGTGGAGGACCTCTCTAGCTTCGCGTCTTATTCACAAACGAAGGAAACGTTTTCTCCAGTCGCTTGGTGCTTTGTTCCATGAATAGTCTTTGGCATGGATATTTGTGTCCCTTGATTAGCACAAAATTATCTTTGCGTGTCAAGAGACAGTTTGAGTTTGAAAGTGAAGTGGTTTGAAAAAAAGAAGAAAAAGAAATCTTTCTTGGTGCTCTGCCTCTCAAACTTAATTATACGTATTTAGCTTGGCATGAAGAGTAACGAACTCATTATAAGGGAGAGGAAAGCCAGGCGGACTGTTAGGAGGAGGCAGTTTATCCTTTGCAAACGATCCTTTCAAGTGCGAAATGGTCTTTCAATCCACCACTTTAAGACTTCATAATTACAGCAAAGTATTTAGTTACTTCACTGAAGGGCGGAGGGCAGGCAGCTCGCTCAGCCACCACCGTGGGCCAAATCTTTTTGCTTCCCGACAGTGACTCAGACATTTTCAGAAGAGGTTGTGCTTTGGGGGGGCGGGGGGAGGAGTGTAAGCTAAACCCTTTGTTCTTCCATGGCCACCTCCTTCCCTGTAGCCTGTCATGATCTTCATGACCATCCAAGAAGGATCACTTAAGTGATGCTCTTTCTGA